>NC_048231.1:87346735-87423881 GCF_002007445.2 Ailuropoda melanoleuca | reverse complement strand
AAATAAATAAATAAATAAATAAATACACTCCATCTCAGTGAAGTCAGGGCTATCAACAGAAAGATGCATGACTGCATTGCTCACGTATTTCTTGTTCTTATATTTGCTTCTTTGTTTGTAATTATCAAACACCAATGAGGAAAAGTGATTTGGAGTTGTATAATTAAAATGAAGAAAAGGTAATTTTAAGCAAAGTACACAGAAAGTGTTTTGATAAAGAGGTTGAGAGAAACAAGTATTTTCTACAGAAAATAATTGAATCTTCATAATTTGAGATGCTGAAACTAAAGTATCTCTGACTATCAGTTATGGACTATACATATTAGGGCTAATATTCTAATACTATTTTCTAACATTAAGCAAGTAATATTCAATAAGATAGTATTTTCACATTCAATATTTGTATGTAATGCACACCTATTGAGCACTACCTAAAGACATACATTTTATTTACTTTTTTATGTCATTAATACGTGATGGCCCATGCTCAGTAAAATAAAACCCAAAACATATGTGTATGTGTCTCAGAAAATAGAGTTTTTACAGTTACATTGTATTACCTCTACTGGTGTATACAAAGCACTGTTAAAGAGCTGATAAAAAACTTATTTGTGGGAAGCTCACAATCTAGTAAAAAAGAAACATAAACATCTAAAAATAAAAATTTGGGTATAAAAAAATGTAGGAAAAAGAGGCTCTAAATATCAATGGAAAATAGTATTTGTCTTTAAAATGTCAAATTAATGATATTATATGTGATATCAAGTGATAATAATGATATGATACAGACTATGAAACAGAAGAGTTGATCTTAAACCTTATCCCTCCATTGAGTGGTCAACATTCAACTCCCGCTCTGGAGTCAAGGCAGGAAACCTGAAGGAAAGATAATGTTTAAACTTCAAGGTGTTCATATAGGCAATAATTTCTTCAGGAACACTTTATTAGGCACCAAGTCAATGAAATTCACTGCCATTATTTGTTATAGGAGATTAAATGCAGGAAAAAACAACAGTATATACCATCAATATTTGATGCCTGTAATACTTATTCAAAAAGAATTACAATAAAGGTGCACAAAGTAAAAAGCACCATGAGAAGAGAAAATCCTAAAGACTCCACCAAAAATCTATTAGAACTAATAAGTGAATTCAGCAAAGCTGGAGGGTGCAAAATTAATATACGGAAATCTGCTGTTTCTCTACACTAAGAACTAAGTAGCAGAAGGAAGAATTAATAATTTATAATTTCACCAAAAAGAATAAAATACCTAGGAATATATTTAACCCAGAAGTGAACGACCTACACTCTGAAAACTATAGACATTGATAAAAGAAACCTAAGAGAACACAAACAAATGGAAAAATATACCATGCTAATGGATTGGAAGAATTAATACTGTTAACATGTCTGTACTACCCAAGGCAATCTACAGATTCAATGCAATCCCTATCAAAATGCCAATAGCATTTTTTACAGAACTAGAACAAATAATCCTAAAATTTGTATAAGACACCAAATAGCCAAAGTAGTCTTGAGAAAGAAGAACAAACCTGGACATAACACAATCCCAGATTTCTAGATACACGACAAAGCTATACTAATCAAAGCAGTGTGGTACTGACACAAAAATAGACACATAAATCAATGGTATTAACAGGATAGAGAACTCAGAAATAAACCCATGTCTATATGGTCAATTAATCTGTGACAAAAGAGGCAAGAATATACACTGCGGAAATGACAATCTTTTCAATAAATGGTGCCAGGAAAACAGGACTGCTATGTGCAAAAGAATGAAAGTGGACCACTTTCTTACACCGTACACAAAAATAAACTTAAAATGGATTAAAGACCTGTGAGACCGGTGTGAGACCTGAAGCCATAAAATCCCTAAAAGAAAACATAGGCAGTAGTCTCTCGGACATTGTCCTTAGCAACATATTTATGGATATGTCTCTGCAGGAAAGGGAAATAAAAGCAAAAATAAACTACTGGGACTACACCAAAATAAAAAGTTTTCATAGAGCAAAATAAACCATTAATAAAGCATAAAGGAAACCTAGTAGAATGGGAGAAGATACTAGCAAATGATGTACCAAATAAAGGGTTAATATCCAAAACACATACAGAACTTATACAACTCAACACCAAAAACCCCCAAACAATCTGATTTAGAAATAGGCAGAGGACCTGAATGGGTATTTTCCAAAGAAAACATTCGGATGAACAACAGACATGTGAAACTAATGCTCAGCATCACAAATCACAGGGAAATGCAAATCAAAACCATAATATATCACCTCACAACAGTCAGAATGACTACTATCATTCTTGCCTAAAAAGACAAGAAATAAGTGTTGGTGAGGATGTAGAGAAAAGGAACTCTTGTGCACTGTTGATGGGAATGTAAATTGGTACAACCACTGTGGAAAACAGTATGGAGGTTCCTCAAAAAATTAAAAATAGAAACAAACATATGATACAGTAATTCCACTACTGGGTATTTACCCAAAGGAAATAAAAACACTAATTCAAAAAGATATGCATATGTGGAATATAAGAAACAGCACAGAGGATCATAGAGGAAGGGAGGGAAAACTGAATGGGAAGTCATCAGAGAGGGAGACAAACCATGAGAGACCCTCAACTCTAGGAAACAAACTGAGGGCTGCTGGAGGGGCGGTGAGTGGGGGGATGGGGTAATTGGGTGATGGGCATTAAGGAGGTCACATGATGTGATGAGCACTGGGTGTTAAACACAACTGATGAATTACTGAACTCTACATCTGAAACTAATGATATACTATATGTTGGCTAATTGAACTTTAAAAAAAAAGATAAAACTGAAAAATAATACTATTTTAGACAAACTGCAGTGCGGGGGAAAAAAAGATAACTTTTCCTGGAATTACATGGTTGTGTTTTTTTTTTTTCCTTTCTATAATCAACCAATGTTGGATGTCTGGGTGGCTCAGATGGTTAAGCGTCTGCCTTCGGCTCAGGTCATGATCTCCAGATCCTGGGATCAAGCCCCACATTGGGCTCCTGGCTCAGAGGGGAGTCTGCTTCTCCCTCTGCCTCTCCCCCTGCTTGTGCTCTCTTTGTCTCTGTCTCTCTCTCAAATGAATAAATAAAATCTTAAAAAAAAAAATAGTATCAGGGGCACCTGGGTGACTCAGTCATTAAGCATCTGCCTTTGGCTCAGGGCGTGATCCCGGCGTTCTGGGATCGAGCCCCACATCAGGCTCCTCTGCTGGGAGCCTGCTTCTTCCTCTCCCACTCCCCCTGCTTGTCTCTCTCTCACTGGCTGTCTCTCTCACTGGCTGTCTCTGTGTCAAATAAATAAATAAAATCTTTTAAAAAAATAGTAATCAACCAAAAAAATAAAAAAATAAAAGATATGTTTATTGCAGCATTATTTACAATAGCCAAGATCCATATGGAAGCAACCCAAGTGTCCACCAACAGATGAATAAAAAAAAGTGGTGTCTCTTTTTTTGTTGTTTATATGATGTAACATTACTCATCCATAGAAAAAGGATGAGATCTTGCAATCTGCAACAATGTGGATAGATTTAGATAGTATTATGCTAAGTGAAATAAGTCAGACGGAGAAAGACAAATACCATATGATTTCATTTATATGTGGAATCTAAAAAAACAAAACAAATGAACAAACAAAAAAACAAACAGCCTCTCAAATAGAGAGATTGAACTGGTGGTTGCCAGAGAGAAGGTAGGAGGAGGGTTGAAATACATAGACAGTATTAAAAAGTACAAAATTCTAGTTATAAAGCGCATAAGTCACAAAGATAAAAAATACAGCATAGGGAATATAGGAATACAGTCAATAATATTGTAATAACATATGGTGACTATACTTACCATGGACATTGAGTAATGTATAGAATTGTTAAATCAATACATTGTATAGCTGAAACTAATATACTATTGTATGTAGTTATACTTCAATAATTGAAAAAAAACTAAGTGCCATGAGAAGTATGAACAATTTATTCTCAGAATTCAGAAAAAGAAGAGATACTTTAAGATATGAGATGGAGGACAGCATTGCAAAAGACATAAATTTTCTCGATCATAAAAATAGGAAGAATTTTAATATGCAGGGAAAAGAAAATAGAGTAGAAAAGTTAGAGAAGAAGGAAAGGGAAAGGAAATAATGGTAGATAAAATGACAGATGAAAGCTAAAGAGAAGAGCATAAAGTTGCTTTAATACCAATATTAAAAAGTATTTAATGACTCTGCTACCAAGATGGAGCCACTGAAGATTTTAAAGTGTTGTTTGTTTTTTTTTTAAGAGATTCTTAAAATCACATTTGGAAGAATTTTAGGCAAATCATTCTGGCAAACAGAGTGAAACAGCTACATTGGGGGGATGGAGTCTAGAAGTAGGAAGACCAGACAAAAGACTTTTATATTATCAGGAAACAGGTAATTGTTGACTGAAGAAATGGTAGGGCAATGGGAAGAAGGTGACCTGTGAGAGATATGGCAGTGATAGGACTTGGAGGGAATAGAAACAACATGAATGCAGAAGCAAAGAAAGAGAGAGAGAGAGAAATTAAAGGTGACACAAGGACATTAGCTTCTAGCCATAAGGGAATAACATGGTTCAGATATATCTTTCTGCCATAAACAAACAGAAAACCGAACAAAATATATGAAACAACTGTCTTAAGGTATCAATTGGAAGCATAGGACAGTAATCTCTGAAAAGAGAGAGAGACAGAGAGAGAGAGAAAAAAAAATAAGGTGAGTCCTTCACTTGCACTGGCATTTGGCCTTGAAGTAGTGTGCACACCTCAAGCCCAGACAGGGAAAACTCAAGCATTGCTGAGTAGAAGAGATAGAGATTAAAGTTCAGAGTGGCAGATGTAGCTAAAATATGCAAGATAGGCTATCAGAGAAAAGAAATCTACACAGAAAAAGAGCTCCAGAAATTCGAACAAAGAGTCTTCTTGAATCTTTGGCTGAATACCAATCTATGTACATACAGGATAAAACTCCACAAATTTGAATGAGAAAACTTCTGGGGAAAAAACAATTGCCAGGAAGTTGTAAGATAAATAAAATTCTCAGAGCTCACATAGGGCCAGGAATGATTTTATGACCCATTGGTTAGAGGTGAAACACATCACTAAATATATACTTCAGTAGAGACTCAAGAAGGAACGTACTTTAAAAATGAGTCTGAATTTGTCCAAGAGTATAGACTAATCTAGACCTGCTCTAAAAAATCTTGAAGCCATAAAATGGTTCGGCTAAGCCACAAGAAGCTTAGCTATTGACCAAAACAAAGTCTAACATTCTTTAAAGGAATACAACAAAATCCAGTACCCAGAAGTATAAATTTACAATGTCCCTCATCAAATCAAATATTATGATATGAGAAAAAAAAAACAGGAAAATGTGATATGATACATACCAAAAGAAAACCTAGCCAAGAGAAACAGACTCAGAAATGACAGAGATGATGGAATTAACAGATACGGACATTAAAACAACCAGTAAAAATATGTAAAAGATGCTCAAGAATTTAAAGAAAAACATGTACATAATAAGAAAAGAAATGGAAGATACAAAAAAAGAACAAATATAACTTCTAGAGATAAAAAATACAAAATCAGAAATGAAAAATTCACTAATGAGATTGACAGATTAGAACCTTTAGAATTAAAAAAAATCAACGACCTTCATAACAATATAAGCTATTCTAAATGAAGCACAGAGGAAGAAAAGGGGGAAAAAAAGAACACACATACAACTCATTCATCTGAGTGAAAATATCAGTCTGTCTAACATAAGTATAATTGGAGTCCCAGAAGGCAAGTTGAATGAGGTGTCAGAAAAAAATATACTTAAAGAAAAAAATGGCAAAAAATATTTCCAAATTTAGTGAAAACTATAAATCCACAGTTCCAAGAAGTTCAAGTAATTCCAGGCAGGATAGGCAAGGAGGGAGAGGAAGCCAAGACACAATCAAATTCACTGAAAAACAGTGAAAAGAAGAACATCTTAAAGGCAATAACAGAAAAAAAAAAAAGATCCATACTATAAAAAAAAGGAACAAAAAATAAATGGTCACCAGATTTCTCATCAGAAACTATGTGAAGGAGAAACCAGTTTATGTGTTGGGAAAACAAAACAAAACAACAATCAACTTAGAATGCTATACTCAGAGCAATATATTTTAGAAATAATGGTGAGATAAGAGACTTTAAGAAAAACAAAAATTGAGAAAATATTTTACCAGCAGGACTTCCCTACAAAACTACAAAAATAAAGTTCTTCAGGCAGAAGGTAAAAGATATGAGATGGAAACTGGCTTTACTAAAAGAAATAAAGAACAGCAAAAATGCTAATTTTGTGGAGAAATATAAAGAATTATTTTTTCCTGTTTCTTTTTTTTTTAAGGTAATTGACTATTGAAAGCCAAAACAACAAAAACTCACTGTTGGGTTTATAACATGCAAAAAAATAATATGTATGACAACAATAGCATGAAAGATCAAGAGTGGGGGACAGAAGTATACTGTTGTAAGATTGCTGCATTATATCTGTAGTTGTATAAATAGGATTTAAATAAGATGTGTACTGCAGACCCTAGAGTTACCACTAATTACAGATAATAAGCCAGTAGTGGAAATAAAGTGGAACATTAAAAAAATTATCAAAATAAGACAAGTAAAGATGAAAAAATCATTTTTAAAAAAACAGATGGAAAAAATAGAAATAAACAGCAAGTTGGTAAAATTTAACTTGACCATATCAATATTCACATTAAAAATAAATGGTCTAAACTTTCCAATTACAAGGCACAGGTTCCTGAAATGATGAAAAGTCAAGACTTTCTTATATATTATCTACAAGAAACTCACTTTAAGTATAAAGCTAACTAAAAATAACAAGATGGAAAGATATGCCATGCAAATACCAATCTGAGGAAATACCATGCAAATACCTCTGCATGCAAATACCATGCAGAGGAAGGAGGAATACGTCCCTTTTCAATGCTTGAGGTAGGACATCTCAGCTCATCCTTTTGTCCTCAGACTGAAATTTAAACCATGAGCTCCCCTGGTTCTCAAGCATTGGACTCAGACTGACTGACATCACTGGCTTTCCTGGTCTCTGGCTTGCAAACAGCAGATATGGAACTTAACCACCAACACTGCCTGAGCCAATTCCTAGTAATAAATCTATGTATCTACTTATTTATCTATCCATCTACCTATGTACCTATCATATTTATTTAATATTATACTAATTTTATATAATTTATTATATATAAATTTATATGATATGATGTAATATTTAAAATATTACATATATTTATACATATACACATACATATACTAAAAACACAGCATTCTTCTGTTCCTCTGAAGAAACCTAATACCACTCCTAATTATAAAACTTCAAAATACATAAAGCAAAACAATGAAAGCACTAAAATGAGAAATAAACAAATCCGCAATTATAGTTGAGGCCTCAACACATCTTTCTCTGCCATTGATAGAATGACTTGATAAGAAATCAATGAAAACATAAGGAGATTGAGCAAGACCATCATCCAACTGAATTTCACTGATATTTATAAAACACTCAACCAATATCAGCAGAACATTTTTTTTAACTGCACTGGAGTGTTCACAAAGACAGATCCTATTCTAGGCCTTAAAAAAGTCTCAGTAGATAAAAGGATTGAAATCATACAGATTATGTTCTCTAACATAATATAATTAAATCAGAAACCAGTAACAGAAAGATACCTGAACATATCTCTGAAAATTTGACAAACAATATACTTCTTCTAAACAACCCATAGTTCAAAGAAAATTTCAAAAAGGACATTAATACCATTTTTAACTGAAAGAAAATGAAGATACATGTCAAAATTTATAGGAAGGGGCCAAAGCAGTGCTTGGGGAAATTTACAGATGTAAATGCTTATAATTAAAATGAAAGTCTCAAATCAATGATCTAAGCTTCCACCTGAAGAAGATTTTAAAAAAGCAAATTAAACATAAAGTAGATGGACAATAATAAAGCTAAAAATAGAAATCAAAAAAATAGAAAATTCACAAATAATCGGAAAAAAAATCAATGAACCCAAAAGCTATAATATGAAAAAATTAGTAAAAATGGTAAACTACTATCTAGATTTATCAGGAGAAAACAATAGAGAAGTCACAAATTACTAATATCAGGAATGGACAAGGGAGCCTTCAGATATTATAAACAAAAAAAGGATAATAAAGGAATATATTAACAGCTACACATCAACAAACTTGACAACCTAGATGAAACAGACAAATTCTTGAAAAACACAAATTATGAAAGCTCCCTCAAGAAAAAGGAGATACCTGAAAATATCTATATCAATTAAGAAATTGAATTCATAATTTAAAATCTTCCAAAAAAAAAAAAAAAACAAACCACCCCATGACTCCATCCCAGATGATATTATGGTAAATTCTTTGAAACGTTTAACGAGGAAATAATACCAGCCCCATGTAAACTCTTCCAGGAAACAGAGGAGGAGGAAATACTTTCCAACTCATTTTATGATACCAGCATTGTCCTGATAACAAGCCAAGACATAGACATTACAAGAAAGAAAGGGAAAGGGAGAAAAAATCTCTCATGAACATAGCCACAAACATTCTTAACAAAATGTCACCAAATGGAATCAGCAGGACATAGAAAGGATAGTACTTCATGACCAAGTGTAGTTTATTTCAAGAATGCAAGGTTACTTTAACATTTAAAAATTAATTGATATAATCTACCTTATCAATAGGATAAAAGTGAAAACATGATGACCATAATAGATGCAGTAAATTATTTAACAAAACTCAACAGAAACTCATGATAAAAGCTCTCAAAAACTATAAACAGAAAAAGAACTTCCTTGATCTGAGAAAGGACATCTACAAAAAACAAAAACCTACAGCTATCAAAAGTAACTGTAAAAGATTAAGGCCTGTCACCACTTGCAACAAGTTGGGATGAACCAACAGGAAGGACAGCAGGGAGACAGTATGGTCAAGACATTTATTCTCCTGGTTTCCTTCCCTCTAGAATGCAGGTCAGTTCTGTCTTCCACCAAAGGGCACAGCTACTGCAGGGCCAGCTCTCTCCTGAGATAAAGTCACTCTCCAGGAACTGGTGACTGTTCCCTCCCTTTACACCTACCCACTTTTGCCCCCAATTAGGAGTCACATCACCCCGTCCACACCTTTGTAAACTGGTTTCAAGTAAACTCAGCTCAGTTCCCTCGGTAAAGTGTGCCATCCTATCCCCAGCAGGCTCCCAGATACAGATACACAACCTAATTTCATATCCACAATCATACGCTTTCAAAATACACAAACTCTCCTTTAACCATAGAAAGTTCTTGACGCCCCCGGGGCCAGCATTCTCCAGTGAGATCCAGGATGAATAAGAGATAAGGTTTTCTTCTACAAATAAAAGCAGGAAGGATTGCGAAGGGGAGATAAGAAAGAAGGACAGGCAAGTCCTCAGAACAGTGAGCTTTAGGAAAGTGTGAATGGAAACTCCAGGCTCTGGAAAGCTCCTTAACTCTCTGCGCACCCTCATTCCAGAGGCTGTGCCCCCCGTGAGAGCCTTTGCTGGCCCCCAGGGGTTGTTCTCAAAGTGTGACAGAATGAAGCACGGTATCGCCTGGAGAAAGAAAAGAAAGGTCACTGCTTGGACAAATCATTCAGATTTACATGGTTCTACTCTCCTTAGATATATTTTCTTTTCCAAAGCTGCTAATACCAAACAGCCAAAGGAGTATGAGATGCAGTTGAGAACGTGAAACTGGATCTTTTGTATATTCTAAGGTTGAGTCTACACAATAGCAAAGTGTCGGATGTTTTGTCTCCACGTTGCCAAACATCTGGATTGAATGAGGATTCAACTAAATGGATTTGATGTTCATCTTGTTTCCCCTTTTAAGGCTGGCTTCTACTCCTTCTGGCTGTGAAACACCCTTTGATATCAGTAGCAGATCTGAGCATGAAATCAACTGTCTGCACACAAGAAAAGAAAGGAAGACTTGCTCATTCTTTCCATGAATACTCCTTCTTTCCTTTCCTTTCTTTTTCCCAAACCCTCTAAGGGACTTCAAGGTACACGCTATGTCCCCCCACTACAGTCCATCAGAAGAGAGCCAGTGAGGTGCCCCCACTGTCTGCCACGGCCACACGGGTCTCCAGCCTCCATTTCAGGCCTCCTCCTCTATCCTCTCACTTTCCCTCCTCAAAGCTGGCAGCCTTTCTCCTGGGAATCTCTCCACCCCTCTGGTCTCACACGGGGAGAGCGGGAAGTAGCCCCAGCCTATCCCTGAGCCACACGTTCAACAAAGCGACAGAATGAGTTGCATTTTGTTGAGGGCTCTCCAGGTCCCCCAAATCTTTCTCAAATGTGATTGTTTATAAAATGTTTGATAAAAATAAATGATGCTTTCAATTTAAACAAAATTTCACACTGTTACTGGTTTTAATAACAGTTTTGACAGATGAGATTTTCATCATCTGTTTTTTCTTTGTGCAGGCTTCTTCAATAAACTAAAAATGCTTTAAACTAACAGATGTGACTATAAAGTAAGGCTTGGGTGTGAGACATCAGGAACTAAGGCTTGTCAAATGCTTCGACATAGAAATTTATTCCCAGTGCAAGCATCTCCTGGGTATCGGGAGAGTCACCAACCTAATGATTGTCGGCTAAGGTGTGAAGCTCGGTTTAGCAGCAAGATGCCATTTATCCCAAACAGGGAATATATCTACGCGTGCCCCTCCCCACCCGCTCCCCAGGCCTAGCCGGTTCCACCACCCCAGCTATTAGAAACCTACTGAAAAGTCAACCCAAATTTGCTTGAGCTGATGTTGACATTTGACAAACTGATGATTCACGATTTTTTTCTCCATCGGTTCAAAAATTTGAATTTTCAGTGAGATCCTGTTTATAATAAAGACGTTATTTCTGCCTGTTTTAAAATACATAAATACTTATTTTTTTAACAGACTTGAAAGGCTGGAAATTAAGACTGCAGTGCTCTGATTTTGAAATAGCTCCCTTGCCTCCAAAATATAACAGTTTGAGGGCTGTTTTTTTTCCCTTTTTTGTGGTGTCTTTATATATTTTGAACAGTTATTCTTGCACAGAGAAATACAACACTGTGAGGCAAATTGACAAATCAGTTTAGCAACAAAAGTAATTCTAAAGGTTAGTTAAATTAAGGAGTGATATTATGTAAAGAAAGTTTTTCTTAAACCTTGTTACATTCCAAATGAAAAATCCTCTCACACCAAAAAGTATATGCCAAAATTTATTAACATGATCTAGAGATTAAAACTAGAGATTGAGAAATATTTCCTTCCATTTATATCTCTTCTGCTAACATTACATGTATTCTATCAAATCATTTAATCCACAGCTTTACACTTCCCTGAAATGGGCACGAAGCATCCAAGCATCCACCTCTCTGTGATGGAGTTAATGGATGGCTAACATACCATTTCTTATCTCCACAGTCTTCCTCGAGGCCGCCCAGTGAAACAGCCCCCTGAGAGGCCCAGACTATTCGGTGCCTGGGCCAGCCCTGATAGGAGCCAGAACTTGTTCTCTTCTTCTAAACGGTATCCAAAGGAAGTTCCTCTGACCAAAGAGGAATCCACAAGGATCATCCCAGTTCAGGGGCGCTGGCAGAGGTAGGCAGGAGGGGCTGTCTTGCGCTGACTTTAGCCTGAGATAGGCCTTCAGACCTCAAAGCAAGGCACTGCAGGAGAGAGGAGAGAGCTGCAATGAAGAGAGGGTAGAAATGCCTAGAATTAATGCCAAGAATGGCCCTAGTCGGGTAGTCCAGATCTAATGTGCAAAAACCATATCAAGGTCAGACTTGGGTTGAACCACAGTTGAAACAAAGTGGTATTGGAGTAAAGGCCAAATGAGAACACAAGGTCTAGCTCTGTTTGCTGGGGAGGAGGCAAGATCCAGCTTCTAGGAAGAGCCTGGGAAGAACCAAGCAGAGCTTCAAGAGTCTGGAGCTCTAGGTGGAAGGTCCTGGCTGAGAGCAGCTGATGAAGCAGGCAGCTAATCCACAGTTTGGGTTGAGAGATGTGAGAACAGCTTAGAGAGGGCTCAGCCCAGCCTTCGAGCCCTCAGGCTTCAGTGCTGGAGCAGCACCTTGACTCCTAAATACACATTTAGGCGTCTGTCCCCCCTGAGCTCCCTGGAGACAAGCCACCTCGTGTTCCTCTCTGGATCTTGGGCAGCCTCACAGCATCTCCACATAACAGGAGCTGAGTTCATGCCTCTAAATGAGTGAATAAATGAACGAGAGTGAAAAATTAGTGAATGAATCACTGTGGAACCCCTTGAAACTCTAAGAACACACAATTTTATCTGGTACTTGGAACATACATTATAGCAGAATTCTGTTTTCAGATCATAAAGAGAATAATCCGATGATGATCGTGACATGCTTTTCTAAATGTGAAGACTGAAAGACTTAAAATAATACCCCATGACTTTATCTTTTACAGATTCTCAGATCATCTTGATAATTTATTACCTGCTAACTCTACTGGACACATACTACGATCAGAAATGGAACTATGAAGAAGATAAATTTAGTGTTAACTATGGCCATTTAAAAAAAAAAAAAAAAACCTTCTTTTTTCATCCCAACATGTCAGAGCCTAGCCATCTATCATTTTATCCCTTTCCTCAAGCTCCGAAAGGTCTTGGATTCATCTTTCAACCTCTCCTTCCCCTCCTTCCCCAGTCACCTCCTGGTGCGGTTCAAATAATCATCCTCTTCAAACATCTTTAGTCTCTCCTCTGTCTCTCCTTTGGCTTCTTCTGACTTCCACTTCTAAACATTCTCCCTTTATTTATTCATCAATCAGCCATTCGTTCATTTATTTGCTCAACAAACACTAATTAAGCTCTGTGCCAGGTACTATCCCAAGTTCGGAGCATGCAAAGGTAAGAAAGAAATGGTCTTTGCCTTCAGGAGTATCCCAGTATGATGGGGAAGACAAACTCATAAACGCCTACGTAACAGGACAGCGGGCCCCACACTTTCCGTGTCCTGTGGAAGATTTTGATCTGGTTCCATCTAACAACACCTTGGGAAGGAGGAGGGGATTCCTCTTCTTGTTATCACCATCTTGGGCCCCACCACCTAGGGTTATTATAAATTAGATGAGGTGTAGGCAGGATCTTGAGGAATACACAAACCTGGCTCCACAGTGACACACTGACTGCTGCCCAAGGATGGTCCTCACCAGTTGGCAATGAGAAGGACAACGCAGATGCTAAGTGGACTTCTATGTACCTCACTGGAGTGGGGGACACAGAATGCCTTCCCTGGTAGAGACCTGTGGTTTTTTTCATCTCCTGTCCTCCCTTCATCTGATACCTTCGCCTCCTCCCCTTCCCTGCCCTTGGGGATCTATAATCTAATCTCTGAACTACATTAGTCTCTGAAGGCAGAAAAACTTGCTCAACAAGTATGCCTTCAAATCTTTCTGATTTACACTAAGACCAGAGGATTTTCAAATGTGTTCAGCCTTTGTTTTGGGTGATTCACTGTCTAGCTGTCTAGTCCTGCAGGAGGGTGTGGAGGGGAGGAGGAGGGAGGGTTGCAAAGAGCAGCAGGATGGGGGATTTCCTTTGGATACAAGTAGAGAAATTACCTCAGGGATAGACAAACACCTACTAATATATTAAATGTATTAATATATGAGAATACAATTCTTCCACTTTTCTATTATAAACTGCTAAGTAACCCATGGCATTAAATGAGAGACAGGGCCACTGAGGCTGGGGGACACAGAGGCCTAGCCCCTGACCCAGCCTGCCAAGAGACAGAGCTGTGTTCCTGCCAGTTTCTACTTCACTTTCCTCCTATACTTTTACACCTCTGTTTCATGCCTAACCAACACTTTCTCCTTATCCATTCTTTTCTTAATCCCTGCAACCTGGCTTCCATGTTCGCTATAGAACCAAAACTAGGCTCTTAAAGGTCACCATTCCTTTCCACCTGGCAAAACCAGGGGACACTTCTCAGTTCTCATTTTCCTTCCTGTCTCTGAAGCTCAGGTCACTACGTCACATAGTCACTAGGACCACCTACGACATTTGCTTATTCACGAACCAAGAAGATTCTGAACAGCATTACCTTTGGTGGTTTGGTACTTAGAATTATTTGAAAGTTTTTCCAAGCTACGCTCTCTTCTCCTAATTATGATATGCTATCTTGGTGGGGGCAGAAGGGATAGAGAAGTTTCCTCCCCTATCTGATGATCACCAGTCCACAGAAACAACTCGAGAACCTGAAGAGTTGTATTCTAATGCCAGGTGTATTATCTGCTATTCCATGAAGCTTAGCAAATGACTCAGAGACTTCAGAGGTGACCATAGTGATGAAGAGATGCCATGTGGGCTGTGGGCAGAAGGGCTGATGCCCCCATGCACGGTGCTGGGGCACCCGGGCTAGGCGGAGCTGACCCAGCTATGTTCAGCATGAGGCCACACGAGCCAAGGATGAACCAACATACAGCACACCCGAGGGTCTCAGGAGACACTGTGACACTTCACTCAGCACAACTATGCACCCAGGGCAAGGGCTGAGAGAACAAAGGAAGAAGCCAGAGGGAAATGAGGGCTCAAAGACCCAGACTTTGGTTATTCCATCCACTGCTGCCTATGAGAATAACCTGCTAGCCATTGAATGGAAGCTCCTCTGGGAAATACCCAGACTCCAGAAACTTCCACTTCTGGTACAGAGGCATCCACTTTCAATTGTTTGGAAAACTGATTTCCACCACTGCAGAAATAAAATCATGCCCCAATTTTTCCCAACACTTTTCTTCTTAATTTAACAGACCCACTCCTCTTGCTCCCATGAAGAAGAAGAATCCTTCTTAGCAGAACACAGCTGTCTCACTTTAAGCTTCCATTAGGACCCATTTTTACTAGTTAACCCACCAGTGTACATACAATGAAATAACTCTGCAAAAATTTAAAGCACTTACATAGTATTATTATTGACGAACAATATCATCTCTTTTGCTCGTTTGCTTTTCATTGCAAGTAAATCGATTTTTTTTTTAAATATAGGGGCGCCTGGGGGGCTCAGTTGGTTAAGCAAAATCTGCCTTTGGCTCAGGTCATGATCCCAGTGTCCCGGGATTGGGCCCACATTGGGCTCCCAGCTCAGCGGGGAGCCTGGTTCTCCCTCTCCCGTTCCCTGTGCTTGCACGCGTGCGCGCTCTCTCTCTCTATGTCAAATAAATAAATATATATATAGCCTTTTTTCCTTTTACGTCTTGAGCCATAACAACGGATATTCCACAAGGCAAAGTCAGTGCTCGGTGCTTTCCTGTCTGTGGTCACCAGCAGAATTCTTCATGCTCAGGACCAGTGCCCTGACCCGCACACTGATGGCATCCATGGCACTGGTGCCCATTACCCAAGGCTGCTCCAGTCTTGTAGCCCAGGACCTTCAGGACACCCTGGCTTCACCCAAGCCCAGGCTCTCATTCAATGCTGTAGGCAGAGAAAGGGAAGTGAAAAGAGCCTCAATGAATTGTTTATCCCGAACTGGAGTGTGTATTTTATAAATGTTGATCCTCACCAAAATCCATCTGGATAGATATCATGATCTGTATTTTTCGGGTTACAGAACTGAGGCACAGGAAAATGACATTACCAAAGGCCCCTTGGCTAATAACACACGAACAACTTGTGTGACCAAGTTAGGTATTGAGACCTGACTGCCGAGTCCATGAGATTCTCTACCACGCTATTCCCCTTGAAAATACAATCAGTCACAATCATTCCGTGGTTTCACTCAAGAAAGGGATTTATTTCTTTGCATTAAATTTGAAGTCTACAGTATTTGGAGTATTAAAAACACTTGGAAAAGCTTGCTGATCGATGTCCAAGACTAATTTGTTGAATTCACTGACTATGTCTTGAGAGGTGACCCAATGCTGGTTGCTGTTACAGGTCCTGGCTGGCAAAAGCAATCAGGCACACTGCTGCTCATCAAAGACATTGTCGTCGCTTTTTCCTGACTCCAATCTCTCCAATAAATCTTCCATGCTGCTGAAATTCTATTTTCATACTAAATAAAATTTTCTTAGACACCTACTATGCCATCATTTGCACCCTGTATTTGAGCTACCAAAGAGATTAAGACACCTCTAACTTCAAGAAACCCACATTCAAGTCGTTCCCTTGTATAAAACTACTAGTGGCTCCCAGATATCAAACCCAACCTTCTCTACAAAGCACTGATTATATTGTTTCATCATCCTTTAGTTGTTCTAATTGTCTCACATCTTAATTTTATCTCTGCAATGACACTATAATCTACTTAAGAGCAGGGATCACTGCTTACAATCATTCTTTTCGGTCACATACAAGACAAGGGATTACTTTGGCTTTGAGCCCCAAGAGTCCTTTCATGTCGTGATGATTTAAAGGACCTTAAAAGACTTGTTGATTGATTTCAAGGATTAAATCCAACACCAGAGAATTTTCCTTCTGGTTAAAAATTTCACTTTGTTCTTTAACACAAAAATCATCACTGAGACTTATGATAAAAATTGAGTTTTATAAAAGATGTTTGAGTGAGGAAGAGAGAACACTGTTAATCATATGATAGCTGAAGTTTAATCTTGGTTCTTCTTAATTATCGACTATCATCTTGGTTTCTCTTTCACCCAGGTGCATCTGTAATTTTACCTATCAGGAGAAGACTATATTCTCTTTATCTTGCCATTTCAGAAAATATAAAGTCAAATCCTCATGCAATTTTCTTCTTCATAGAGGTAGTAATAGCTACCCTCTATGATCATATTACTTAGCTTTTGTGAATGAAAGAAAGGTAACATTTTACTTTAGACAAAGCTGTAGAGTAGGGGAGTTTGTTTTTAGTGCCTTGGCCCATGTTGCTATCCCTGCCCTATGGACAAGCATGAGCTGATAACTTACCATTAGAGCCAACTGAGAGGATCCAAGAGTAGACCTTCATCTGTCCACTGAGGTAGGCAGGCAGCCACAGATAAGGCTGAGTAGCGAAGAAGTTCAATTGGTCCTGCAGAATCCAGCATCTGATGAGGAGGACAATGGATCTGGCATTGACAGGGAGATAGAGTATTCACTTTCTTTTTTTTTTTTTTTTTTTTTTTTTTTTTTTTTAAANATTTATTTATTTGACAGAGATAGGACAGCCAGCGAGAGAGGGAACACAAGCAGGGGGAGTGGGAGAGGAAGAAGCAGGCTCCCAGCAGAGGAGCCTGACGTGGGGCTCGATCCCGTAACGCCGGGATCACGCCCTGAGCCGAAGGCAGACGCCTAACCGCTGTGCCACCCAGGCGCCCCGAGTATTCACTTTCTAACACGTGGTCATGGATGAACTGTAGTAACAGAGCATCTAGGAACAGCTGAAAGTAGAATTCTAGAGAGAGACCTGGCACCAGAGAAGTTGGCCAATAGATCTAGTTCTTGATTTAAAGACTTAGAAGTGTAAGACACATCTTCAGGCATCAGTGGACTAGAAAACCAGTAAGTCACCAGCCCAGCCGCATCCCGTGGAACAGGTTAAAACTGCAATTAAACAGTAAGAGTGACTGGGGGCTCCAACAACCCCTGGAAAATGGAAGTAAGGTTGTCTTGTGGGTCAGATTAAGTGGCCTTCAGGACACCAGAAATTGAGGCAGGCATGGAATTCAGCTTCATGATAGGAATTCTTTTTTTTTTTTTTAAAGATTTTATTTATTTATTCGACAGAGATAGAGACAGCCAGCGAGAGAGGGAACACAAGCAGGGAGAGTGGGAGAGAAAGAAGCAGGCTCACAGCAGAGGAGCCTGATGCGGGGCTTGATCCCATAACACCGGGATCACACCCTGAGCCAAAGGCAGACACTCAACCGCTGTGTCACCCAGGCGCCCCATGATAGGAATTCTAACTCACAAAGCAATAATAATGAGGACTCGAGAGTTAATTCAAGACCCCACTCTTATAAGTATGGTATACTCTGAGTGGAGCCTTCCAAAGTCTCCGACGGTGATGTTTACGTCAAGTGCTCAGGTGTGAGGTAGTTTCTGAGGCCCTCACTTCACACTGCTTTTGCCCGCTCAGAGGACTGACCTGGCATGGAGACCTGGCAGTTCCAAAAACATTTAGTGGGTTTTCTCGCCATTGAAGAAGCAGGTGAAATAGGACGGTGCAGGGGTCAGCAAATTATAGCCCACAAGGTAAATCCAACCCAGCCCCTGTTTTTTATTAAATAAAGTTTTATTGGAACACAACCACACAATTCATTTACATCTTATCTGTGATGGCTGTCACCTTAACACAGAACTGAGCAGTTGTGACAGAGACAGCATGGCCTGCAAAACCTAAAATAGTTGCTCTCTGGCCCTTTCCAGATAGTGGATGGTGGATCTGGACTGCTACTGGCCAGTCCTCATTTTCACTACTTTTACTAAGCAGGTGCTATGATCTGAACGCTTGCATACCTCCAAAATTCATATGTTGAAATCTAACCCCAATATGATGGTATTAGGCAGTGGGGGCCTTTGGAAGGTGAGTAAGTCATGTGGAAGGAGTCTTCAAGAATGGGATCAGCCCCATATAAAAACAGCCAAATTTTCTCCCTTCCCCACTCCATCTTGATCTTGGACTTCCAGCCTCCAGAACAGTGAGAAATAAAATTTATGTTGTTTATAATCCACCCAGTTTAGGGTATGCTGTTCCTAGGGTATGCTGTTCTAGTAGCCTCAGCTGACTAAGACAGCAGGTAAATCACTGACTCTCTCTCCTTCAAATTTCTCATCCTTAAAAGTTTGATAACTTGAGGTGCCTGGGTGGCTCAGTCAGTTAAGCATCTGCTTTCTCCTGGGGTCGTGATCTCAGGGTCCTAGGGTTGGGCCCCCTGCTCAGCAGGGAGTCTGCTTCTCTCTCTCCTTCTGCTTCTCTCCCTGCTCATGCTCTGTTTCTCTCTCTCAAATAAATAAAATCTTAAAAAGAAAAAAAAAGTGATAACTAGGTATGATCCTCCATTAGAGTAACTATAAGAACCCCGCGCAGTAATACACGGAATGTGCCTAGCACTGTGTCTGATATGTAATAAATACCCAGCAAATATTAACTACTTTGTTACCCATTAGGTAAGGGTAGTTTCAGAATGGTATTCAAGTAGAATTTGTTTCTAATATAGAGCCTATAAAGTAAATGTGCCCTCTTGATAAAGGTACCAATACAGACACTAGCCAGAACCAGTTCAATCCGGATAAGGCACTTGGTTTAATATTGTCAATATAAAAATTTTTAAGAAGATCACTAATCATTCTTTATTGCTGGGAATCTCTACAATATCTTGTAAATTGCTTTAAATGGGTACTTAAAGTTTCTGTAGGACTCTGTCAAATGCAGATAAGGGTCCGTGAAGGAAAAATTTACATTTCATCAGTATTAACAATTTATTAAAACTCATGAAAATGTACATTATTGTGCTTTTTTTTTTTGATGTTTTATATTACAATCCCTGGGACATGCTTTGAGAAAAATAGCTTCACTGTTAGACCTTAAATCTTAAAACATCTCAAATTCTCCCTTCAACTCAGAATGCCATTCATTAAATTCCTTCTTCTAAGGAACCATAAATGCAGTAATCTAGACCCTGATAAAGGTTTTAAAGTTGTCCCACAGGATACTTGGGGTGGAAAAAGATGGAACATTAGTGTCAAAGAAGCATATTATTTGATTCTCAATATAATTAATAAACTCTTTCTCTTCCCCACAGGAATCTGCTAAATCTCCAATTCTTATTTGTGTTGAAGCAAAAGGTTTAGTTACCTACCTAACAGAAAAGGGAAAAAAGATCTGAAAAAGGCTTTAAGTATTTAGTAGTTTAAATCCTGCATAAATTGGAGATTTGAATAAAAAATCAGCCCTGGTATTTTTCTATGAAAATGGTGAACAGAAGGAATATATGTGCTCAGAGGAATAGCGTTTTATGCCAAACATCAATCAAGCAGGCTTTAGAAGCCTATTTATAATACTGTGGGGGTTCTGGACAGTTGCACTTCACACTGTGAGGACCAATCCATGACATTAGATAGTGAACAATTGAAGTCTTTACAAATAATTAAAACTCTGTTTGAAAATGGAGATGTTTTCCACAGCTTTCCTGTGTATGCACGATATCATCGATATTCAAGAGTGTAAATATTGACTAGTTATTGCTGGTAGCCAGAAGGAGCAAAATCCCCTTTGAAATAATAATGTGGAGTGTGTGTATATAACATATACATATGTATGCACACACATATGCATAGAGATGTTAAATATATAGTCATATAAGGAGAGAAAATATAGATTTCACTTTATATGACAGTTGAATAGCTATACTTTAAACAACCCATGTTCACTGCCAGTACAGTTCTAGTGTGAGTGTGTATGTATGTGTGTGTGTGATATGCAAAGAAGACGCAAAAATATTTCTGAAATTTTTTATCTGTGATTTTTTTCCCTTAACGTGATAATGAGAGAGATCATAAAGCATGCCTTTTATCTTTAAAAAAAAAAAAAAAAACCTCCCCATTGTTTGAATTGGTATCAAAAACTATATGATTTTAGAGCTTTCAGGAATGGAATTAATAATCTTGTCAAGTTTTCATAATATTTTAAGCCCACCTTAAATCTCTTTGGGGTGGAGACAAACCACAAATATTTACATAAATTAAAATCCTGGAAATGGCGCCTTAACTTGACAATTGTTCCTTTAAGAGACATGGGACTTAAAATTTTTTTGAGATTAAAAAAAATCCCTCAGGATTATTATTCCAATTTAATCATTTAACAGAGAACTGTTTAAAAATCTCAGCAACACTTTGGTAGTGTAAAGATAGAGAAGAAACTAAAGACATTACCCTTTCTCCATAGACCTTGCAATTCAGAACAAGAGGTAACACAGGCACATGGGTTTTATAAACCAGAGTATGGGGCTCTCTGTAAGAGAAGCTCATTGTGGGGTACAAACGAAAAGTCCAAAAGAGTTAGAAAAGGGAGCAATTCGAACAGGCAAGAGTTTTCAGTAAAGAGGCGAGCCTCACCCTGGACAAAATGAATAGTAGTTGCTGGATGCCTGAGTCAATGGGAGGAGTGCAACGCCAACCAGGGAAAGAGGTAAAGGGAGAATTAGCAGGATGTGTTGGGAGAAATAAAAACCGGAGAGCAGAATGAATCTGAGATTACAAGCAGATAGATGAATTAAAACTTACTGTGGTTTTCTGAGCGGGCTTCACTGTCACATGATTAAGTTCAGGGAAAAGGAGTACACCAGGAACCATCAGAAAAGCTGGGGTCCCTTTTTGGATTTACATGAGATTCCCACTCAACCAAAATCCCACATACAAAACAAAATGAAATAAAAGCTCTGTGTTTACTTACGAGGTGAAGGAATCACTATAATATTGACCCGTCTACGTTAATGAACACTGAAGTTTGGCCCTTGGCTGATTTGACCAGGTCTCAGGGGGGATTATGTTGCATACATCTTTAATACTTCCTACAGCGTGGACCAAGGGCAGGACTCACTAAATACAGGTTAATAAATTGTTGAAGTCCACGTAATGAATTTATCCAGTAACTGCATGGAACTTCCCCCACAGTCGTTACAGATGACCAGAGCCCTCAGAGGTCTCTGACCCTGAGTGTTAAAGAGGCCACTAAGAACGCAGGATTTTAGGGGGCCAGAAGATATGGTCTAGAATTAAAGGCTCCACTGGTTGACTTGGCTCATACCAGAGCCCCATGACATCTCTGTAATGTCTACACACACAGAGAGAAATGTGTGAAAATTATTCAGTCAAATGCATAACTATAAACTAACAAAGAGAACAATTCTGGACAAAAAGTAATCCAATTTGATTCCAAGAGTAATCCCATCCACAGCACGGCTGCCAAATCCCCACTTCAAATTTCGCTTTGTAAACATGTTCTCTGACAAGGCAGGGATTCCTCCTCTAACTCTTGACAGAAATGACATTAGATAATAAAGCCGGGTCTACACTGACAAGGTGGCATAAAGAATCCAACCCCAAAGCCAGGAATCCTTGATCTGAAACATTCGACTTGCCAGCATAGAGATGGGTCTTTCAAAAGGAAATAATCCAGATAATTATGTTTCCCTTATGCTTGTGTAGATGTGTTTCCTTTCAATTCCTTTCAGTTAGCCTGAATGCAGGAGAGCACCAGGGGGAGCTCACACATCTTCCTTCTTTTTCTCCCCCTTTCACTGAAGGTTGGCTCCTGCATCCCAGGGAAAGAATGGGTCAAAACAACAACATACATGAAAATGATTCAGTAATGTAGACACAGGTAATTCCTTCTGTAAAAATACCCTGGATTCTTTTTAAAGACTGCACTACATTCCTCATATTGGGCCTAAAGTCAGCATTCAGCCAGCCCAGCGAGCTTTAATTTGTGGCCTCTTAGAATGCCTGGATCAAAAAAAGATGTAAAAGCCATGTCCCTAAGATGCCCCTGTGTCTCCTTTAAAACAAGAGAGAGAGACAGAGAGAGAGAAAGAGAGAGAGAGCCTGCTTCCTTTCAATTTGAAATGGCATTTTTCAGAACACTCCAATTTTAATCACAGTGGAAGGTAATGGAAGGGATTTGGGTCTTTGGTATTCCACATTGATCAATGGGATTGATTTTTTTTTTTTTTTTTTTAAAGAAGAGAACTGGTTGCTTTTTCTCTCTCCCTCTCCAGGATGGAAACCATGAGGCAAGAAGGAAAAACTCAAAATATATAATTAACTTTGTGTTATCAATATTAGGAGAGAAAAATCAATGGCACAAAGAATTCTAAAGGACTAGATAATCCCCATATCCGATTTCCTGGTGAAGTGTTTGTGACACTGACATCAGAGTGTGGAGCCCCCAAGCCTGCCCCAGCTGGTGGGAGGGAGAGAAAAAGACCTGCTTCTGATACTTGGTTCACAGATAAATGCTTTTCACTCATTGCTTTAACGAAATGGTATATGTTTACCTTAAATTTCAAATCCACGGATCACAAAATCATACAAATCCTAGACCTGGAAGATACTTCCTGGGGTCTTCTAACCAACCGTCTACTTTAAGGCAGATGAGATGTAACCGTTCTAAATTTTATTTTATAGGCGAAGTAGTTGAGGTTGCGAGGGGAAAATTAAGACCCTGGATCAGCAGTGAAGCTATTTTTGTCCACAATTAAAACCCCACTCAGTATCCAGCTCCCCACCCCCACCTGTCCCTCCTTATAAAACAGTGAGTAACGTTTTTTAATATTCCAAGCCTAAACTTTGAACCATCTGCAACCCCAAAGAGGAAAGAGATGAGTCATAAGGGAATCCAGAATAATTAAAAATTGAAGTAACTAAACACCTGGGAAAACGCTGGGGTTGATCAAACACCCACATCAGATGTGGATTTCTCCTAGGTGGGAGGCCGCTGGACCGCCGGGGAGCCGCGGGGCCAGCGAGGAGACGGCGCCTTTTGGGTCCCCGGTGTCGCGCTGCAGCGCGATCCGCAACAAGGCCGGGCGAGGCAGCGGCTGCTCCGCGCCCAGGCGGAGGCACAGCGTGGCGAGGCCGGCGGCGACAGAGCCCTGTGGCCGCATCCGGGCGGGGTCGCCGGGGCGCCGGGTTCCCGCGGACGCGAGGCGGGGCTGGAGGGCGCTCGGAGCCGCGCAGAGACCGCCTGGAGCGTGCGCTGAGCCCCGCCGGCAGGGTCGCCGCTCGGACGGCGACCGAGGCAGCGGTGCTCCAGGAGGGCGCGGGACGCGCGGGGAGCGCCCCCACTGCGGGCCGAGGGCTGCGCTCACCACCGCCCGCCCGGGACCGACTCGGACCCCGCCGCTGCGGCCGCCGCCGAACGCGACCAGACAGCGCGGGATGCTTAGTTAGGCTGGAGCACGCGGAGGCTTCCGCAGCGAGGTGCAAATTCAAGCCACCTCGTTGGTGTGAACCGAGGGCCGGCCGCAGAAGGACAGAGGGGGTTTAATCGTGACAATCGCCCTCTGCCTGGTTCAGACTTCTTGCCCACGGGGTTCGCACATCCGAGGTTAAAAATGCCTGGGACTCACATGTCAGCGCAGCAGTTTCCCTGCGACTTCGGTGGCGGGAGGCCGAGCACCTGTGCTCCATGCCTCTCGTAGGGACAGCTGTGCATATCTCTGGCCCCGCCGACCGCACCATCTGACCTGCGGGGAACGAAATCTGAGCTACGGAATTTGAAACGCCCCGCGCACGTTCCTTCTCGGATAAATTCCCTAGGAGAGGGTCGTCATTCTCCACTCAGAGATTATTTAGGGAAATGTCCCGGACCGGATAGGTAGACATATGACAGCCCAAGGAAGAGATGTAAAACTTTAAACTGTAAACACTTAAGCACCAACTGTCTGGAGCCCTGAGCAAATTTAAGAGAGAGAAAGAGACTGAGAGAGATCCGTCAGAAACATCACATTTCCAGGGCCCCTGGCACTTTGTAAATCAGTAGATGTACTAACAGGAGAGTGTGGGGAAGTTTTCTGAACACAGAATTGATATTCCTTAAACTCTAAAAGGTGAAGTGGGTTCTTCGGCTGTCCTCCAGCTGCAGGATTGTAGCTCCCCAATTCTTTGGTTTTAACCACCAAGAATTCCTTATAATCAAGCAAGCAAAAACGTTTCCATTAAATAATACTGGGTGGGAAATATTCGGTTCCCCCAGCTCATTGTATCATATTCACCATAAACATTTCCGTGACCCAAGATGTTAGGTACTGGCCAGGCTTTCCCATAAGCCCACCGCCAGGTGGTTCACCAGCCCCACAGCACCTTGCCTGTGTGCAAAGCAGAGACTCCAGTGGCACAGCTGATGGATGGTAAACAGAAAGCTGGTTAGGAAAAGCCTGCCTTTTTTTTTTTTTTCTTACTTTTAAGCTACCCTCTTGACAAACATACTTTCTTTGACCACTGAAGGAAGATTGTGTAATTGATCACTCTGAAGAGCTTGTTTCCATGTTTCTCTGGGTATGTTGGTGCAGTCTGGGGGGAGGATTTCTGAGGAGGAGGGAACAAGTGAAAAGGGAGACAGAAAAGAGATTTGTTACTCGCTTTACTGGGATCAGTATATGATTGAAAAACAAGGTCTCTTGGAAAAGAATTGAGAAATAGAAATTATTTAGTGTCCTGGAAAAAAAGGTCAAGAAAATCATTAGGCGGATCCAGTGACCTTTAAATAGGGAAGGTACCAATGTGCAAAGGAGAGGGAAGTGTAGAATAAGGAAGTACACCTTCCTGAGCCCCCCATGTATCCACATTGTTACTTGCCTTATCTCATTTAATTCTCCCCACAACCTTGGCAGAAAGGTCTGATTTTTGATCCAATCCACCTTTTACAGATGAGAAACCTGTAGCTCAGAAGCCCAAAGTAAATTGCCTGAGGGGATATAGCTAGTTAGGAGCAGAATTAGACCTGATTAAGGGGTAAAGAAGAATTCCTTGAGAATTCGTGTTTTTAAATCTCGATTAGTTATAGAAGGAAGCTGGGAAATTAATTACCTTCTGGGAGGATCTTTAGATTAGTGGAGAAATGATGTTAAGCTCACAGAAAGACAAGCCTGTGAATTTTCTTGTTATCTATCAGGAAAGGTGTGACAATTTGAGAAAACTGAGTGGTGCCCATATTCATTTAGGAATGTTCTTTTCAACTGATAGACCTGCTCGTTATAATTAAGTACATGTCAGTATTCTTCAGGAAATTTACATTATTTCAGGAGAAAACTCAAAAGCTTTGGACTCTTTCAAATTTAAGAATAATTTGAATTTCAGTTAGGAAACAAAGTGTCTGTATGATTTGAGTTTAAAAGGCATGGAAAGTGTCCTGATGATCCAAAGTATCAGCCCCGCCCCCTGAGAAAAAACACGGTTTTGGAATTAGACAGCTCTGCCTGTGAATTTGAACTGGGCCAGCTATGGCTAGCTGTGTGGCAACAGCCAACTTTCTTAACCTTTCTGGGCCTTGCACCCTGATCCGTAAAAGGAGGCAAATAAACCTTTGCAAGGTTATTGTGAGGATAAAATAAAATAGTGTGGGTGAGAGCCCTTAACAGAATGCCTGGTGTATAGTAGATGCTCAAAGTGTTAGTGTCGCTTAGTGTGATTAAAGCATGTGAGAGCAGATTTTGAGAGGGTGGGAATGCACCAGACGTGGGGCTGGAGAAAGGAAGTGCCACTAACTTCAGCTCTTCGACAATTTTGCCTGGGGCTGGCTCTGGGGGAAAGACATGGGTTCTCACTACTGTGTGAATCTACTGTGGCTCCCAAGAGAGGACAGACAGCTATAAAAGCAAGTCATGAAGGTCTGACAAGGTGGAGGAGAATGATTATGGAAAGCATGGAGGAACTTATCTCCACATCATAAATCATCTTGAACTTGAGATCAAACAACAATACTTTCAGAAACTGCAAGAAATGAAGTCTGAAGCAAAATGCCCCTGTGTAATTTTTTAAAATAGCTAATAAAGATGAGACAAAAATGTTTGTGTTCTTACTTAAACCTTCAGCTAAGGGAATTTTATACTTCACTGTTTTTTTAATAGAGATATTTTAACCATTTAAAAAAAACAAAATTAAATATACACAATTTGTGCTTAGTTATTACCTTGGGGCTTGTGTTTGAAAATAACTATGAAATCCTGCTTTAAAAAGTACTGCAAAACAAAATATCATCAAAATGCTTTCCTTCAATGTCTTTTGTCAAGTAAAAGCCAGGTTAATTCCAGAGACTTTCCTTTAAAACAATGAATTTTTTTTTTTCTGATTAGGAAAGTAATACATCTCACTGTGGACTTTTCATAAGTATAAAATGAGAATAAATTATAAAGAAGAAAACAAGAACACCTTTATTCCCAACAATGAGTTATCCACTGCTAATATTTTGGTGATTTCTTTCCAGTCTTTTACCTTTTCATTCTTTTTTTAAACCTCAGTTGGAACATACTGTGTATAAAATTTTGCATTCTACTTCTTACACTTATTTTCCCCTTGTCACTAAAAATTATTTGTTACTTCATTTTTAATGACTGCCTAATTTTACATCATACCAATACAACATAATTCTGTCCTGTTGAATGTTTGTGGATTCCAGTTTTGCTACTGTAAATTATGTAAAATGATAATCTATGTGCATAAATCTTTGAGTTTAAGATTCTTTTGTACGATAGACTTCTATAATTAGAACTACTAGATCCATATATATAAATCTTTTTTAAGGCTCTTGAAATATATGGTCAAATGGAGTTTTAGGAGGAGTTGTAGCAATTTTCAGTCTTTGCAGTGATATATAAAGAGTGCTCTCTCTCCTACTGTCCCCAATAATGACTAATATCATTGTCAAAAAAAAATATGTTTTATAATTTGATGGGTTAAAAAGGTTTTGTTGTTATATTTGTATTTATTTGAAACTATTGTCATCAAACAGCTTTCAGATGTTCATTAGCCATTTCCTCTTTTTCGAATTACCTATTAATGTCCTTTGCCCATTTTTCTATTGAAGGCTTAATGCTTTTTTAATCTATTTATATAAACCCTTGATATCATCAATCCTTTTTTGTAATTGTGTCAAATGATTTTTCCCCGTCTTATTCTCTGCCTTTTCATCTTGTTCATGACTTTTGATATATATTTTAAAATTTTTACTTTGATCGATGTATCAAACATGTCCTGATAATTGTTTTTTTGTTTTCTGTTCCTCTATGGAAAATCAGATCTTCACCTATTTTTTCAACTTGTATTTCTATAATGATTTTTTTTTTTACGTTTAAGTTTTTATTGCTTCTATGATTTATTGTGTTGTGAAGTTAGGATCTGATTTTTCCCAAAAACAGCTAGGCAGTTTTTCCAGTACTGTCAATTCAACACCCATCCCTTCCCCACCTATTCTCTGTGAGTGTGCATCAGAGATCTCTTGGCTGATACAGATGCAGAGAAGCTCGTCACAGTACTGTAGTGAAATGCCAGTACTACATGGGCATCGATCAATCAGAACAGACACCAATCATCATAAGCATCGGTTTTGGCCAGTAAGTATATCTCTGAGGTTAAGCAGCCCTGCAAAGATGACCTAAGAAGTGCCTACACACACAAAAAAGATGTTCCTTTCAAAGTAAGATCTGTTTAATTGAACTTAAGCTGTTTAAGAGGGGGACTTTTCTATCAATTCCATTTGAGTGATTGCAGTTTCAACTAACCCCACTGTGTTCATTCAACAAATAACAGTTAAGCCTCTACTATTGGCAGGCACTATTTTAGGATCTCTCTCTCTCTCTCTCTTTCTCGTGTGTGTGTGTGTGTGTGTGTGTGTGTGTGTGCGCGCGCGCGCATGCCTCTCCAATATAGTCAACAAATGCTACCAAATAAGTAGTGGTATCAATTTCCTATTTTTTATGCCAGATTTTTCTCCCTCCTTTGAAATAATTGTCAAAGCTCTTTCAGATCTGCTCTTGGTCAGCTCACACTCTCCTAATATGACACAAATCACATCTACCAATAATTCAGTTAGCTTATTTTAGAAGGTGATAAACTTGGTAAGTTTTTGGTTTGCCCATCTGTTCCCATGGTTTGTCTGCTCCTTAAAGAATTTCATATTTGCCATTTTTGAGGTGGCTTCATTTTGCATGTAGCTCTAGATTTGCTTTTGCATGATAAATATACCAGAAAGATGTCCTAACTTCACATACTACCTTTCTGCTGCTTTGAAATAATTTAAATCACTTCAAGAGAGATTGATGATGAAATTGTATTTCTATCAAACTCTGTGCAATTATGTTACGAAAATTTCTGAAATCGAGGGAAGAAATCAGAATATGTGGTTTCACCCTGTGTAATATAGAATGTCAGTAGTGTTCTTGTATAAGAATAAAATAGCAATAGGACAATTGTTGCTGTAAATGAAGAACTGTGGATTTACTAGAGCCCAGGAAGAATAGACAGGGAGGTGAGGGAATCAGAATCCAGCTAGGATCTGACATCTGGGACAAGTTGCGTCATGGGGTGTTTGCCCCAGGGTCTGACTCTGGATGGGCAGCTGGAGCAGAGTAATCCATCATTAGGCAGAACAAGGGGTAAAGAATTCGGGGGTCACTGATGACTTCAGAACCTGGCAAGTGAACCCCAACCACGAGGCTGCTGACAAGACAAGACTCTATCCCAGCGAGGAGGACTGGCCAGAAGCTGGGAGGTCCTCACCACAGAGTCCCAGTGTCTGTGAATAGACCCAAAGTGAGTAGAAAAACGCTGAAGTGATCAGTAATTAAATAAACAAAGATGAACCTGGTTAAGTTTTCTGCCACTAGGCAGAATGGTAATTCAAAAGAAAAATTTAGTGTAGTAGAAAAATACTGACATTTTACATTTCCTGCTGTCCTACTTGTGACAGTGACACTAACTGGGGTCCCAAGCATGGGCATTTTTGTGGAGGGTAAACCTTGCTGGGTTCCATAGTGTAGCTATAGGACTAGACTCTGCGATTCCCAGAAAACTTAACCTGCTCTTGCTGGGGCTGGAGTCCTCTCCCGGTGCCTGTTCCAACCTTGCATGTCAGCTATATCACAGTGCACTAACTTGCCTCTTTCTCATCATCCCCTTGGAGGTATGATTGCCCCATTCCCCAGACTGTACTTCTTCAGAGTTACATGCTGGCCTTGATTCAACTTGAGTTTACCATTCCTCCTTCAAAACCGTGCTTCAGGCTTCTAGTTACTTCCATGCTCAAAAGAGGAGGATGCCAAGAAAGGGGTTAGAACCCTAATGAAAAAAAAAATGTGTTCAGGCATCCCCAGCAACAGCGGATTTGTGTTGACATACAATATAATCAGCCCCTGGTGCCTCTCTGGATGGCTGGGCCCAGTAATTTGTACCAGCTTCCGACCCCTTTTAACAACCTAGTGCCACTTATCTGAACGCACCATATCATCTCTATAGAATACAGTGTGGCATGTGTAGTCCCACAGACTTAGACTGTGGAAGAACTATTATTTTGCTCTGTTCTAGACAATGTAATATGCATTTTATTCTTAAACACCTTTCATATCTTGTTGACTTGTGGTTCACTATAACCTCCAGATCTTTCTCACAAGGACAGTTGTGAAACCTGACCAACCCTTGTAGATATGCAATTTTTCTTTATTTTTCTCTACTTGTGTATCTGTCTAATATTTATTCAATTATTTTAAAAACTATTATTTTGTTTCTGATCAAAAAGGCAATAATGATTACTGTAGAAAAACTGAGCAACAGAAAAGAATAAAGAAGCAAACAAAAATAACTCATTATCCACCTGCCCAGAGATACCTTGTTAAAATTTTGATATACTGTATTTCTTTCCAGCCTTTCATTTGCATACATCTTTTAACATTTGCAAACATACTGTATATAATATTTTTGTAGTCTACTTTTTTACTTTGCTATACATCATGTCGCTAAATGTCCTTCTAAAGAATGATTGTTTTTGATTAAAATTTTAAACCAAAAAATTCCACTTCTAGGAATTAAACTAATAAGTAACTATTGTTATATAGTGAAGATTTAGCAACAAAGAAATTTACTACCATTTCATTTATACCAAGGAAAAACGGAAATAATATAAAAATATCAAAAACTGGAGTAAATATTCACATGCAATGAAATACCACACAGCTGTTAAATTTTATGAGAATACTTTGTAAAATGAAATGGTTTTATTGAAGGTTGCTAAGAGGAAAGGCAAATTGTAAGATATATGTATAGTGTGATTTAATTTCTAAACAATACATAGCTATATTTTAAAAGATTAAATGACCAACAGACACTACAACAAAAGTTATAATAGTTATATAGAATTGTGGATGATTTTATAATTTTGTTTCATTTTGATACTGTTTTTCTAAATGCCCAGTAATGTGTATGTATTATATGTGTAATAATAAAAATAGATTTTAATTCCTTATTTTAATAAATAACAGCTCACTGCTTCAAGGTATCATAATTTATTTAATCAGCTCCCTCAAACTTGGACATACAGAAAGTTTGTAATTAAATAATGCCCATCGTAATTTTAAACACTGCATTCACCCCTGGAGGGAAGGTAGGTGAAAGCATCAGGACACAGGGATGCACAAAGGATTTCAGTTTTATTGATAATGATTTATTTCTTTATCAACATATAAAGAACAGATGCTGGGCACATGGGTGTTCACTGCTTTACTCTTCATGTTCTTCATGTTTATATATGTATATAATACATATATATGTATGTATATATAAGTGTATATATGCATATTTGATTATTTCTTTGAAATGATTTGCTAAAAACAGAATTCTAACTCTCTAGGCTATCTGTGAGTGTGATATAAGGATCTAACTACATTTTCGGCAAAATAACTGTATCATAATATTCCAGTCCCTTCTCTCTCATTCTTTTTAAAATAATGTGCATTTTCCTCACTGGTTTGAAGCTGTTGGTTTTATTAATTACTAACTATTAGAATCAATTTCCTGGCTTTTTGGGGTTTTTTTTTTTTTTGGTGGTTTTTTTTTTTTTTTAGATTTTGTTTATTTATTTATCACAGAGAGAGAGAGAGCACAAGCAGGCGGAGCAGCAGGCAGAGGGAGAAGCAGGCTCCTCGCTGAGCAAGGATCCTGATGCAGGACTCCACCCCAAGACTCCAGGACCATGACAATGGCACTCCTGCACAATGCCTTCAATTGTGAATCAGTACTGTCTTCTTGAAGCGCAGCTTGTCAGATTCAACAAAATGTAAAATGTGCCTGCACTCTGACCTACCAATTCCATTTTTAAGAATTTTCATCTATGGGGGCACCTGGGTGGCTCAGTCGTTAAGTGTCTGCCTTCGGCTCAGGGCGTGATCCCAGGTTCCTGGGATCGAGGCCCACGTCAGGCTCCTCCGCTGGGAGCCTGCTTCTTCCTCTCCCACTCCCCCTGCTTGTGTTTCCTCTCTCACTGGCTGTCTCTTTCTGTCAAATAAATAAATAAAATCTTTAAAAAAAATTTTTTTTTAACTATGAATTGTCCTAAAAGATGTAAAAAAAATTTTTTTTATCACAGCATTGCCTGTATACTTACTGTAGCATAGCTTTTAATTTTGAAGAATAAGAATTTTAAAAAAATGGAATTCTGAGTAGAGAAGTGACAAAATGGATTTAGATATTAAACCATCTTTGCATTTTGAAATAATCCCTACTCTGACAAGTATCATTCCTTTACTACATTGCTGGATTACATTCACTAATATTTTATTAAGCAATAGGTCTTTTTCACCTATTCTTAGAAGTGGTATTTGTTATAATTTTTAAACTCATTTTAATATAAAATCAAGGTGATTTATTCATCTTGTTAGTTTCACTTTGTTAGTATTTATCCTATTTCAGACTTTTAAGATGTTAAAGTTTATTGTTTATTGGTTTGTTTGTCTGGTTGGTTGGTTGGTTGGTTGGTTTTGGAGGTAGGACAGCCTTATATTAACTTTAATAAAATAAAAAAATTATATTTCCCAGCTTCTCTTGCAGCTAAGTGATTAAGCACAACGCTATAAGTTGTAGGTTAAAGTTTGGGGGAACTTCTGGGAAGGCTTTTTAAAAGACACTAAGGGAACTGGGAGATGTACCCGTTTTCCCTTTCTTCTTTTTCCTTCCTCTTGCCTGGAATATGAATGTTATTGTTGAAGCTCCAGCAGTCATCTTGGACCATAAAGTAACCTTGAGAATGGAAAGTAAAGGGGTGGAGCAGAGCAGAATGATGGAACGAACCTGAGTCCTTGATGACTATGGAGGTGCCTGTCTTTATATTACTTCTTTGTGTGAAGTCCTTTTGAACCTTTATTTGTTTTTCCTAAACATTAGCTATCCCACATAGTTGTATGTCATCTGGAAACTTGATAGCATGCCTTCTTTGGCCCAATTTAATTTCTATTCTTCCGGGTTAATCCATCCTGCAATGCCCTTTGGATATAATTATTTAACTAACTATGAATTCCACTGACTATACTATTAACTAGCTAATATTTCTATATATTTTCCACTAAGAGGAGAACACATTCTATCAACTGTGTTGCTAAAGTAAAGATAGATTTGTTCAATTCTCCCTATCTACCTATGGTATAGGAAAGTATTCGTCTGGTCTTTGTCCCAGGTTCCTGACAGGAAGCTTCAAAAGCCCTGGGAATTTCCTGAGTGATAGGAGTGTCTTTGTTATGTTAATGAACAACTTAGTAGACTCTCAGATAGCTTCAGGAAGAGGGCTGCTCACCAGAAAGACTAACCACAAGATTAGAGTTGAGACTTTGAGGCTCCTCAAACTCCAGGGAAGGGAGGGGAATTGGAGATGGAGTTCAAGCACATGATTAATAATTTAATCCATCATGCCTGAACCCCAATAAAAACCAGAGCTCAGTGGAGCTTCCGGGCTGTTGAACGCACTGATGTTTTGAGAGAGTGACAGGTCCTGATACCAAAAGAAGAGGGCATTCAAGTTCTGCGCTCTTTCGCAGACCTAGCCTTATATATGTTCTTTATAATAAAACTCTAATTATTAAGTATAGCACTTTCTGGAGTTCTATGAATAGTTCTGGTGAATTATCACATCTGAGCGGGGGACCATGGGAACCTTCTGGACTAGAAGCCAGTTTGCCAGAAGTGTGGGTGTCCTGAAGACTCCATTTGCATCAAAAGTGTGGGCAATCCCATGGAGGACAGAGACCTTAACTTATGGGAACGGATGCTAACTCCAGGTGTTAAGCATCAGAATTGTATTGCTGTGCACCCAGTTGGTGTCTGAGCACTACCCAAACTAATACCATACCCAAAAGATAAAGAAAAATAAATTAGGTTGTTTGTTTGTTTAGTTCTCATAAACCCATCATAGTGCCTATGATTACACTTTCTTTTCTAAGTTAAACCACCTGTTTAATGATATGCTGTATAACTTTGCTGGGAACGTTTATCAATCCTACCATTCCATAGCTTACAAACTCCTCTTTTCACATTCTTTGGCATTTCACAAGGATTACCAGCTGATATGGAGATTTTATGTGAAATTCCTTTAATCTGTAGAAAACTTGAAAAGATTTACAGTGATTGGATGATCTTTCCCAAACTCTTAGTTTTAGTTCCAGTACAGCAATGTTAGTTCAAGTTGGGAACATGATTGCTGTAGAATAGTTCTTAGATTTAAAAATTACAGATTTTAGTGACTTTTCTTAAGTAGTAATTCTCAACTAGCCATTTGCTCCCCAAGAGATATTTGGCAATGTTTGGAGATATTTTTGATTGTCATAGGAGGAGAGGTGTTACTGACCCATAATGGGTAGAAGTCAAGGATGTGCTAACCATCCTATAATGCACAGGACAGGTGCCCACAGCAAAGAACTGTCTGGTCCAAAATGTCAATGCTGCCAACATTGAGAAACCTTACACTGAGGTTTCCTCAGCAATATATATATATGGATATACACACATCATTGCCATAGAATTGTGCTTTTGTATTTTCCTCTCTAGCAAGTAATTTGCTTTCCAATAAATGTTATCCCCACTTAATTTAAGGAGATAGCATTATGTGAAAGACAGTATGTGTAATTTGTGTGTACAATGGAGTATGTTGTTCTGTCATGCATCTATCTATTTATAAGAAGGACCAAGATATTGCTTAGAAAAGTATATGCTATAGATTTCACTCATATGTGGAATTTAATAAACAAAACAGATGAACATAGGGGAAAGGAAGGAAAAATAAAATAAGATGAAAACAGAGAGAAGGCAAATCATAAGAGATTCTTAACTCTAGGAAACAAACAGTATTGTTGGAAAGGAGGTGGATGGGGTGATGGGGTCACTGGGTGACGGGCATTAAGGAGAGCACTTAATGAGCACTGGGTGTTATATGCAACTGATGAATTCTACCACTGAAACTAATAATACAGTATATGTCAACTATATTGAATTTAAGTCAAAAATTTAAAAACAAAACAAAACAAAAAAGAAGAAGAAAAGTACATGCTATAAAAGAAAAGGTGGAGTTATACCATCTTGGTCCAAGGACTAATGGCTGTTGTGTGAAGGAAAAAGCTATTTCAAAAACAGTTGATGGTATTATCCTTTGATTCCACCATTCCCACCAAAAATTTATGTCAGACTGCTAAGAAATAAATATGGTAACCAAAAATGTAAATCAGCTTTGTAGAAGCTTTGTGAGGAGGTTAACTGTTGGTCCTCCATGAAACCACTGAGACTGACAGGAAGGAGCAGAGAACATCCCAGGGGTTAACACCTTATAGCAAGAGATGCTGACCTATGTCACCTGACCATGACCATCAGATTAGTCCCATCCTGGGCAGTATGTTGACAGAGAACCACATGGCCAGACACTGGAGCCAGGGAAAAGGAAAAAGCAGGTGCCACATGGAAGCCAATGGTATTGCAGACAGAAGCATAGACCAACTCTCCTGAGAGTATAAAGTGTGAAATTACTGAAGGGTCCCTGGAATTCCTCCAGTCATGCTAAGGAGGATGAGCTAGGGAAACAGATTATAGCCATTAAGAGTATCTAGAACAGCTTGGCTTCTTACAACCTGAGTGCTGTACAAATGAATCCAGTTAATTCAATCTCATTTCAGTCATTTTGTGTCTACACAGCTCAAAGGAAATATTTCTTTTCTGGACATTTAAAGGACCATGATTATTCCAAAGTTGTATCAAGGGCTTACACATAATAATTGATTGACTGGCTGATCTTTTTTTCTTCCTCTTTTGCAAGGTCTAAAGTTTTCTCATTAGATTGGAAGTTATTAAGTCCAAGCTGTTGACACCCAGGATCTTAGTTGCCAGGACCCCCAAGCAAAATGTACTGCCTGAGGATATGAACTTAAAGTCAAACTGGAGTCAAACGTGCATACAAGGGACACCTGGGTGGCTCAGTCGGTTAAGCATCTGACTTTGGCTCAGGTCATGATTCCAGGGTCCTGGGATGGAGTCCCTAGTGGGGCTCCTTGCTCATCAAGGAGCCTGCTTCTCCCTCTGCCCCGCCGCTCCCCCTATTTGTGCTTTCTTTCTCTCTGACAAATACATACATACATACACACATAAAATCTTAAAAAAAAAAACCCTGCATACAAGAAATAATATGCATTGATTGCTGGCACCTGTAAGTCATCCCTTCCTCCTCTGAATTTCCTTAGACATTGTCCTCTTAGCCCTGTCTATGTGGTATTATTATTTATATATATAATTATTGTTTATGTTTGATTATATTATACATATAATTATTATTATGTTTATGACTTTATTAAGTCAGCACATTGAGGGCAGTTTTCAGAACTGAATATCCTTATACTCCCTTTTAGGTGAGAAGTCCAAATTGTTTACATCCAACATGATATAGTATATTTTGGTTCACTTATCATATGTCAGTATTGGTTATATGTACATGAGATCGGCACTTCTAACAGAGTTAGAAAAAAGTTGGTCAAATCACTTCATGGGGACCAAATCAAATGATGCCTTTCCTCTCACCTTTCAACCATTTCTATTATGGCCGTGCATTTCATTAAATCAAATATGAAAGTGCATTTCAGAGACTTTCTCGGTGAAACTAAACCAATTTCAGTGGAACTAAAGTAAATCAATAGCTTCTATTGATAGTTATTATGATACAATTATTTTTAAAGAGGGTGAAAACTCACTGAAGGATGGTGCCTTTATTGGGATACTCATATAATAAATCCCTATTGAACTTTATTCCTATACCACGCATTCCAGTTAGACGGAGCTCTTTCAGGCCTCCCAAGCTCATGTCCACTAGGACAGCTTTGGTCACCAGGATTTCACAGCGTGTTGTGCCTTCCCTCTTCCCCTTTCCTTACTTAAACCCCACCTATCCTCCGAGGCCTATTTCAAGGTCCATCCTCTCCCAAGGCCTTTCCCGCTATTCCAGGCTCACCAAGCTGCCCCTTCCCCCAAACTCTCGTTCGTACAGTGTATCTCTTAATTGTTCCATGTTCTGTTGCTGTTGTCTCCCCAAGTGGATCATAAACTTTCTGGGCTCTCTCCCCTACGAATCCTAGCACAAGGCTGGACTTCCTTTTGTGCCCAGAAAATATCTGTCAATTGACTGGATAGCTCAGAAACCACAAGACACAGTCGGGATGGGGAAAGAATTAAAAGCAGGAGATAGAGCTCAGATTTGGACAAATGTAGATTACACTGAAACGTACACACGTTTCTTTAAAAATTAGCTCCCCATCGTCGTTGGCTTGGGAGCTAACAGATTGGTCCACCGAGCCTCTGATTTCAGGGTGTTACTGTTTACTTGGCTTTCCTGGGATGTAACTTTGAGAAGATGGATTACAGTGTGCTCTTAATACACTCCACAGCCTATTGATTTTATATGTCATCAACGTATATTGTATGTCTACACTATTACCAGGAGAAGCAGGAGGTGCACGTAGTTATGCCACTGCCTCAGCCCGTCATCCCATGCTGTGCCCTATGGGAAGCCACTGATTCTTACACTTGGAGCCGGGACAACGCAACTTAATCAGACTGACAGGAAACAGGCAGCAATTACAGTGTGCTGCTACATCTGCTGGGTTCCACTTCACTGAAGGAAGAGTTATCTCAATTTTAATGTACATCCCTTTTTCATGTTTCATTTAACCTCTGCTGTATTATTAAACACATCAAAATATAATGACACTCGTTAAAGAAGAAAAAGAGGACAGTTGGGATATTTTGGACTGTACCTCCTATATTTGTAACTTAATTGTATCATTTTTGCTTCTCTTCAACATCTCCCCCTGGTGAATAACTAATTCAGTATATAGATATTTAAATAGCGAGTGGGGAACTGGCTGTTTAAACACCTACATCAACACGGAGTTCAGCTACAATGAAATATCCCTCAATCATTTGTCTGTTTTCACTAGGAGTGCTTCTCTTCTCAAAAACATTCTTTTGCAATGTGTCAAAATAGCTAGTTTACCCATTACTGCAGCGCACATAAACTGCTTTAAAAGCAGCTCAATGAAATTCCCCAGGAATGTATTTGTAATATGACTCAGGAGACCTTTGGAACTTAAACTAGCAGGTGTCTCGCTTGCCAGCCCACCCTAGAACAGTCAGAGCCCCATCAGCTGGCTGAGCCTGCTGACCTGAGATGCAGGACCCATTAAACCATTCATTTCTGCAAGACAAATGTGATGAAACCAGGCTGAGCCTCTCATGTGGAGTTGGCTTTTTTTTTTCTTTCCACTTTGATTCTCTGATCCTCTACCTTTCTTTGAGCTCCAGTTCCATAATTGCACCTGAAGTATTTAGTAAACCTCCCTAAGAATTAAGCGTCCAACAGAGATTAATTGAGACCTTCAATTGCAAACTTTCCCCTGCACAAGTTTCCAGAGAAATAACAGAAATATGATACTGGGCTTTCACTTAAACTCTTAAATGTATTTTGACCAAGTAGAGATTGCAAGATGTTTGTGGGAGCTTGTATGTATTAGGGGAAATGGAGGAACATAGTAATAGTTACAGACATGCTTCTATATAAATGGATAATTAGGCAAAAAAGCTCCAGGGCTCAATTTTTTTTTAATTTTTAGACTTTTCTTTAAAGACTAATCAAAATGTTACTGACTATCCACATCAGTAACAAGCAGGTTGCTATGAGCTAGGATGACACAAAGTGGTACAAGAAAGAGTCTGTGTTTTCAAGGAGTTCACAATCTAGTTGTAAAATCAAAAACAAACACAGAAAAAGATAATCCAGAGCCCAAAAGGGTTCTTATCAGTATTATGGAACTAATTACAGAGCAACGCTCTAATGGCTTGTGTTCATAGTTAGGTGAACAAGAAAGAGCCAAGGACCCTGAGATCTCCTTTGGAATAAAAGCAAACTGACGTCCAGCCAGCAAGCACCTAAACAGGCCTTCATTCTGATCGTTCATTCCCCTGCCACATGGTTGCTAATAGGTTAATATTATTCCTGGATAAAAGAGTAACTCCTATTTACTTATGTACTCACTATAGTATCGTGATCATCAACCTCAAAGACAGTAAATATCACTGAGAGAGAAGGGAACACAAGCTTGGAGCAATGATTCCAACTAGCCATGTTGACAGTATTCAAATCCCCAGGCCCAAACAAATTATATCCCTGGATGCTGAAAGCGCTTGCAAATGTGATCTCAAAATCAACGTTAAAAGTCTTTGAAAAATAATGGAGAAGAAGAGAGATACCAGAACAATATAAGGAAATACTGTCTTGTCTTCCCAAAAAAAGAAAGGGAGAAGATAAAAGGCAAATTTCAGAAACTACTAGTGAGTTTAACATTTATTTTCATTAATATTTTCTAATGCATTATTAATCACTGACTAGAAGAGAAGAATAACTTTGAAAAGTAGAAGCAATCATTGAAGCTAACATTAGTTTACTAAGAACAAGTAAATCCAAGGAGATCCCACTACACACCTACTAGAATGGCCAAAATATAGAACACTAATAACAGCAAATGCTGGCAAAGATGTAGACTGATAGGAACTCTCAGACACTGCTAGTGGAATGCAAGATGGCACACGCAACAGGGGAGGAGAGTCAGGCAGCTTCTGACAAAACTAAACATACAAGATGATCCAGCAACCACACACTTTGGTATGTACCCAGTGGGGATAAAACCTTCTATCTACACAAAAACCTGCACACAGATGTTTATAGCAGCTTTATTCATAATTGCTAAAATTGGAAGCAACTAAGATGTCCCTCGGTAGCTGAATGGATTAGAAAGATGTGGTACATCCAGATAATGGAATATTATTCAGTGTTAAAAAGAAATGAGCTATCCAAAATAAGTATCAATAGATAAATGGATAAAGAAGATGCAATGTATGTGTGTGTGTATACACACACACACACACACACACACACACATATATATTCAATGGAGTATTACTCAGCCATAAAAAAGAATGAAATCTTGCCATTTGTAAAAACATAGATGGACCTAGAGGGTGTTATGCTAAGTGAAATAAGTCATACAGAGAAAGATGATTACTGTATAATTTCACTTACATGCAGAATCTAAAAAACTAAACAAACAAAAAGCAGAAACAGACCCATAAATACAGAGAACAAACTGATGATTGCCCGAGGGCTGGGGCGTGGGTGATAGAGGTTTGCAGTTATGGAATGAATAAGTTATAGGGATGAAAGGCACAGCACATTTTGTAACAGTGTCGCATGGTGACAGATGGTAGCTACACTTGTGGTGAGCATAATATAACCTATATACTTGTCAAATCACTATGTTATACATCTGAAACTAATGTAATATTGTGTGTCAACTATACTTAAATAAAAATTTTTAAAAAAGGAAAGAAAGAAAAAAAACAAACTATCAAGCCATGAAAAGATATAGAAGAAACTTAAATGCATATTACTAAGTGAAAAAAGCCAATCTGAAAAGTCTACACAGTGTATGACTCCAACCATATGATATTCTGGAAAAGGCAAAACTCTGGAGACAGTACAGAGATGAGTGGCTTTCAGGGGCAGGTGAAAAGGGGAGGGATGAATAGGTGAAGCATAGAAGATTTTTAGGACAGGAGCCCTGAGTGTGGGGAGTGGTGGCGCCGACAGGTGCAGCTGCCAAAGCCAGCGAGTTCTCGCCTCTGAGCCTCCAGGACCCGCTCCTTTGGAGAAAAGGCTTCTTTGGAACCCTAAAGATGGCAGCTGCACCTGTGAATGAAATAAGGGTCTCCCCAAATAGGGGAAGCTGCCCCCAGTGAGGCTATGCTGGTCCCTACCACATCCTGGACCATGTGGTGTGATCAGCTCAGAATGTGAACGAGAAGGAATTTGAGCTGGAAGGGAACTTGGAGACCATCCAGGCCACCCTCCTGGTTACACATGAGAAGACTGAGGTCCAGGACATTTAAGAAACTTGTTTAGGATCTCACATGTTGGGAGACTCAGATGGACTAGAACCTGTGTCTCCTCTGGCTGACCCGCTGTTCTTCCCACTACATGAGTGGTTCTCAAAGTGGTTCCAGACCAGGAGCATCAGTATCACCTAGGAAACTGTTGGAAATGCAAATTCCCATCTCCCATCCCAGACCTCATGCCTTAGAAACTTTAGGGATGCAGCCCAGGACTCATTCTGATAAACACCTCGTGTTTAAGAACTCCCATACTACTCAATGTTCCCACTCATTAAAGGAACTCTTTGCCTGATAACAGAATTCCTGATACGGTAGTAGATCAAATAGGGGAGACTTTTTGTTTGTTTTTGGTTTTTTTAGGTCTTCCAGTATTATCCTTATGTAAGGTTTTCCTACAAAATTAATTTCTTCAGTGCTGGGATTTCTACTGTTAGAGATTCATTTCTTCAGTCAATAGTTTAAGACCACTGTTAAAAGGCAAATAGCATGGCTAAGGCAGTACACAGTAGAACATCAAAGAGAGTAATATTAACAAGTTCTACTGAAATCTTGTTAGAATCCAGGCTCAATACTATACATACAATGTCAGCAGCAGCAATTCACAACTTCTTATAAATTGATTTTTCATGTTAGTCTCACCTTTTATAAGGCTAACATCTAAAGGACAGACAAGTACTAATGGAAAGAGATAGGGTTGGGGAGCATATAAGGTCCTGAGCAGGGTCCTGAGGGTTCATGGATAGTTCCTTAATTGAGAGTCTGGGTCTCCAGGAAGCAAGATGAGGGCCAAGGTAACCAGTGGAAGATGTTCAGTCAGGGACTGAGGCACAGAAGTCAGAACTAAAAAGGGGCTACTGTGAATGGCTGTGTAGGCTGCACACTGCACAATTCCAGAGGACAATATCCACATAGACAAGATGCAAAGTGGTGATGCTGAGGCAAAATTCCACGTACCCCAGAACTGCAGGCTGCCGGTTTCCCCTCAGGATTGGGCCCTGCTGCTGGAAGGCCCTGAGATGTCAGTGCGACTGCAGTGTTCTGGCCACAGCAGCATCACCACGTCATCTTTCCCTAAGTTAGAAGCCCAGAGGAATTCATTTGTTCAAATCAGCTTCAGATGGAGAAGATTCTAAAAACAACTGAGCATTCTGAGGCCCCCAAGCCAGATACTGGTACTGGAGGTGAGGACTGAAAAAACAGGCAGTTCAAGATTCAGAAGAAAGAAAACAGTATATCAAAAGGGCCAAAAAGATGTATGAAATAACAAAAGGTGAAGTTAGTAAAAGTTTAAAGGAACTGGGGAGGGGGCTCCTGGGTGGTGCAGTCGGTTAAGCGGTTTAGTGTCAGACTCTTGATCTCAGCTCAGGTCTTGAGCTCAAGGTCCTGGTTTCAAGACCCATGCTGGGCTCCCCGCTCAGCGGGGAGTCTGCTTCTCCCTCTTCCTCTGCTCCTCCCCCCACTCCTGCTCTCTCTCTCAAATAAATAAAATCTTAAAAAAAAAAAAAAAGAACTGGGGAGACTAGATACCAAAGGAAGATGTGTTAAATTAGGGGAAGAGGCTGTAGCAAATGGTGATGGGCTACCCACCGCACCAAAGCTTTTGCATCCCCTCTAGAACTTAGCTATTACTCAGTGCTGCTTATCTAGTTTTTTATTACTACTGCTCATGGTAATAATAATTTAGGAGGAAAAAATAACAATAATTTAGGAGGCCCCTTTTACTTCTAATTTCTCTCATTCCACAATAATAAAAAGAGCTACCACTTCGACAGCATTCACTGCGTGCTAGGCACCGCTTAGCACATATTAATGACGTTAATCTTAGGGATCACCTTCTGAGCGAGGTGCCTTTCAACTCCCCGGGCACTGCCTACACCCTGCTACCCTGCATGAGGGAAACCACCATGCCTGCCCTCGAGCGCTTCACAGATATCCAGGACATGGCTTCTATCTTATCCACATAGAACAAACTTGTCCCTTTACCAGCTACTGGTCAAGAAAAGACCCAACAACACTGCTTTGTGTCTTAAAACAAAAGTATATTGCTTATCATTATTAATGGAAATCCATTCCATATCGTATGTCACAAAGCTGAGTATTTGAGATTAAAGTTTGAGATTTGAGATTGTTTTGCCAGGGCTGTCCTAACAAAGTGCCAGAGACTGGAGGGCTCACACAACAGAAATTTATTTCCGCACAACCCTAAGGCAAGCAGTCTAAGATCGAAGTGTCAGCAGGCTTCATTTCTTCTGAGGTTTCTCTCCTTGGCTTGTAGATGGCTGTCTTCTACCACTGTCTTCACATGGTCTTCTCTCTGCATGTGTCTGTGTCCTAATCTCCTCTTTTTTTTTTTTTTAAATAGGATTCTAAGATACAATAGGATTTTTTTTTTTTTTAAGATTTTATTTCTTTGTCGGAGACAGAGAGACAGAGAGAGCACAAGCAGCGGGAGCTGCAGGCAGAGGGAGAAGCTGGCTCACCGCTGAGCAAGGAGCCCGATGTGGGACTCGATCCCCGGACCCTGGGGTCATGACCTGCGCCGAAGGCAGATGCTTAACCGAATGAGTCACCCAGGCGCCCCTAATCTCCTCGTCTCATAAAGACACCATGCATATTGGATCAGGGGCCATCTTAATGATCTCATTTTAAGTTAGTCATCTCTTTAAAGACCAATGTCCAAATACATTCTGGGGTCCTAAGGGTTAGGACTTCAATGGTGGGGTAGGGGGCAAAATTCAGCTCATATAAAGGTCTCTGGAGCAATGGATTCATTTTTTTTTCCTTGCCTCAGAATGTAGAAGCCTCATCTGCACCTAGGAACGTTTTCTAGAATCAGAGACCATAATGCCGTTGCCATTTTTATCACCTTCGGTCAACAGTCACTGTGCTTATTTCATGCTGGTATCGGGGGGCGGGGGAGCCTGCTGCAGTTCCCAAAGTGGATCATATGCCCATTACATCATGGTATGGTAAACATCTACTGGTACAGAGCCTCCCTTTAGAATCTTCCAATTTAACATTAAATATAAGCTCTAACCAGATCCTCAATTCTATCACTATGAGGAAGTCATATGTTGGAAGCCAACTCTAAAAGAAATCCCTTTATTTGAAATGAAAAGAATTTATTTTGATTTACTTTTCCATTGATTTCACGTTATGTTGTCCTGGGTCAGTCACTAACTACAACTTATTTCCACGGAGGACACTATCTAAGAATAACATGCTGCTTATTCAGACGGTGGTGGCACAGGCAGGTCATGCTCAAGGAAGTATCTTGAGACAAATCTAATTGAAAGAATGGCACACTATGGTACACAGTTCTAATTTTCTCCAAAAATGTTTACTAAAAAATAGATTTGGGGGTAATTCCTATCATGGACACCTAATCATCCACTTTTAACTATTTGTGGTATCCAGGAGTTAAATCACTGCCTTTTGCACATTTTGAAACTTACAGTTACATAAAACCTGCTTAATGAAATGAATATTTTCCATTAGTTTTAAGCATTTGAGAAATGGCCAGTGTCTGAAATTTGAATCACACATGAAATGGACATTAAGTGAAGGTGGTCTGACAAATTACTGCAAAACCATTTGACAGAATGACTGCCCTGAGCCTAAGCTAAATCCAAAATAAACCAAATTAAACCTAAAACTCAAAAAAACCACCAAATCCTATGATTTGCAACAAATGTCATATAATTCTTGAATTTTATGAAATGCAAAAAAATTGGTTTCTAATAAAGAGCAGTTGGGATATACCGACTTACTAAGAGCTTTTAAGAAAGCAGGACTTGAAAGGATAAATCTGTTCAAAGGAATTGAAGCCACCTTGAGAGCATTACTAAAATGATTCATATGATTAATGCTTCAAATTTTGATGTACATTATCTATAACTGTGAAATTATGTTAAAAGGATTAAAAAATAAATTGATTTAAAATCCAAAAAGTGCTAAAGGATGGGTAAAAGTAAATAATAATAATAGCAATAAACTAAAAAGGCAATGGGGCATACTTTCAAAAAATTGGCAAAAGAGACCTTAAAAAAAATGCAAAAACATTGGCAAAGTGGAAAATGATTTTTAAAAGACCTGAAAGGAATCAATATGAATTGCTTGAATATGTATTTGAAATATAGAAATTTGGCTCCTAATAATGTATTTTGAATATTAAATATTTCATAAAATTAAACCACCCTGTGTCTGTTAGCATCCACATGCAGAATATTTAAAATACTGCTATGAAGACGGAATGAAAAGCAATCAACTAAAATTCTACAGAATCTTTAACATCTGTTAAAACCATCCCATTCAATATGAATTGCTGTAGCAGTTAAAAGAAATATTTTGGGTAAATATCTAAGTTCAGCAATTTGATCATCAAGCAAATTGATTTGAGGCATTTTGATCTAGGATCAAAGAAGAGACCCTTCTTGTCTAGCTCACTCTAACATTTCAGCATTCTTTCCTGGTCATCTCTACCTCAAACCAACTCTCTGATTCCTTCCATCTTTCCATTTTCTATTCTTTCCACAAATCTGTGGCCTCAAGAATTGTAAAAGTTTGAATTTCATCCCAAAACAGAGGGACAAAGGCTTGGACTTGGATTTGTACTGATTAAAAAATATTTATAGGGGCACCTGGATGGCTCAATTGGTTAAGTGTCCTACTCTTGATCTCAGCTCGATCTTGATCTCAGGATCATAAGTTCAAGCCCTGCATTGGGCTCTGCACTGGGTGTGGAGCCTACTTTTAAAAAAAATGATTTTAAAAAAGTATATGTAACCACTTCACACCCACTAGGGAGGCTATAATCAAAAAGACACACAATGGGGCGCCTGGGTGGCGCAGTCGTTAAGCATCTGCCTTCGGCTCAGGACGTGATCCCAACGTTCTGGGATCGAGCCCCACATCAGGCTCTTCCGCTGGGAGCCTGCTTCTTCCTCTGCCACTCCCCCTGCTTGTATTCCCTCTCTCGCTGGCTGTCTCTGTCAAATAAATAAATAAAATCTTTAAAAAAAAACACACACACACACACAATAACAAGCATGGAGGATGTGGAGAAATTAGAACTCTCGCTCATTGTTGGTGGGGAATATAAAATGGTGCAGCCACTTTGGAAAATAGTTTGGAAATTCCTCAAAATCTTTTTTTTTTTAAAGATTTTATTTATTTATTTGACAGAGAGCCAGCCAGCGAGAGAAGGAACACAAACAGGGGGAGTGAGAGAGGAAGAAACAGGCTCCCAGCGGAGGAGCCCGATGCAGGGCTCGATCCCAGGTCCCCAGGATTACGCCCTGAGCCGAAGGCAGACGCTTAACAACTGAGCCACCCAGGCGCCCCTGGAAATTCCTCAAAATCTTAAAACACAGAGTTACCATCTGACCCAACAACTACACTCCTAGATATATACCCAAGATCACTGAAAACATATGTCCACACAAAAACCTAGACACAAAACTTCATAGCAGCGTTACTCATAATGGACCCCAAATAGAAACAATCCAATGTCCACCTGATGAAAGGATAAACAAAATGTTGTATACCCACATAATGGAATGTTAGTTGGCCATAAAAAGGAATCAAGTATCGATGCATGCTACAACATAGAGAAAACTTGAAAACAAGCTAAGTGAAAGAAGCCAGTTGCATTGTGTGATTCCATTAAAGCAATGTCCAGGATAGGCAAATCCATACAGATAGGAAGTAGGTCAATAGTTGCCAGACTGAAGGTGTGGGGACATGGGGAGTAACTGTTAATGGGCACAGGGCTTCTTTCGGGGTGATTCAGAAGGCATTTTAAAATTAGATAGTGGTGATGGTTGCATAATTCTGTGAATAGACTAGAAACCATTAAATTTGATGCTTTAAAATGGTTAATTTTATGATACGTGAATTATATTTCAAGGGCTCTGATATATATATATACAGCTATATGTACATATGCACACATATACGTAGATATGATTACTTCTTTCATAGTAGAATTTAGGGACTAAGGCATATTTACATACATAAATTTTATGGAAATGAGACTATGCTATTCATGCTGTTTTGTAACATGGCATTTCACTCAAAAATATGTCTTGGATATATTTCCCTACTGAAATATATTTCCCTATATGTATATATAACATATATATATGTTTTATATATATATATAATTATATATACATATATAAAATCATTTTAAATAGTTCTACAGCACACCATTTAAATCATTACCGATGTTTTGGTAGAGCAATAGTGCAGTTATAGATACTTACATGTGTGTATGAATACGTACATAGACACGTGTCCATATATATATTTGTGTGCTTCTTTGATTATCTGCTAAAGAAAAATCTAGATAAAATCCTACAGGTGGGATCTCTGGGTCACTGTGCACATTTTTAATGTTGATCCATATTGCCAAACTGCCTTCTAGAAAAATTGTTTTTATGAGTTTACACTTCCCCGCCAGCTGTGATGGAGACTGCCCTTTCCCCTGTTCACACCTTCATCCTCAATCCTGAATATCCTCAGAGTTAATTGTAGCTTTTCCAATCTGAAAGCTAACAAAGGATTTGTTATTGTTACTTTGACAGCATCTATTTGATTATTATTGAGGTTGAATGTCTTGCCCACACTTTTTAGCCACTGGTGTCTCTTCTTTTGTAAATTACTAATGTGTACTACCTTGCCTATTTTTCCTGTTGGAGTCTATATCATTTTCTTATAATTTGTAAGTTCTTTTTTGTAGAGTAGGGACATTATTATCTGACATGTTGAAAATAGCTCTTTCTACCAAAAATGGCTTTAAAGCTTAATTCGAGTAGATGTCCCTTATTAGCCTGGAAGAGCTAAGCATTAGTGTCATCTTTGACTACGGACCCTAAAAAGATGGAAAGATGGAACTGGCTGTGTTAGGAGCTAGTGAAATTCTTGTCGTTGGGAATACCCTAATATAGGTTACTGGGCCACCTAGCCAGGATGTCCCAAGAAGCAATTCAAATATCAGAAGAGTGGTTGGACTAGGTGACTTTTATGATCCCTCCCAACCCTGAGAGTGTAGGAGTTTGTGAGTGAGATAAATATTTAACTTCAGGAAAGGCAAGCTGTCGCACCTGTGATAACAAGTGAGGAATTGATTCCTATCACACACACACACACACACACACACACACACGCACAAACCCTCGTGGGAGTGGAGTAGCCTGCCCTCAGATGCCAACAAAAGGTAAGTATGTATGTACGTGTACGCCTATTTGTGTTTCTATATATGTGCATATGAGGGAGATACAAAGGAGAAAAGTGCATGGACAACCAAAAAATTACATGTCCATGTGTTTTCATATTTTTTCAATGTAAACAGCATTCTAGGGTGGAAAGTCAAAAGCAAGACAGATATCTATTATCAAAGCAAAAAGGGAAATAGATATACTTCCAGAAAAAGGAAGAACAAAAGAAAGAATACGACAATCAAACAAGCAAACACTGTTCTCTTGTCTTAGATCTTTCTCATTCTTCCATATGTTTAGTTTTTTATCATCCGGAAAATTGCTTCAATTCTCCTTTGCCTTGTTTCAGAGAGATAGAAGTTTTAATGGAAATAAAATTATCAATAGCCATTATCTATAGAATAAAAATTGATCCAAATACACACACACACACACACAAACATTTTATTTTCCCAACTCCATGAACTAGATACCGTTATTAATCCCATTTTATAGATGCGGAACTAAGGCACAGAGAAGTTAGGTTACTTGCCTAAAGTCACACAGCTAATTAAGTAGGGAGGTCAAGATTCAAAGCTGGCAGTTCAGTTCCAGACAGAATCCAGGAGTCAACCACACTAGCACAGTGGGTGCATTAAACCTTGGAGTCCGTAGTATTCCTGGCTTCAAATTCAGGCTCCAGTGCTTAAAAGCTTTGTGACTTTGAAGGCATCATTCCCCTGCCCTGAGCTTCAGTTTCCTCATTTAGCAAATGTCCCTGGTGTCTCTGACAGGGTAGTGCTGAGGATAAAAGGAGACGGCGTTGGAGTCTAAAACACAGGGAATACTTCCTAAATCACAGCTATTTGCATTTACTTGCTTCAGATGCAAATGCCATACAAACTTGAGGCAAGAAGTTTCCTAATGACAATTAACCCATGTCATAAAGCCAGGCCTTTTAGTAAAGTTGCAAGGGTATCAGAAAAAATACCAGGGTGGAAACGAAAGCCTCCTCCAACCCTTGGAGTGCTGTGAGGGCGATAAGACCACTTGCTACCAGAAGGGTCCTGTTATCCAGCACGCAGATCCCTACAGCTCTGGTAGGATTGGGTAATCTCAGGTGATAAGAGAGATGTAAGGAATTACAAGCCCTGATAAAGCACTGTGGTTTTGTTTGCTCATACTTTGAGGAGATACGGGTGACACAGATAAAGTACTGGCAAAAACCCCAGGTGGGCTTAAAACGCGTCCTCCTGCCTGGGAGCGCTGGAGGGCGTGACGTGGGGGCCGGGCTGCTACTGTATTTGCTCTGTTATCTCAGAGCACGCGGAGCCATCAAGGGCCAGGTCAGGCCGGGGCACTCTAGGAAGAGGGGAGTGAGAGCTTGGGGGTTTGTCAGCTGGACTCTCTGAAGGAAGAAAGTGCTCCTTGGTCTCAAAATGCCATATTATGCCATCATTTGAACACACATTTGAATGTGGAGGGATTACAGATCTGAGATTTTTCCAACACACAGGGACCAGATAGTCCTGTGGAAGGGTCAGGCTTGCCTTCGACTGGCTGGACATAAGGCAGACTAAGTCAGACCTGATAGGGCTACCCACTGGGTCACCGACCTGACCAAGAGGGGTGATTTCTTACTGGGTAAGATGGGAGAAGGGGGATAGAAAAGGTCTTCTTAGAAAAAGTGACCTCTGAGCAGGTCCTTGAGTAAAGAATGAATAGGATGGTGACAGGTTAGAGAAGGGGATGATGAATTCACCAGGCTGACGGGACAGCCGTCGGGCAAGTATGACAGCATTAAACACGCAGATTGGTACAGTAGTTTATAGAGAATTCTATAGAAAGCAAGCCTATAATTTTACCAGACTTTTCTGTCCCTTTTTATCCCCCTCCTCCCAAACTTCCTATGACAGAATACCAGCTCTGCACATAAATACATGCTATACTTAAAGAAATGCACACACACACACAAAAAACAACTTGCTGAAGACAGAGAAGTATTTCTAAAAATGACATTAAGTACAGTGAGAGGAAACAAGAATGTTAGCAGAAGTGTAAATTGGTGCAACCTTCAGTGAAACAATTTGCCACTACCCAGGGAAAAAAATGACACACACAAGGACTTTGACTTTCCATTACCAACATGTTTAACTCCACCCAAAGGGGGAAACATGTATGTAAAGCTTTTACTTGTTTATTAAACAATGATTTTCTGAGTCCCCACATGTGACAAAGCATGGGTATCCCTAGGAGGGATATAACAGTGAATAAAGAGGACAAAACCTTGCCCTCCTGCAACTTATCTGAACAAACAAGTGAATATTTCACTTAATTTCAGATAGTGAGAAGTGGTATGAAATCAAGAGGAAGAAGAGTGACAGATGGAGGTTTGCTCTGAGAAGGTGACGTCTGAATAAGAATCCAAATGATGGGAAAAGAGGACCAGACAAACATCTGGGCGGACAGCACGTAGTGTAACAATGGTTATGTATAAGAGCAGAATAAACGAACCACCAAAAATAATGGAAACAACGTGATGTTCATCTTTTCAGATTGGATTAAGCAAAATTAGGTATCCATGAAATGGAAGAGTATGCAGTAGTTTAAGAGATTAGGGTAAGTTTCATGTAGTGGTAACAGAATGTTCACTAAGTTACATTAATAACTTTTTTTTTTAGGTTCAGGTGTTAAATATGGTATGCTCTCGTTTGTGTCAGATGAATGCATGTGGAAAATTTCTAGAAGGATATGTAATAACTGATGTGTAACAGGATATGTAAGAAGCAATGAGGATGTGAGTCTGAAGCTCTGAGAAGGAATGAAACATTTTCTATGTTTCATACTAATGAAATTTTACCATACATAGGTACTACTCTTATCATTTAAAAATACTTAGGTTTAATAAAACTGAATTTTTAAAACCTTCTACAAACAAATAAACAAAGGTTTAAGATATCTCTGCCTTTTTACTTAAATGTTCTGGGAACTTATTTGCCCACTGCAATTCCTTTGAGGATAATAAGTTCTTTCAGAAAACTTTGAGAACTTTTTCTTTTGGGAAAACCACACAACACAGTTCCTGAGTTGTCACAACAAAACCAAAGGTAGCCCCTGGATCCAAAGCCATTCTTAGGCCGTGGGCTGGCTTCATACAGTCACTGAAAGCCCCACGTTTTTAAGGGCCCCACATGTGGTTTAATTCTCTGTTTGTCATCATCTTGACATTCTTAATAAGTTTTGGACAACAGGTTCCATCTTTGCATTTTGCAGTGGGCCTTGCAAGTATGTAGCTGGTCTTGCTTTGGGCACTGGGCCATCTTCGGAGACATGAGGTTTAGAATAAACCAAGCGATTATTTCTGTCCCAGTAGCATGTGTGAATAGCTGGAATCAGTAGGCATGGAGAGTCACCTGGAAAGATTAACAGAGAGCCTCTGCCCCACCTGAGAAATACTGCTCCTTCCCCCACCCCAGTATGCAACAAAGGATCATGAGCTCAGGTATCATATCTTCTAATTTTTCAAGAAAAGTGGCAAATCCAACTTTGCATAAAACCCCATTCTAAACGTTTCCAATCATTTTACAGGCAATATCTAAATAGAACCTGTCCATACATCAAATTTGCTTTTTATGTTTCAGGTTCCAACTTCTGTTTTCTTTCCTCAAACACCTGTCAACAACTGTAAGCAGAAATTTGTTGTCTGAGACTTGCATTGCCACACATGAGCTAGACATGGATTTTGCTCCATGTAAAAGGTATAGGGCTGAACTAGCAAAAACAATTTATATCCACACCTTGTCTAGTTGTTTGGAAGGACTAAAGTCGACATGGAGGCTAAAGCTTTATGGGAAATTCCACATCTTTCACTTATCATGTGGCTTGCCTTTGTTTTGAAAGCATTAGCACTATTGTTGCAGGGGAACCTGGAGAATTTTATAATTGCTTCGTATTTTCAGAATGCTTTTCAATCAGGATGGGAAAACCAAACAACAAAACAAAACTCGTGGTGTTTATTTGGAAAGTTGCATTTTTAAGTAGTGCCATCAGAGAATTTCACAAAATGAGAACCAGCCTTGGACGTTCTCCCATCACATAATGTTTTGCAACTCCAAACACTCGAAAAGTCTTTTAGAATCAGAGGATTTGAAAAAAGAATGAAAGTAATGCTAAAATTAAGAACCATGTAGCACAGAATTTAATAAATGAGCCATCTTTTAGAATCATACATTTAAATAGTCTCTTAATGGATTGCCTTTCCTAAAATCCCAGATTTTCTGTTTCAAATCAGATCTTTCTGGATATGAGGTCATTTTTATTTTTTCAGGTTAAAAAAAAAAGAACTTTAGTATCTTAAGAATGAAGACAATACTTGAAGGGACCAGTGAGATGCTCTTGGTCTATAAACTCCTTCCCTCCCAGTGGCAGATTATACGCACACACCCACTATGTTCTCCATGTCCCTTGCCAACACCAATGTACCATGACCACCTTTACAGGGGGCTCATAAAAACCCAGGCCCCAGTGGTTGGCAACGCTGTTATGGTGTCCTTACTCGCTGCTACCCACTCAGCAAGTCCTCAGTGGTTGCTATAAACTAACTCTTGACAACCAACAGTTCAAGTCAGTCAGTTTCCAATGATTGTAACAGTACCAGGGATGCTCACTATTGGTGGTGGAAGGATTAAGAAAACCATCTAAGGAAATTAGCTGAAGGACTGTTGCGTTTCCTTTGCATTTAAAGAGGAAACGTTAAGAGGTGTGGGGGCATTCTCTTCATTTGCTCCTCCATTATTGGCTAATATTGCCTGTCTCATGGCTGGGAACAAGTTCATGGCTGGGAACAAGTTCAATGGACAGGCTTGCTGCATTTGTGCCAGACATGGAGATTTTCCCAGATGCTTTAAGTATATGAAAGAATCTTGCTTTCCTCCCATTTTCTAGAGTTACATTTTACTGTTTGCAATAAAAGTGAGTGGTTAGCAGATCTATTTCTCTGCTTCCAGATCTGTTGATACCTTTCATTTTATGCAAGCCAGATTGCTTATGAGTTATCATTCGTAAAATATTTGTAGTCACCACCGACACAAGACGGCAATGACTTGATTGCAATAAACAACTTCTTTAGTTTCTTATCAGCATTATATTAAGGCTTAGAGTTGTTAGACAAGAATGTGTACTTTCATATTTTCCTTCTATGCATATATACACACAAGTAATCATTTTAGAGGCAACACCATTATCTTGATTTTCCAAAACAAAAAAACCTTGCATGCAAAAAGCCAAACAACTGACTACAACACAAATCTAACTTTCCTAAAGCAATCATGGCTCTTTACACATTTGTTATTCTGTTTGACATACACAATAAATCGTAATAGTTACCAAATTACTGTTCGGTTTCAAATGATGTGCACACATCTATAATCTTAGTTAGTTGCTTGCTGGCCTGCTTCTGGAATGTCACTGCATCCTCCAGGGTAATTCTATATCAATGACTTTTCCAAATAAATCTAGTTGCTGGTTTATATTAATGAACTGTCACAGTTCCTATTGTTTTCCCATGGCCTTGCAGCTGTATTCCTTCACAGGTGCTTGGCAAATTAAAATGATGCTGGTTTGGGGTTTCAGCTTGATATAAAATCACTCCTTCAGCAGATTGTTCGGAAGTTATTCATGCAAGAAACACATCTTTACTCTAGACACTCAGCTTTTCCACTTATCCAATACCCATGCCTTTATTGACATTTTGCATTTCTGTCTTCCTCACCAAAGCAGTATAAAGAGAGATTGTCTTTCTTCCTTAGAACATTTCTATTAAACATCGCAAGCACTGGAAGCATCTTATTTTTAAAGAAATGTGTTCTTTTCAGTCAATCTTAACATTATGTTCACAGATCACAAACATTAATCACTAATGTTTGCAGATTATATATCTTTTTGGGTTGTTTTTGTTAACATTCATTGCCCAAGGGATCAACAGACAGGAAGAAATTTATTACATGCTAACTATCCAAAACCACATTAAATAGTCCCTTTTGGAACTATTATAGCCTTTTAAAATACTCTGCTCATGAGTAACTCCTACCAGTGAGAAGGAGAATATTCAGCATGGAAGTACCTACTCAGTTGAGTTATCCAGGCTTCTTTTGAGATTGGGCTTCCTCCCTAATCCTCAATATCCTTTTATCACCCTGGATTCCTTTCCTGACCCCTTGGATGCTGCTAACAGAATATCCCAGCTCTCTCCCCTGGGGTGTCCTGGGTTACCCCTCCAGGAGCCACAGCACTGCCCGTTCTCTCTGGGGCTCCAGCTCTGCATTTCCACACACCCAGCACCTGCCAGGGGGACTCTGCAGACTTATTTACCTTTACCTTTACCTTTGCCTTGCTGTTAGTGTGAGGCCTGCCGCCAAATTGTGTGTGAAAATGATCTACACATTTTCATCTAGAAACTCTCGTTTCCGTATTTGCAATTTATTGTGATAGGGATGCAATTGTTAATGCTTTCGGGAAAAAGCAAAGACATCTTTCCTTCCAACTTCCTTCACAAACACACGTGGCATAGGCTGCTGGCTGTCTAACTGAAATCCAATACCCATTCTATTCATCTTCCAGCTTAGAGAGAGAACTATGTCTCCCAACCTCCCTTGCAAACATGGTGATCAAGAAGTGGCAAATGGAAATGAGTACAGAGAAGCCTGACCCAACATTTGGGATGGGCACAAAGTACAAATGGTCTACATAGTAGATGTCTAAATATTTACATATTACAAATTGAGTTACCGAACTACTAAATAAAAGTATACCTTCATAACACCTGGAAGGCCTGGATACTTGGCCTTTTTCAAGTTCCAAGCTATGGGGAGAGTCAGTCCAGGTGGCCTGCTAACTTGCTTTTTCTACCCTCAGCTACAGCCCACACAGCAAGGGGACTTACTAAGCCTATGTGTGTGGACATTTGAGTCTTCACATCCAAACTCCATCTACAGCTATACTCACCTACCTCCCATATACGCTCTCCCCTCAGCCAACTCCCAGGCCTGTGGTTATTCACACCTGTGGCACATTCTGCCCACAGGAGGACAGACCCATAGAAGAGGCCCATATAGACCCAGAAGCGGGCTCAGGTCCCTTTTGGCTGGAATGCCAGAGCATTCAGAGCACTATCTAGAAGGAGTGGGTGGGCTTTTGGAGGGCACTTCATTTGGCCTAGTGGATTAAGGAACCCTTAATACAGAGAAGGGCCAGAGTGGGCCTTGTAAAGCCTGGGCCTAAGACAACTTCTGGTACTTGGGATTTCTCATAAAGTTCTTTAAAGGTGGTTGACTTAGCTGGTGAGCTCCTTCTGTCCTTTTTCTTTCCTTCCTTCTTTATATGTGGAAACTCAAACATGATGGCTGGAGCTATGGCAGCCATTTTCTCAGCATGAGAACAAAGGCTTTCCTTTAACACTATAGACAAAGAACTATAGAATGAGCCAAGGTATCTGTTGATTACGCCAGCTATAGACTGACAACATCTGGATTTCTTTTTTATATGAAAAATAAGCCATGCCTTATCTCAGCTGTTACTTTTTGGTGTCTTTTAGCTATAGACAAATGCAATGCCCCACTGATATAGTGATGTACACAAATTTAATAGTAGATATTAACCACCTTCATTGCCTTAATGAATCTTGCCTTAAGGAGCATCTCAATACACAAAATATGCAGATCTGAGCGGGGGCATAACAAATGTATTTTGAATAAAATGAATGGTAAATATGAGAGTGGAGGAAGGGAGCACTAATCACAGACAAAACAGAATGACCAAAGGTTTGTACGTGGGCAAGGCATATTTAGAAAACAGGGAGTAAAATAATTGGATTCATGTGGGGACAGATTACTGAGATCTCAGTTGAACTGGGTAAGTTGAGACCCAAATGGAAAGGAGAAATGGCCCCAAGATGACGTAGCACTCCCACTCACCTGCAACCAAGTACTGGGCAAGCACTCAACTAAGTGACACCTTTTTGAAGTCTTCCTTCCTCAGGGAATATTAACTATATACATGTATGTACACACACACTCATGTACACACTCTGTCATCCATGTTCACACACACTCACATAGCATACTGTAAAGTTTCAGCATTGCCCATTGTAAAGCAGTCGTTTATTTGTTCACTCGCTCCCCCGTCAGGTCATGAGGATCAAGCCTGTCTTGCTGTCTTTGTACACTCAAGGCCTGGTCTGGAACTTGGCACATAGTGAGTACTCAATAAACCCTAGTAATAATTAGTTACTAATTATTGCTGATAAATAATTAGTAATAATTACTTGGGGAGACAACAGGAAACTCTTAGTAGGCAATAATAATCTTTAGATTAACCTGCTACTACTGAGCTGGATGTCTTGGAGGAAAGAAAACAAAGAGAGGCTATTCCAATCGTCCAGGTTTAAAGAAACTCCTGATCTTAGGAGGAGCACTGGAAATAGGAAGTGAAGGGTAGACGCAATGACCACTGCAAATAACATCAAAAGGCAGCAATCAGATTAAATGGGAACCACAAAGAATGAGAAGAATTCACAGATGACATGTAGGTTTGGAGACTATCAGGGACCATAATAATGATAGTTCTAGAGAAAAAAATATGATAATCAAGAACTGGCATTCGTTTCAATGAGAAACAAAAAAGTACTGTTCAATCTTGCTGAGACTGAACGGTCAGTGGGACACTAAAGTGCTAATGTCAAACAGGAAATTGGAAAGGTAGTAAAACTGTAGAGTGCTTTCCAATTTTTAATGCTGGTGAATGTTCAGTCAATGCTCTCACTCTGATTTTTAAAAAATTTACTCATCAAAAGTCAAAATGTTATTTTCTCCATCTTACTGATGAGGAAACTGAAGCACATGGGGAGCTAGTCAGTTGCCCAAAGACACAGAACTAGTAAGTTCCAGAGCTGGAAGGCAAACTCTGGCCACCCAGCTGAACCGCCATCCAAATCAATCAACTTTAAGCTGTAGGGCTTTCTTGTTTTGCCCATTCTGGGAGACTGGGATGAGGTTGGGAAGTGCTCCATTAGGTCAATTTCTGTATCGTAGGACTTCCCAACGTCTTTAGTATGCTAATGGACATTGTGAGTCATCAAGGTTAGAGCCTTCCCAGACTACTTCTTCTGGGAGGCAGAGGTGAGGGGGGATGGGGGGTGGTGGCTGGCAGTCAGAGAGTAAGACCAAGAATCTTAAGCAGGCTCCATGCCCAGTGCAGAGCCTAACATGGGCTCGATCTCACAACCCTGAGATCATGACCTAAGCTGAAATCAAGAGTCGGGCTCTTAACCAACTGAGCCACCCAGGCACCCAGGCACCCCATCTTCCCAGACTTCTTGACCAAAGAATTTATTTTTTGTTTAAGATCTCAAAGGATTGGCACTCTAAGAAACCCACTTTGGAACGGGTTGCTCAACTCAGTACTTTATGAAAACAACAAAAGTTTTAATGAAGAGCTCTGAAACCACACAATGAAGTAAAATCAAAACAGTCTTTACTCTAGAGTGGTTGTTCCCAATCTTGATGAACCACCTAGAAACATATATATATTTTTTTTATTGAAGTCCAGGCAACACTCCCAGATATTCTGTTTCACTATTCTGAGGTGGGGTCTGGGCATCAGGAGCTTCTTGGGTGTTTTCTAAATGTAACCAAGTTTGAGAAGATCTGCTCTAGAATAATCCTAAGCGTAATTATAAACATAAAACTACAAGTGACCCAGACTGGGGATCAGATATGAATTTCTCATTTCATGCCATTAAGAAATTATCAGTAACTACTAGAGAATCACCATTGCTCTGATCAGGACGTGGATTTTCTCTTCTCTTTGCCTTATCTAGTTTCTTCTATGTCTCCCTTTCTTTTTCATCATGCACTGGTCAATGTTGGGATGCCATTTTCACCTGTCAGATTCCTTATTACATCATATTACATTACATTGCAGTTTCTGCTCGTTCAATTGCCCAATGTTGACACAAGTACAGTTTCTTATGAAAGTGGTAAAAGAGCTGGCTTTCTCCCAAACTATCTTCTAGAAGCCTGGCCTCGGTTATTTAGACTTCTGCTTGCATGGTGCCTCAGCTCGGTTCCAGCTCTTTCTCTAATTGGAGCTCTCTCTCTTTGGCATTGCGAGTCACCTCTGTGCTCTGCTCCTGTGCAGTGTGTTCTGCCAGCTACGGAAGACATAAGTTGGGGGGTCTTATATTGTTTTTATTTTTGGCAAGTGGCTTTCAGACTAAATTGAAGTAGAAATGGATTCGTCATTTCAAGAAAATACATCAACCCTAGGACATAGCCTCCATGTGTCTTTTAAACATTCTTAACTTCAGCAGCTCAGCAGTTCACTCTTCCACTTACCATTTCTAAGTGGGTGGCTACAGTCTAGGGTGGTTACTCCCATCCTTCCTTAGCTCCATCTCAGATGACCAACACTGCAGAAAGTATAAGTTCCCATCCCAATGGTAGGTGAATCTCTCTACATGGGGAGAGAGCTCAGTCATAACTTTAGCTCTGAATGATACCAGAGACACAAAGTGATGCCCACAGGAGCCTGACAGGCAGTCAGATGTTAGGAAGGCTCAGCAGGGAAGACCAAATAAAGTCGAGGAAAGTGGGAGAAAGAGGAAACAGAAAAGAGGGAAAGAGGGGAGAAGAGAGAAAGGGAGGGGAGGAGGGAAAGACAGGAGGGGAGGGCAAGGGTGAGGAAAGCAAGGCAGGGGTAAACCAGGACAGTGTTTCACCATGGCCTCAGGTGCCATTTAACTTCATACGTTGACTAACCCTTCCCTAGACATCAAACAGATTATGCCAACAAACTAATCCCTGTTCTCTAAAAGATTATGATCAATAACAGCTTTACAAATGGTGGTGATAGTTAAGTGAAAACAAGCAGCAACTGACTAGAATTTGTAGTCATCCAGTCACCCAATATTTGGGAAAAAACAAAGTTCAAGTTTTAATTCTAATAATATAATATGTCCTGGACTTATTAGGAATACTTTGAGGTTACCAGTCCAAGTATGGGTTGCCTTTTTTAATTGGTCAAATGGAAAGATATCTCCACTCTACGTCTTTTGTGACTTGGATTAAGCCTCTCCCATGGATTTAATTGCTGGGGCTCTTTCATCAAGCTTCTTGTTAATATTCCTTGTAATATCCCCACCTGTTCTGATGTCAGTCTGGCTCATCCATCACCCCTGCAGGGATATTGTCACAAACAGGGCCACTGGCTCATTCTGCATCGTGGCAAACACTCTCTAACACAGCTGGAGATTTATGACCTACCTCTGATTCTATCATCTCAGGCCAAGCTGATCCAGACCTTTGACTCACTCACTGTACATCTTATCTTGATAGTGTAATTGTGTTTAAAAGTTTCCCTCCACCACTGGCAAAGTCTTAATTCCAAACAATAGAGGAGGGAACTATTTTCCATGATACCTGGAACAGGCTCATCTACAGTGGATCCCCTAAGCAATTAGGACTCCAAGTAAATGTGGAACAAATTTCAGGCAAAGATGGAACGTGCACACACACACACACACACACGCACATAATTTCACTCCCTCCCTCTCTGACTCTCTCTCTGTTTCCTCTTATCTCACTTTGTCCAGTGTTTGAAATGAATCCGATTTTTCCTTACTTCTTCCACCTAACCTGAATTCTCAGCTGCTGTGGATTCATATTTTTCATTACCATTCCAGAATATACCAAGTCACTTATGTCACTAAGAATGTTGGTGCTTCATTTAGGATTCGTTCCTTAACAATATGTTCACTTAATTAATACAATCTTCCTGTGAGTGAGGCTTGGCCTCCTCCAAAAACACTGCAAATTCTTATGTGCTCAATGAAAAGAAATGGGCTGCCCTTCCAGCAAGGCTGTGATATCGCTTTTTAGTGGCTCCTATTTGATCTGTGTGTAGGAGAGGAGTAAAATTCAATCGTGCCCTGGAAAAAGAGATCCTGGCTCCACTTCCATTCTGAGTTTGAACTCAGTTCAGTAGTTACTTCTTCACCAATGTAGCCATGCAATACTTTACCTGCTGTATACAGAATCCACAGCCTTTGTGTCTGAGCAGGCAGGGTGGAGAATTGCCCATGTACGTAGGCCCTCCATACATTTTGTTTTGACGTAGCACCTCGAGGAACGGGTTCCACTGGGGTGGATGTTCTTCTGGCTGTTGATTCGGTCTCAGTTTCCTCCAGTGACAACCTGTCTCAACACTGTCAATACCTCTTCAGTGTTGACAATAAGCAGACATGATGGCAGGCTGTTCTTGTCTGCTCAGTTAATGACTTCACTGATGACATGCAGGTGTGCACTGGTGTTGTCCCTAGTCTTGAAGCTTTCGTGTTCTCCTGGGTAGTTGGAGGGCTGCCTCCATTAGCTCCTAGTCTTGTGAGAATACATAAAACTGTTCTGGGTGCTTGCCAGCTCAAGATGAGCAATGTATGGTCATAATGAATCCCTGACTCATAATTTGCAAGATAGCATTAAAGAAATATTAGGTCACTTCATCTAACAGACTGAAGTGCATCAAGACCATGCTTTCAGTTAGAAGCATTTGAGGAAGTTATTCTGTATCTGACACATGACAATTGTAACACTGTTCAGCCTTTAAAAATAAGAAATCCAAACATGATTCCAAATACTTAAAAGCAAATTTGCTTCACTAATTTTGTGAAGTTTTTCACATCCTTCTAGAACATGAGAAATAATAAAGCTTAATGTTTATGCACATGGACTCTGCAACTAAGCTATCCAGATTTGAATCCCATCTTTGGGCAAGGTGCTTAACCTCCCTGGGGCTCAATTTCCACGTATGTAAATTGGAATAATTAGCATTACCTACCTTCTAGGGTTATCACTAAAATCAAACCATGCCTGGCATATAGTAAGTGCTCAATAACAGTGGGCTGTTATTAATGGAACTGAAAGCCAAAAGGATGTGAACTGATTTTTCTTAAGACTAGAGAAAGATCTGAGACAGGCCTGGGAATCCAAAGCAGGTCTTGAGATCACCTTTCCACAGCTGCATCCAACAGATAATATCCCCCTGGACAGTGCCGGCTATCAGTGGTGATTTAGTGATTGATTCCTTTATAGCCGTTTGCTTGTTTACTCTGCTGCTCACCACTTTTAAGGACACCTTTCCCCTGGAGTTGTTTGTTCTTTTTCCTAATTGTCATCTTGCGTGTCTAGTGCTGACACTGTGGCTGAAGCTCGTGCACACTGTGCATCTGTCAACAGAGAGCTTGACTCTGCTTCTGATGTACCAGTTAGCAGTTGCTCCAGAATGGAAGACGACATTTGCTCAGTTTCATTAGTTGAGCCTGCTGGACTATCCACATTTATATAAGACTAGACATAACTTAAGCAATCATCAAATATGTATCAGATGTCTATTATATGCTGGTAGATAGGATGGGGAGAGGCCAAAGGGATGACTAAAGAGAGCAAACAGATATTAATTTAGGGCCTTGGGTGTGCTGGGCCCATTGCCAGGTCCTACAAATGAATTCTTTTGTTCAATTCTCACCCCATTTTATAGGTGAAGAAATCAAATCTCAGTGAGGTTGTGCTAGAATCAAACCTAAAATAGATAACACCAGAATTCACTGAGAACAACTTCATGAATGGAAATAACTGGTACATAAGTGAAAGAAATGAAGACATAAACATCACTTGGGTCCATAAGTGTCAATAACACCCATTTCTGTTGCCACTCAATGAGTATCTTGTCCTTTCTCTTTGCCTTAGTGAATCCTTACACTTGTACCTTGGATCTCATTCTTTCTAGGACCATGAGATCCTATTTCTCCCAGCACCAGTTCCCCTCACCCTGCCTAATCCCGTTCCAAAAGTTCTATGACTGCTAGCCCACTCCAGCTTGGACTGAATCCACTCACTGTAATCCTGAAGTGTGCACATGAAAGCCACAGGCAAGATGCATCAGGAGAGGGAACAGAATAGTGGTCAAGAGCTCAAGCCATGGGCCCAGACTTGCAAAGATAGTATGCTAGTTTTACCATTTACTAGCCCTGCCTTGGTCTCCCCATCTTAAAAAGATGGAAGCAGTTGTTCTTATGTCCTAAGTTGTGGTAAAAATTAAATGAGTTACTAGAACATCTCCCTGATGCCTGGAATATTTCCCACCACTGCAGACACGCTCAGTAGACATTAACCATTCCAAGTACAGATAGAGTTTCTACTTTATGTTCTTGTTCTCATATTCAGCCTCCTTATTCAGGCCCTACAACTAATATTAGAAACTCCAGTGTATACTCTGCTTGAGCTTCTCAACTTCAACTCTTAACTAAGTTTCCTGTCTCCACACAGTCCCAGTTCTAGCATCAGCCACAGATCTGGTGAGAGCTGTATTTTTTTAATTAATTTTTTTGATAGCCTCTGGCCCATAGTGCTGCTGCTGGCCAAGGCCTCAACCAAGACAGGGAATTATACTTGAGGCCTTAGGTCCTAAAGCCCTTTACCCAGTGGCCTTACAACCAATGCTGTGAGATATAATCACAATGCCAAAAGTAAGGTTCACAGTCCTCAGAGCCCAGCCAGCAGAGGTAGTCATTCTCTCTTCCAAATGTTCTTACCCTCCCATTTCTTCATACTCCATTGCCCTGAGAGATGAGGGACAACCCATCAGATGGCCCAGCTTCTTCCTAATATTGCAGCCCTACACAGGAACAAATTGCTCATAGTTCACAGTAAAATCCTAACAGGAAAGAGGATTATTGTATGGGGCTGGTCTGTTGTCCTAACTACCATAAAGATCATATATTACACCCCATGTAACAAATCCTGTCCCATCCTAAGACTCTACACATCAAACCTTCCCCCTTCCTCTGAAATTTTCTATGAAGCAAGGTTTGATACTTATTCTCAGCTCCTGGCTGGAAAGTAAGTGTGAGAAAGAAGAACACATAGTCAACTTCTCTAGTTCACCTCCTTCTGGTGCTCCTAGAACAAACTCTTCATCCTTTGCAGCACCTAATTATGAAGAAGGGGCCTGGGGATCAGGCCTAGAGCATCATAGCCAGTCCGGAAACAGCCACGGTCCAGTAGTATAAGAGGAACCGACTAACCTCACTTTGTATTGTCCTCCAGAGTTCCCCATGCTCAGCTACCAAGAGTCATTATGCATCCGTGTGGAATTGGTAGTAGTGAGCATTTGTTTCCGTATCAAATCATAAGAAACTAAGGCAACTTTGTAAACCAGGCCTTGAAGCCCCAATGACAGATGGCCATCCAATCCAAGCATAGCCCTAAGTGAGTAAACACGGCCCTGGGGAGCCCCTGAAAAACAACATCCAAATCAAACTACACCAAGAAGCTGTAGATCATTAATCATTGCTCACAGGTCCTCTACTGGCTCTCTATCCAGAATGCCTCTGTTTTTTGGGAAATGCCAACCTATACTTCTTTTGGTGCTACCACCAATAGCATTTGCCAATAGTATTGTCTGCACACTCCACGGGTCTCCACTTTCCCACCCAGGAAACCCTAACATTAATAAGTTCATTAATAAGGAGGTGATTTAGATCAAGATTTAGATTTAGGAATCCTGTCTGGTGTCCCAAGAATGAGAAAGTCCAGACAAATGCCCAAACAATGCAAACTGGCTTATTTTGTAAGCCAAAACTAAAGCCCTCTGTTAGTCTATAGATACCAACTCTTACTCAGAACTCATTTGTCCCTCTCTCTCCTGCTAAAGGAAGCAGTTATTCTTTGAAAAGAAGAATGAGGCACTCTGTAATGTTGAGATCAAGGTAACTTCAACTTGAATATCATTCGAGGCTTATTACTACACCTCTCTGTTTGTCTTCACTACTCACATCAACTCTACGGAGGCCAAGTCTTCCTCAAAGGCTCTAAATTTGGACTGGAAAGCACAATAGCCAATACTCTCATAGAGTGACACCAGCAAAAATAGAAGAGGACCTCTGAAAATCTAATCCCCTATAAAAGCAACAAGAACACTGGGAAAAAATGGTAAAAATTACCATCTTTAGAACTCTGGAAATTAACCAAGGCTTGCGATAATCTGAGGAGCATTGATACAAAGAAAATACTAGTTCTTGCTAAAAATAATTAGCTTTGTAGCATTTTAACTGACCCAATTCCAATCCTTCTCTTTCAGCGCTGTAGTAGTAGTAGTTTTGAAACCAGCAATCAAATATCCAGTGAAGGGAGAAGAATAGATTTGAAGCTCCCCCAAAACACCAGATTTGAAGCTCCCCCCAAATACCTGTACACTCCACTTGCAGAGCCTGCCTTTATTTGACCTGACTCTCACAGCTTGATCGTGAAAATAGGAGTTATCTGCTGAAAACAATCAGTGGCAATTGTTTAATAGCACACCTGCCTAGGGCAACACTAACAGAGCAAAAAAAGCTGAGAAAAAATATTAAGGAAAAGCTGGAAAATAATATATCCATAGGACACTTTGCAAAGCTCTAATATATTTCTGGGAATATAGGGTATATGCATGAGTAAGGCTGTACAGATGACCAGGACTGTTCACATGCCCAGAAAAGACTTGAAAAAGCCCTAAATTCTCACCTTTTGCTGACCCTGAAGCTCTATGCAAGCAGGAAGTACAGGCTAAAGCAGAGTTATAAACTGTCTGCCCAAATATTAGAAGGCATGCTCCAACACTGCACAGAACCTCTCAATAAAGCCTGGGAGACTTATTGGTTTCAGGCATTTAAGGAATCTCTGTACAAACATTAGCTGACTACTAATGTAATCAAGCAGACACTTTAGTGGTCATAGTGACAAATAATGCAGACTTACAGAATTCATTCAGGAAAACCACTAAACAAACAAAAGACAAAAAAAAGAAAACCTGCAGAGGGTTTAAATCTGATTTCCAGAGTTGCCACATTACTTAAAATGTTCAAATTTCAACAAAAAAAATTATGAGACATGTAAAGAAACGGAAATATGGTTTATATGCAAGGAACTCACAGCCACATGAAAAAATAAAGACTGGTAAAGGTAAGTACATAGGTAAATATAAGAGACAGTATTAAGAATTTTTTTGCTTGTAACTCTATTTTTCTCCAATCTGATTTAAAAGGCAACTGCATAAAGCAATAACGATAAGTTTATGTTGATAGGCACTTATTATAAAAATGTAATTTGTAGGGCAATTATAACACGAAGGAGTAGGAAGGGAACAAAACTACATAGGAAAAATGTTTTTGTACAGTATTGGAAATTAAGTAGATATGAATCCAGCTTAAATCATTACAAATTAAGCTGTTAATTCTAATCTCCAAGACAACCATAAAACATTTTAAATCATAAAAAGAAAAAGCCACGGGAATAAAAATGCCACACTAGAAAATATACATTTAACACAAAAGAAGCCAGTGATAAAAGAATAAGCAAACAATTTATAGTGTACATAGAAAAAAACAGCAAAATGGCAGACATAAATTGTACTTTATCAGTAATTACATTAAATGTAAATGGATTAAACACTCCAATCAAAAGGCGGAGACTGGCAGAAATGACTTTGAACTCACGACCTTGAGATCAAGACCTGAGCTGAGATCAAGAGTTGGATGCTAAACCAACTGAGCCACCCAGGTGCCCCCAGAAATGATCCAACGCTGTCCATTGGAGACAGAATTTGGATTCAAGGACACAAAGAGGTTGAAATATATGAAGCAAAAACTAACAGAACTGAAGGAAGAAACAGACATTTTGGCAATAATGGTTTGAGAGTTTAGTAACCTAGACAGGAGATCATTGAGGAAATAGAAAACCCGAAAAACAATATAAATTAACTAAGAGACATCTATAAAACACTCCACCCAATAACAGCAGAATAAATGTTCTTCTCAAATGTACATGGAACATTCTCCAGCAGAGACAACACGTTTGGCCATAAAACAAGCCTCAACAAGTTTAAATATATTGAAATCAAACAAAGTACACTGTCAGACTACAATAGAATGAAATTAGGAATGGACAATAGAAGAAAACTTGGGAAATACACAAGTAAACGGAAATTAAACAACAAGCTTTAAAATAAGCAATGAATCAAAGAAGAAATCACAGAAGAAACACAAATATACTTTGAGATAGTGAAAGACAACATACCAGATTTATGGCATATATTTAAAGCAATGCTTAGAGGTAAATTCATCACCACAGATGTCTATATAAAGAAGAAGAAAGATCTCAAATCAGTAACCTACACTTTCCCTTAAGAAACTAGGAAATGAAGAACAAACTAAAGTTAAACAAGGAAAAAGAAGAAAATAATAAACACTAGAGAGGAAATAAATAAAATAGAGAATAGAAAAACAATAGAGAAAATATACAAAATTATTTCTTGGTTATTTGAAAAGATCAACAAAACTGCCAAGCTTTTTGTTGGACTGGCTGAGGAAAAAGAGCACAGATCAAATTACTAACATCAGGAATGAAAAAGGGGACATTACTATCAACCTTACAAAAATAAAAAGAATTTTAAGGGAATATGAACAACTGGATGCCATCAAATGAGATAACCTAGAAAACACAGACAAATTCCTAGAAAAATACACATTAGTGAAACTGACTCAGGAGGTAAACATAAATAGACCTACAACAAGTAAAGAGATTGGATCAGTAATTGAAAATTTTCCCAAACAGAAAAACTCAGGAGTAGATGTCTTCACTGGTGAATTCTGTCAAACAGTTAAAGAAAAATTAAAACCAATCTTTCCTAGACTCTTCAAAAAAAATAGAAGAGGAGAGAAAACTTGCTAATTTGTCCTATGAGGCCAGTCAAATGCATAGAGACATCAAATATATTAGTGTTTGCCAGGAGCTGGGGAGAGGCTGGAATGGGGACTGACTGCTAATGAGTATGGGGTTTCTTTTATGGGTGCTGAAAATGTTCTAGAATTAAAGGGTCATTATGGTTGCACAACTTTGCAAATATATTAAAAGCCATTTAATTACGCACTTTACAAGGGTGAATTTTCTGATATGTGAATTAGATATCAATTTAAAAATTAAATTACTTGAAATTAAATAAAATTAAAAGTTTAATTTCTCAATATAACTATCATCACATTTTAAGTGCTTAATAACCATTTGTGGCTCAGGTTACTGTACTAGCGCAGATATAGAGTATGTCTATCATTGCAGAAATTTCTACTGAATTTGTTGCTGGAAGGATCATGTATGGAAACGGCCTTTGAGACATCCTTGTGTGGTAGACACTGTAATATTCCACTCAGGTTCCCCCTTACAAATGAAGGACTTACTCCCCAGATACTGGAAGTGCTTCTGGTAGACAGCTCTCAAGTCTCAATCCCTATATACATCGTGTCTGCTGAAGAGAGTCACCTAGCCCAAGCTTATACCTCATCCAAGGGCAGGCCACATGGACTGACTGATGGTTGGGTGGTGGTATATGAAGGCCTGACCCCTCATCCAAATGTGAGAAACTCTGAAATGTCCTCCCATTCTCCCAATACCCCACAGGATTGGCTGGAGTCTACACAGAGACTACATCACAACCTCCAACTTCTTCTAAATCCTGCTTCCTTACCTCTCTTTCTCTAGGTGTTGATCGTAAAAGTATTCTCTATAAACTCCTACAGGCTAACCTCCATCTCAATGTCTGCTTCCTGGAAAAACGAATCCACAAGACCCAGACCAATTCACACAGTCATGCTCTGTGAAATGGGCCCTTGGCTAATGAAGATGACTCTGCTTGATCTTCTGAATAAATGGGTAATCACTAGGCATATAAAGTATCTGTATTTGTTTCCTGGATGAGGCTTCACAGTAACCCCATCTTTGAGCAGACTGGAAAAAACTATAAAACCCTGACTGTGGGCCACTCTAGGAAAGCAGACATTCTCGCCCTGCCCATGGTACTAGAAGCCCTGGAGTGTGGAAAGGCCTGGACTATCCAAGAGGTACTGATATTACTAGGGTTCCCCGGACTCATCCAGAACAATCATCTCCCACTTCTCAGCCACAATTGATCCAATAACCAATCTCCTCAGGAAAGGGAAGAAATGTATCTGCTCTTGGTAATGGTTGTATCTTTCCAACAGTTGAATATTGTCCTTGCTCACAGCCCAATCAACTTAACAGACCAACTCAATCAACCAACTCAACCTAAACCTACTACTGAAATCAGACAACCAGGTTCCGAATAGGTAACTGTGGAGGTAGAAAGTAACATGTCATGGGCTAAAATCACTGGAGAACTGGCTTGCTTTATGAGCTGATAAAGTTGCTACTTTCTACAGAACTGAAACCACCCTTTCAAAAATCCAATGGATTTTTTTCTCAGTACTCACATTTCAGTGCTTATTGTGGTTGGAACATATTCTTTTGAAATCTGTAGTGAAAGCTTTGTGATTGTTGGAGATGATACACACAACTCAATTGTTCCCCTCCCGGTGTTGATCCATTCATGAAAAAAAGAGGGTAAAAGACATGGGCCTTTCTGGAGAATCTGCACAGCTGCTCAGGAAATCGGCTCTCAGGACCCTCCCAGAAAGCCCTGAAGGAGAATCACAATGGGAGTGAGGTCATACGCTCATGGCTTTACCTTTGCTATTATTATGTATTATTGTTTGCTACTGTGTTGTTCCAACTAAAAGAAACAGCTTTTTCTCTAAGATGCAGTGTTTTCTTTGAGATGACCTGAGTCATCAAACTCCCACAGTCCTCTGGGAGTGGAGATAAGAGTCTGTGTTTGTTGATTGCTGTTTATTTGAGGTACAGGGGAGGACATGGAGGGCAGATGATACCTCTTAAAAATCTGGTACTGGATGAACAATACCAACTGCTCCAGCTCTGTGTATGACACCTCTCCCTTTTATTCCTGCAGATTTTCAGCAACAAACAAATCCTTCGCAATTCTGACTAAATTTCCAATCATTAAAATAGCATGTGAATGAAACAAAAGGAGCAGACACATTCTCATTACATGCACTATTTGTCCAAGAGCAACAGAAAAGCATCTGTGTGTGTTCCATAGAAAAGAAAATACCTGGAAACTGCAGGGAAATTCTGGCGATTTCTTCAAATTCCCCAGACAAGGTTTTTCAGATACAGAGATGACTGGGTGTGTTTCACTCTTTGTCATCTGGCTGCAAGTGTAACTATTGAGATTTCGCACTACAAACCAGTCAGAATTGCCTTCCATTCAGAAGTGAGCTCTCAATTTGTATGTTACAACATGCACTCTCTGTACCTAGGATAGTACTTGTCCTTATCAGGTCATAAATGGAAAGTCACCTAATCATTGGTGGCTTGCTTACCATTGGTGGGTGTGTTTGACATGGCTCACTGTTACCCTATGGCAGTCTTCCATGATTACTCCCTTACTTCACTGGAAAACAATCTGGGAGGGGCAGGGAAAAAATAACTGTGGATAAGGTTGCCTTTCTTAAAGAAATGGCCAGAGCAGGAGCCAGCACTTTTTATCACATATTGCTTGATTCAAATGAAGCATAGAAATGCAAAAGAAATTTTAGAATTTTCTAACACAAACGTCAGATAGAAGACTATGAATTTTTATGGTAGAAAGGAGTCTGTTATACACGATTACCAAAATCCTTTTTTCCTCAAAGGGAAAGATTCCATATGTTTATATTTTATATTTATTACAAAGACATTTGAAATTATACATAGATCTTATTTTAAGGAAAACAGTTTATGAAAAAGAAGTTTTCATACAAGATAAATTTGATGGATAAAAATTCACTTAACAAAATGGATTTTTGCATTTCAAATTTACCACGGGATTTCTTCTACTGAAAAAAGTACAAATAAAAAGTTTAATTAACAGAAATGGAAGATGTAGTGTGGCACAGTGGAGATTGTTGGGTTCAAGTGCCATCCTCAGCTGTGTGACCTTGGGCAAGTTACTTAATCTTTCTGTTCCTCAGTTTCCTCATCTTAAAATAGGGTTAATTAATGGTAACAGTGTCTAATTCATAGAAATGTTAGAAGGATTAAATAAGTAAATATTTGTAAGGCCCTTAAAATAATGCCAGATACATAGGAAGTGCCATATAAGTATTTACTGAGTAAATAATAAAGTTTTCAATAACACACCTATTTCAGAAATTGAGACAAATTTGTATAATACATCTGATTATCTGTATGTTAAGATGTCAATATGGGGATATATTATATTATTATATTATATATATTATTATATTATTATAATATATATATTATATTATATCTTAGATCTGCCTTCATATTTGAGTTTTTTAAAAAAATGTGAGGGACATCGAGGACAATAATCAGTCCTGGTAAAATTTTGTTACCATACCACTAGGATGATTTTTACTATAATCATAAGTAATAATAGGCAATGCCCTTACAAATATTTATATTTAAGGCTTGCAGTATATGTTTCCATAACCAAAAACATTATGCTGCTTGCTTTAATTATAACAGAGTACCGGATTCATTTATTTTGTTTACAGGCCCTGCCTTCTCTTCCTCTCCAACGGCTCTCCCCTCTCCAACTGCTCTCCCTACCTTTTCCATGTTACTTGAAAAATAAAGTCCATTGGGAAGGGCAGAGAAAGGAAAGAAGTATAAAGTAAAGAAGGAAACCAAACCTAATGTTTTCAGTAAATCATGACTCGCATTGGATTAAATATCAACGTGACCAGAATAATAAAGTTGAAAGATGTATTTTATTTATCTTGACAATGTATCTCTAGAATTCACATTTTAAGATTAAATCCTCCAGTGGTCCAAGGAAACAGCAAAGGAATCCAACTCTCAGTCTAAACCCGGGAACTTGGAGGAAGCCCAAGAGTCAAGGGGTCCACCTTGTCTTTTCTCCTTGTGAGAAGACTGTATCTTGTGCAGATTTACTTTTCCTGGGGAGACAGACAAAAAAGTACCCTTCTATCCTCACGTGTTCACCGAGGAAAGGGTTAAGATTTGTTTTGCAAAAACGAACCTAAATGTTTCCAAAGTGAGCAAAATTTAGGAACTTATCTTGAAAAACAAATGAGAAGCAATTTAGTTTCTATACTATACTCAGCATGTAGAAATTATGATATAAAAATTCCCTTCTTAAACACAGGGTTGCTGGAATTGGACAAGGAAAGGTTCCATTTGTGTACTCATCTAAATAATAGTTTTCATGTCCAGCTTCTATTTATCTTCATGTTATTCACTCAGCTAGTCTTTTCTCATACCTTCAGCCTTAGCAAACAGCACTTTTACCTCTCGCGTGGTCATTTCTTGTTTTCGTCCTGTGTGTTGTTTGGTCTCTTTGTTTGAGCGATTGCTCTTTTTTTTTTAAAACCATATTTCTAAGCCAATATGTGTGTTTTTTTAAACATACTATCCTCAACCAAGAAAGGATATGGGAAAAAAAATAAAATTAGTACAGAGAGGTACATCAAGAACCAAGGAAGTTTTAGAAAAAAGTTGGACTTTAGCAGAGAAAAGAGAGCAAAAGGGGGAGGAATCTACATGCATGTAATTTCTGCTTTATAAAATTTGCAGTTTTTGCACTGCATTACTGTATTAATTTCCCGGGGCTCTCCTAACAAAGTATTACAAGCTGGGTGGCTTAAAATGATAGAAATTTATTGTCTCACAATCCTGGAAACCAGAAGTCCAAAATCAAAGTGTCAGTGGGGCCATCTTCCCTCTGAAACTCTGGGTAGAATCTTTTCCCCACCTCTTCCAGCTTCCAGTGATAGCCAGCAATCCTGGGGGCTCCTTGGCTTGCAATGGCCTCGCTCCAACCCCTGCCTCTGTTGCCACATGGTGTTCTCCCTGTGTGCCTGTCTCCACACCTCCCTTAAGGACACCAGTCATATAAGATTAAGGGCCCATCCTAATCCAGAATGACCGCATATATCTCCAATGACACTATTTCCAAATAAATCATATTCTGATGTACGGGGTTAGGAGGTCAACATACCTTTTCAGTGGGACATAATTCAACCCATAACAATAGCTAACAGTAATAATAACCAAGATTGTATATGCTCTATGTATCTCACTTAATCCCATAATAACTATTTACTGTCCCTTATTTATGGATTGAGAAACTTATACTATGAGAGGTTAAGCTATGGCCCAGCTAATAAATGGCGGAGTCAAAATTTCAATAAAGACTCTAGAATCTGACTCTTTGCTACAATATTTTACCAAAGAATGTGGTTTATCATCAGCTCTTCAGCACTGGCTGGGTTACAAGTGCTTTAAGACCTAAAATGGACTCTAATACTATTAACGTAACAAGTTGAACTACACGAATAGTAAATTCGTATAGGTGGGGGCATAGGGTAATCTCTGTATGTCAATGTCTGCTTCGTTGGGGAAAGAGTAGATACCCACTAATCCCCAGCCTCTAGGATTTCAGATCTTACAGTTGGAACAGACACTATGCCTATGATATAACCTGAAACAAAAGATCTTCAAGATCCCCAGATCACGTGAATGGTATATATGTCCTCTTGCATTAGAAAATGCCCATCTACACTTTGTACTAGCCAAGAGAAAGCATTCTATTAAAATATTTTATAACGTTATACTCTTAGCCCTATTATATAGTACTTCATAGTATTCCAAGATTTCTAAAATATTTCTTATACACAAACTTTCAAATCTTGTTTTGAGTCTACCACCTACTCTTAGTATTTTTCTTATTCACTTGTTTTACTTAAGTACTTTTGTTTTACAAGGAAAACTTTAACACTTCTGTAAATTCAAAGCCAGTATTATATGCTATAAGTATAAACTGTATTTATTTTTGGACATAAAAATGCAATTCAAATAAAAAATACAATTCAAATAAGCAATACTGTCAGATTTTAAACCAAAAATAAGAACAAATATAAAATAAAAGTTTAAAGGAAAGGTAGTCAGGTCTGAGCTACATCTGTCAATTAAGGTCCTTAATAGGAAGAACAGGAAGTGTGTCAGATCAGTCACTAAGATAGGGGTTTTTGACTCTGCCATATGGCTTGAGACAAAGATGAGTTCTACATCAATAATGCAGCTCTTTTCTTATTTTTGATTATAGCTGGCACTAAGAACCCCAAATCATGTGAGTATATAGTCGAACCTTCCCTGATAGACTGGATACTCAATATTAATTCCTAATCAAAACTGTTTAGGTGGCTTTCCTTCAACAAACTTTTATTTCAAAAACTATATGAAGATATGTACAGAATACATTTTCCTGATGGTATCAAAAAACTTACTAATGTCCACAAAATGATGGAAAATGTGTTCTTAAAGTACCCAGGCAGTGGGTACTGGTTCAGCCACAGAACCATCCTGGGACATAAACCCTGCTGGCTAGAGACCCTGTGGGTAAATCAGTGCCTTAAGGAGTGTGAACTGAGGGGTACCTCCAGATACCCAAGATGACTTATCCTGCTTCTTCCATCCCGTCTTTCACTCCCCTCTGGCCATACACCCTGCTCTGGCAGCCCAAGCAACTTCCAAATACTCTCCAATATCAACTCACATACCACCACTGTTAGTGGGGCCACAAAGCAACTTTCTAATTAATGCCTTATTTTATTAGAGGAAATCAGCTTTCAGTTATTAATTTTCTAGATTATAATCTTATCATGCATTGCTTCTTTCAACTCAATATTTACTGAGCACCTATTATGCACCAGGCATGGATCAAAATAGCAGGTATATAACAGTGAATAAGTTATATTTAATCCCACTCTCCGTCTTTCTCCATCTTAGCTTATAGTCGAGAAGGGAAGACAAACATTGAAGAAATAATCAAATTACATACAGGTAATATGTATTGGGAAGTATGGGGTGCCACGGTTACGTACAGCCATAGCCAAACTTAATCTTGAGAAAGGGAAGATCTTCTTGGGCAAGTAGCCTCCAGGTGACACCTGAAGAATGAGTAGGGATTTGCCTGGTAGAACAGAAAGGGTGGCTCCCAAAAGGGAAAAGGATGAGGAGACCAGATTATAAAGGAGTGTATTAAAGATCCTCCAGGATCTATCGTGAAGGCAACAGGAAACCATCAAGAACTAACTCTGTGTCAGGTACTGCCCTACACATTCTCTTTGCATTTAATCCTAGTGACCACCAAGTAAATATCATCACCCTATTCTTTAAATGAAGAATAAAGAATTTATTATGTGGAATTGGTGAATGCATATAGCACCATAAACTAAAATTCTAGCTGTATATCTAAATAACTTATATAAAAAGTCCTGTTTTTAAAAATATCTAGCAACTTCCTCTTAAAAAATGAGCCTGGGGGGCTCATTGGTAGGGCATCTGGCTCTTGGTTTCAGCTCAAGTCGTGATCTCAGGGTTGTGGGATCAAATCCTGCATTGGGCGCCTTGCTCAGAAGAGAGTCTACTTGAGATTCTCTCCCCCTTCCTCTCCATCAGCCCCTCTCCACCTCTCAAATAAATAAATAATAAAATCTTTAAAAAATAAAAAGTGATAATCATAGACCTATACCCCTGAAACAAATAATACATTATATGTTAATTAAAAATGAAATAGAAAAAAGAAAAACACATCTAAATATTAAAACCACAGAAATGTTGAAAACCATTAACAGAAGCAGAGGATCTTACAAAATTATAAATGTTCAATTTAGTAAGAAGATAAATAATTCTATATTGTATTCACCTAATGACATAACACTGAAACTTGCAAAATAAAAACTAACATAACTGTAAAAAAATGAGAAATGCTTTTAGTTTCAAAGAGAGCTTATAATTTTTTAAATGAAAAGGGAAAGAAAACTGAGATCTGTGTATCCAAGTGGAAAAGAAATTCTCTTTCTATAATTTCAAAATACTCCAAGTTGACATTGGAAAGAGTGAGGCAATTTGGCTTGAAATGTTTTGTTGGCTTTTATTGACCCTTGTAATGGACTGCAGGAAATTCTTTTATGTGCTTAATGCATACAACAGGAGATACAGTTGAATCAGTCAAATTCCTACACTCCTCTAAACCTTTATGCAACACTTAAATCCTTATAAGTCTGCTTCAAAGAAAAGAGAAATGGATAATGCTGGTAATTACTTCTTCATCTCAAATAGGAATTACTCCTACATGTGTTATTGCCACTTGGTCTCAGAACCTCCTTTCAGTCATCTATCCCCTTTAAGAAAATTGCTAGGGGCACCTGGGTGGCAAAGCGGTTAAGCATCTGCCTTCGGCTCAGGGTGTGATCCTGGCGTTATGGGATCGAGCCCCACATCAGGCTCCTCCGCTATGAGCCTTCTTCTTCCTCTCCCACTCCCCCTGCTTGTGTTCCTTCTCTCACTGGCTGTCTCTATCTCTGTCGAATAAATAAATAAAATCTTTAAAAAAAAATAAAAAAATAAAAAAATTGCTAGCTCCATTTTACTGATGAAAGAACTGAGACACAAGACTGCAAGTGATTCTGCCAAGGTCAGTAAACTATCAATGGATTCAAGAGAGATGCAGGTCTCAGAATCCCAACGTCGCGACCTTTCCCCTAGATTAGGGTTTCTCAATCTCAACATCATTGAACTCTCAGGTTTGGATAAGTCTTGGTCCTGGACATTGTAGAAAGTTTAGCAGCATCCCTGGCTTGTACCAGCTCGATGCCAATAGCAACCCCTCTCCCCAACCAAAAATGTCTTTAGGCATTGACAAGTGTGCTTCAGAGGACAAAAGCACGCCCCAGTTGAGAATCACTACTTTAAATGATTCTGCAGACCCACACGGAAACCTTCTAAGAATGTCTCTCTCTACTGTTACAGTTAGGCATTTTTTTTCATGATCTCATTATTTATATTACAGATGCATATTTTATTAGTCCACTCTTCTTTCCACATAAAAATTAATGGTTATAAAATTAATAAATGTCTCTGAAGAAATTTTGGAAAAAGAAATCTATAAACACACCCCTTAGAGATAGCCACAGCTAACATTTTGATGCATGTCTTCAAAGCGTATGCATATTAACTTTTATATTTTTATATAACATTAATAATACTGAATAAGCAACATTATAAGTAGCATTTTCTAATCCCATTAAATATTTCCAAATTACTTTGAAGACTGTTTAGCATCCCATTATATATCACATTTAAATATATGACAACTTACTTAAAAATTCTCAAAGTTTCATTATCATAAATAAGTCTGTAATGAACCCACTTGTATTGAAATCTTTCAGAATATCTCTGATTATTTTCTTAACATAAATTCCTAAAGTTAAGCTACCTTGTTAAAGGGAATAAGCTAGTTTGTTGTCATACTGTCAAATTGAATTAAGCTCCCAGTAGAGAGTGTAAAGAGCAGTCCTTTCCCCAGACCCTTGCCAACATTGTTTTCACCTTTACCAAACTAGTATTTGAAATTTTTAATTGTGTTATTTAATTTGTATATTGTGGATGATGAGACAGGAGGGTTTTCTAATGCAGCTATTAGTCATTTTGTAAATTGTACATGTTCTATGTCAATATTTTCTATTGAATTATTCATCTTTTTCCTTTAAGATTTGCAAAGATTCTTCAGAATTTAAAAACTTTCATTGATTATCAAATATAATATAAATTTTTTTCTTCAAAATGTGTCATTTGAAAAATTTTAATTCTGATTTTAATTCTGAAAATCAAATTTTAAAAAATTCCATTTTGAATTTTTGTTGAATTGTATGAAGCCTAAAAATTGATTGTGGGGAACCAACATTGTTGTAATACTGAGCCTTCTCATCTATGAATATTTGTTCTTTTGCTTTTTTTTAATTTTTTTTATTTTTTTATTTTATTTATTTTTTATTTTTTTAATGATTTTTTTTATTATATTATGTTAATCACCATACAGTACATCCCCGGATTCC
>NC_048231.1:87339522-87346635 GCF_002007445.2 Ailuropoda melanoleuca | reverse complement strand
AACTCTGTTTCTGTTGGTGCTGCTCAACCCTGCAGCATCCCAGGCTGTGCGCCCCACACCCAGCGTCCCAGACCTCACTTCCAGGGCCGGCGCATCTCTGTCCTTTGTGTTTCCAACCCCGCCAGCCGCCAGTCGCCAGCCAACCCGCGCGGGTTCCCGGAGCTCCCCCNCCGCCAGTCGCCAGCCAACCCGCGCGGGTTCCCGGAGCCTCCCCCTCTCAGTCTGGTGTCTCGCGGGTGCTGACCGTGAGTCCGCCTGCTCCCCCGTGCAGGTGGCCCTCCAGCCGCCAGCCGCCAGTCTCCAGCTGCCCCGCGCACGCTCCCGGAGCTCCCGGTCTCAGCCTCGATCCAGTGAGCACACCGGAGCTCCGAAGCTCCGTGAGATGCTTGGTGGCGCACGCTCCCGGCTCACGGACTCAGTCTGCCTTTTCCAGGGTGTGGGTCCGTGGTCCGCCCGCTCCCCGGTGCAGGTGGCCCGCCAGCCGCCCCGCGCGCACTCCCGGAGCTCCCGTTCTCAGTCTGCTGTCTCGTGGGTGCCGTCCGCGAGTCCGCCTGCTCCCCCGTGCAGGTGGCCCGCCAGCCGCCAGCCGCCCCGCGTGCCTGCTTTTTTTTTTTAAATCCTTCAGTAAAGTTTTCTTCTTCAAAAAGAGCCCAATATATCGTAATTCCTAGCATTATAATGTTTTATTGCCATTAAATAGTATTTATTTCTCACTAAGCTTGGTAACCGGCTATTTTTACCATGTTTCCTCTCCATTATTAAATTTTTTCTTTCTAAAAGAATATCTGGTTCTCTGCACACAGTGGGTATTTTTTTTTAACATTTAACAATACATGTATTATCTAGTAATACAAAAGTAACTACTAGAAATCCCCATTCTTTTTTTTTTCTATTATTATTTTTTTTAAAGATTTTTTATTTATTTATTAGACAGAGATAGAGACAGCCAGCTAGAGAGGGAACACAAGCAGGGGGAGTGGGAGAGGAAGAAGCAGGCTCACAGCCGAGGAGCCTGACGTGGGGCTCGATCCCACAACGCCGGGATCACGCCCTGAGCCGAAGGCAGACGCCCAACCGCTGTGCCACCCAGGCGCCCCAGAAATCCCCATTCTAAGCAGTTTCTTACAACAATATAGCTTCTATTTAGGGAATAAGAAAAAGAAGTTTGTTTTCTGGATATGCAACTCCGCAAAATAGTTTTGACTTAAATGAAAAAATTTGATAAGTGGTACGTTATCTAGTTCTTTAAACAAATTTACTGAAGCTGAAAGTTCAAAGTTGAGACAATCAAGGAGTTTGATCTTCCTTTAAATCTTGCAAAACCTATCCTCTAAGAAAAAAGACATAAAGTCTATAAAAAGTCTAGAGAGTATTAGTGTATAGAGCTGTGAAAGTGGATATATTGATAGCAGCTCTTATGGCTTCCATAGAAAGTATAGAGAGCACCTCTGGTTTGCTTATCGAGGCAGCGTCCAGGGTTGGAAGGTTAGTGCACACTAATGCCACTATCTCTAGTGCACAGCGGGTAGTCTTTAAATGTTCCAGACTTAACAGTTCTTAATTTCTCAAGATTTTAAACATTACATTAGCAGTTGGTGTGTGTGGGTGACCTTAATAAGAATGTTTTCAAATTCGTACTCTTCTTTTCTTTTTGTATTATACTGTAGGGCACTTAGATGACACAGTACATACCCCTCTGATAGGGTATATTGATACATAAGCTACTATAAGGTAATTTAATAAAACAAGCACTAAAGTAAGAATCAGAAACCTGAGTTTTAGACATATACACTAGTTTAGAAAGTAAACTTTGTATTACTTCCTTATTATACTTACTTAAACACTCATGGATAAAATTGAAATACTAATTTATATAACAATATAGATTATTTTATATGTCACATTCAGAAGGTGTCAAAGTAACAGTATTTACTCCTTCGGGGAAAGAGGGTAGACAAAAGCAAAATTATTTGAGCAAGTTTATTTTATTACTTATAATTTTGCTAAGTAAAGAACTTTTGATTAGTAGATCTGCATCTTTTCTAATTAGCACATTTGATGCTTTATGTAAAAGAGTGTGACTAAAGGGATTTTAAAAACTTGAAAGCAGTTTAGCCAGGCTAAGCGTTCCTTTTGCAATCTTTATACTCTGAAAATGCTTACTGTTGGGATCCTTTTATTTTTCATATATAGTGCAAAGATACGGCAGCTTCCACTCATTACCATGGTACAGTTTTATGGTATTTATTGCCTCCAAGAGCAGGTGCTTTAAATCACTAACAACCTGTGCAACCTTGAGTAAATCACCTAATCTCTCTGGACCTGTTTCCTCATTCATTACAGAAGAAAGTTAGGATCAGTGGTTGCAAAGGCTCCTTTAACTCTAAAATTCTGAGTCTACTACTCAAAATTGCATGCTAAGGGCTATCTTCTAGCGTGCAATTTATACTCTGCCAAAAAAAATAGATAAGGTTCACGTAAATCAAACAGACTGTCTCAAACATGAAACAAGAGGTTAAAAATGTAAACTGTGAGTTTTAACTTCCAGGTATGATTGAGTTGCTGGTACCAGGCTATCCCTCCTACATTAAACCACCGCAAAACTGGACAAATATTCAAGACATTGGAAAATAGGCAATGCGAGATTGTGACCACTGAGACTTGAGTAACTCACAAGGGGAGCTCCACAATCAATGCACTCCTCTGCTGAGGGACAACTTTCTATCCGTGGTACATAGGGCTGGGATACAAATATGCATGGTGTCCTACTCAAGTGAGGAGGAAGAGATCAGGGTTTGAAGCAGCTGAAGTGGCTAGAATGTGCAAGGTGGGGCACCAGAGAGAAGATTAATGGACCCATGGTGAGCTCCAGAAGTCTATGTGGGGTTTCCCTACAAGTCCTTGGCCAAGGGCACAGGGTGAAACTACTTTAGGCCTAGCAGGGGGCAGCTGCTGCAGGGGTAAGAGAGAAGCAAACACACTAGAAATTGACCAGTTCCAGGGAAGTTGAATTTCCTGCCCAGTCAGAGAGGAGAGAGATTTTTAACATCATGTAATACCTTTTGGCATCCTGTTGAAACATCGGAAAAGCTCTACCACAAAAGTAAGGACTATGCCCTAGAGAAATTCCCACTTTAGATCCCCCACAATAGGATAAAAGCAAGTCTTGACAAGATCTACAGAGGAGAGAAAGTCCCATCAATTAAGAGGGACTTAGGAAACACCTTGGGCTTTCCAAAGATCAACCCTAGCAAGTATAAAATCAACCTTACACAATACAGGATAACCAACCAGTGCCTGAAGGACAAAGATCATCATTTTTCAGAGGAAGAAAATAAAATCCTGTATCATTTACAACACAATAAAAATTACTGGATACGCAAAGATAGAGGAAAATGTGATCCATAGTTAAGAAAGTAAAATCAGGGGCACCTGGGTAGCACAGTCGTTAAGCGCCTGCCTTCAGCTCAGGGCATGATCCCGGTATTCCGGGATCGAGTCCCACATTGGCTCCTCGGCTGGGAGCCTGCTTCTTCCTCTCCCTCTCCCCTGCTGTGTTCCCTTTCTCGCTGGCTATCTCTCTGTCACATAAATAAATAAATTCTTTAAAAAAAAAAAAAGTAAAATCAACAGAAATCAAACCTTATATGGCTTAGATGTTTGATTTAGCATATGAAAGTATTCAAGTAATTACTACAAATATTTTCAAAGAACTAAGAGAAAATATGTTCAAACAATTAAAGAGAAATGTAATCTTAATGAATAGACAGATAAAGAATCTTACTGGGAAAACAGAAATTAAAAATAAGAATCAAATGGATGGTGAGAGTGTAAAATGCCACAGCCACTTTGGGAAACTGCTTGGTATGTTCTTATAAATTAAACATATAGAAGATAATTCAGCAATTAAAAATGAACCTTTAATACATGCAACTCGTAGGAATTTCCAGGGAATTATGCTGAATTAAAAAACCCAATCCCGGAAAGTTATATTCTACACGATTCAGTTTACATAACAATCTTGAAATGACAAAATTATAGAAATAGGGAACAGATTGGTAGTTGCCAGAAGTTAAGGAAGGAGCTGAGAGAGAACAAAGAAGGTTATTGAAGAGTAACACAAGGGGTCCCTATGATGATGAACCTTCTGTATCTTGACTCCATTAATGTCTATATCCTATTTGTGAAGTTGTTCTATCATTTTTGCAAGATGTTACCATTGGAGGAAACTAGGTAAAGTGTACATGAAATCTCTGTATTATCTCTTCAAACTAAATGTGAATCTACAACTACCTAAAAATAAAATGTTTAATAAAATTAAACATGCATCAATATAGCCCAGGAAGTCAATTTCTAGGTAATCATTCAAAAGAACTTAAAACATATGTCCACAACAGAATAGGTAAAGAAATTGATTCACCCCTACAATTGACTACTATTCTGCAATAAAAAGAAATGAAATCAGATTTTCATATTAAAATGTAAATTTACAAAAGTTAAAGGACCCACAGTCAATACATAAAAATCAATTGTATCTATATATAAGCAAAAAAAATTGGAAAATATTTTTATAATGGTATCAAACATGAAAGATAAGTATAAATTTATACGCTGCAAAATACAAACATATTGAGCTTGTTTTAAAGTTTAAATAAATGAAGAAGTATACCATGTTAATGGATTACAAGACTTAATATTTTTAAGGTATCAAGTCTCCCCATACTGATTTACTCCCACACAAAAGTCCAGTAGGAATTTTTTTTTTTTTTTTAAAGATTTTTTTTTTATTTATTTATTTGACAGAGATAGAGACAGCCAGCGAGAGAGGGAACACAAAGGGGGAGTGGGAGAGGAAGAAGCAGGCTCATAGCAGAGGAGCCTGATGTGGGGCTCGATCCCATAACGCCGGGATCACGCCCTGAGCTGAAGGCAGACGCTTAACCGCTGTGCCACCCAGGCGCCCCAGGAATTTTTTTTTAAACTGGCAAGATGACCCTAAGAAAATGGAACCATGCAGAACCTAATATAGCCAAAACAATTTTGAAAACCAAAAACAAAGTTGAAAGAATTGTGCTACTTGATTTCAAGATTTACTATAAATACCTACTCTACTCAAGGCAGAGTGGTAATAGCATATGCATAGACCAATGGATTAATGGAACAGAACAGAGAGCTTAGAAATAGATTCACATATGTATACATTCAGTTGCTTTTTGACAAAAGTACCAAGTTAATTCAATGAGTAAAAGATTATCTTTTCAACAAATGGTGACAATACAACTGGATATTTACATTTTTAAAAAATGAACCCTAACTCTTACATCATTTTATACAAAAAATTTAATTGGAAATGGATGATAGGCTTAAACATAAAAGCTAACCTATGAAAACTCTAGAAGAACATTGCCAAGAAAAAAATCTTCATGACTCTGTAGTAGATAAAGATGTGTTCTTAGGACACAAAAAGGCACCAATATTTTCAAATTGACAAGGTGGATTTCATCAAGATTTAAACCTTCTGTTCTTAGCGGGCGGACTCGCGGACCGGCACCCGCGAGAGAGCAGACTGAGACCGTGAGCCGGGGAATGCACGCAACCAGACTGAAACGGGGCTCCGGTGTGCTCACTGGAACCAGACTGAGACCGGGAGCTCCAGAGCACGGGGGGGTGGCTGGCGGCTGGTGGCTGCCGGTGTTAGAAACACAAAGGACAGAGACGCGCCAGCCGTGGAAGTGAGGGCTGGGACGCTGGGTGTGGGTCGCACATCCCGGGACACTGCAGGGTTGAGCAGCGCCAACAGAAACAGAGTTAAAGTGGCCAGAACATCAGTAGAGAACGGTCCGCGATCCCTCTGTTCTGAGACAGAGGCTGAGATTCGGCCACTGCTGCTCTGACTCTCGGAAGAGGCACAGCAAACCACCAGGGAAAGCCGCCAGAGAACAAAAGCCTGGAAATACCAGCTCACAGTGTGCCCATCCCCATCCCGCCTCCCAGGGGACATGGAGAATCTACTCAAACAGGGTTGCCTGAGTATTGGCAGGGCAGGCCCCTCCCCCAGAAGGCAGGCTGAAAAATCAAGAAGCCCACATCCCTAAGATCCCTATAAAACAAGTGCGCACTGCCTGGGTCCCAGTCAATAATTTGGGCTCTGGACAACCCCGCAACCTCTCCTCATCAGAATGATGAGAAGGAGAAATTCCCCCCAGCAAAGAAAAGACAATGAGTCTGTGGCCTCTGCCACAGAACTAATGGATATGGATATAACCAAATTATCAGAAATGGAATTCAGAGTAACAATGGTCAAGATGATGTGTAGACTTGAAAAAAGTCTTAACGAAAATGTTAATGAGAATATAGAATATCTAAGGGCAGAAATGAGAGCGAATCTGACAGAAATTAAAAATTCTATGAGCCAAATGCAGGCAAAACTAGAGGCTCTGACGGCCAGGGTGAATGAGGAAGAAGAACACATCAGCCAATTGGAGGATGGGTTAGTAGAAGAGAAAGCTAAAATAGAATCTGGACTCAAAAAAATCCATTCTCAAGAATGTAGGTTACGGGAGATTACTGACTCAATGAACGATCCAATGTCAGAATCATTGACACCCCGAGGGGGTGGAGAAAAACAGAGGTCTAGAAGAGATATTTGAACAAATTGTACCTGAAAACTTCCCTAATCTAGCAAAGGAAACAAACATTCGTGTCCAAAAGGCAGAGAGGACCCCTCCCAAGCTCAACCACGACAAACCTATGCCACGTCATGTCATAGTGCAATTCGCAAATATTAGATCCAAGGATACAGTATTGAAAGCAGCCAGGGCAAAGAAATTTCTCACGACCGAGGCGAAGTTATCAGAATTACGTCAGACCTGTCTACAAAGACCTGGAAAGAGAGAAAGGGTTGAGGGGGGGCATTTTTAAAGCTCTTTCAGAGAAAAACATGCAGCCAAGGATCCTTTATCCAGCAAGGCTCTCATTCAGAATTGATGGAGAAATAAAGATCTTCCAGAATCACCAGTCATTGACCAATTTCGTAACCATGAACCCAGCCCTACAGGAGATATTAAAGGGGGTTCTATAAAAGTAAAAAGGCCCCAAGAGTGATACAGAACA
>NC_048231.1:87245797-87336749 GCF_002007445.2 Ailuropoda melanoleuca | reverse complement strand
GGGGAGGGGGGTGGGGGAACGGGATAGACTGGTGATGGGCAGTAAGGAGGGCACGTATTGCATGGTGCACTGGGCGTTATACGCAATTAATGAATCATCAAACTTTACATCAAAAACCAGGGATGTACTGTATGGTGACTAACATAATATAATAAAAAACATTTAAAAACTAAAATAAAATAAAAATATATAAATAAACCTTCTGTTCTTGAAAAGACATCATTAAGAATAGGAAAAAAAAAAGAAAGCTATGCACTGGGAGAAAATATTTGTGGTACATATACTTGAAAAAGGACATGTTGCCAATACATATAAAGCATTGCTACCACTCAAAAAGAACAATATTCTAATTTAAAAAGGCAAAAGAAAAATATAAAAAGGCAAAAGAGTTTAACAAAGACCTCAAAAAGGTGGTATATGAATGGCCAATAAAAACATGAAAAGATACACAACATCACTGGACATCAGGAAACACAAATTAAAGCCATCTGGATAGGGCGCCTGGGTGGCTCATTAGGTTAAGCGTCTGCCTTCAGCTCAGGTAATGATCCCAGGGTCCTGGGATCGAACCCCATGTCAGGCTCCCTGCTCAGTGGGGAGTTTACTTGTCCCTCTCTCTCTGCCCCTCCAGCCCACTTGTGCTGTCTCTATCATGCTCTCTCTCTCTCAAATAAATAAAATCTTAAAAAAAAAAAAAAAAAACCCACAATGACCCATTATAATGCACTCACCAGAATGGCTAAAAGTAAAAAGGCTGATCATACTAAATGTTGGCCAAAACTCTCAAACACTGCTGAGCTGAATATGACATGTTAGAACCACTTTGGATAACAATTTGGCAGTTTCTTACGAAGTTAAACTTTATAAAAGTTTATCACGTGACCCAGAATAAATACGCACACAAAAACTTATACAAAATTGTATAGTAGTTTTGTCCATAATAACCAAATACTAGAAACAATTCACATGTCCTTCAACAGGTGAATGGATAAGTAAACTGTGGTATATTCATCCAGTAGAATACTAAACAGCAATTAAAAGAAGCAAACTAATGATATACTTAGCAATGTGGAATAATGTCAATAATGCTTTGCTGAGAAAAATAAGCCAGACACAAAATAGTGCTGATTATATAAAGTCAAAGAACCAGCCAAACTAAGCTATAGTGATATATTATACTGGTTGCTTGGTATGGGGTGGGGATAGAAGTATTGGCCTCAAAGGAGTAAAAGGGAATTTTCTGGGATGATTGATTGGGTTGGTGGTTACAGAAATATATAAACTTATCAAACTGTGCACTTATAATGTGTGCATTTTACTGTATATAAATAGCACCTCAAAAAGTTTATTACAGAATATGAAACTTTGAAAAATAAATATTAACACCAAGTAAAACTAATTTTTGGAGAATTTTTCTTGGTAATATTTAGGAAGACTTTCATGGTTTGCATCCATTCTTCTAAATGTGTGTTTGGCTTGTACTATGTAAAGCTTAAAAGCTTATTAATGCTAAAGTCATATCTTAACCTCCTCCACACATTAAAACTGTCAATCAAATTTTATTACATGAATGAAGTACTTTACCTTAAATCTGTCAAGATAATTGCTAAGATTAAGTTAAATGGAAAGAAAAATAAAAGTAAAATGTGGGAAGTTATTTTTAAATTAAGAGCAGTTTCTATAAGGATTTATAAAGCAGTGTGGCAATATATATTGGTTTTTCTCTAATATCTTCCATCTTGGCAAATGCTAGGAAGGGCTTAACTCTCACACACGTACTCAAGATACCAAATGAATCAGTTGTTGTGCCTTTAGCTATAAGGAACAGGAAACCCTGAATCAATGGACTTCAAAAACAAGGCATTTATTATCTCATGTAACAAGCTCTCCAGGCATAGTTAATTTCCTGGCTCAACATCCTCACCTTTCCATTCTGCGTTTGTTCTCTGAGTATCTCTCAAAGCTCCAAAATAGTGTCTATGGAACCATGACCGCATCCAGGGGAAAAAAAAAAAAAAACCACCATCTTTCTGCTTATCTCCTTTAAATCATCAAGTGATCCTTCCCAGCACACATCTCCAACTTCTCTAGCCAGATTTCATCCCATGTCCATACTGATATAATTCATTCGCGAGAGAAATGAGACCAATAAGGTGGTCCTAAAACAGCACTCCCCCCAAGGGACCAAGGGGAAGAGAGTGGAGATGGGAAAAAGGTTGGTTCTCTTGGGAAGAAAGAAGGAACAGGAGGGGAGGGGCAGCTCAGTAGACAGTCAGAAGTGAGGAAGTGAGTGCAACCCTGGACAGAAAAGGAAAGAAATTCTAAGTTCTATTAAGTTTTTGTTTTACCTTCACATGAACCCCTCTCGCTGGGGGTTTGGCTACCAGTAAAGGAAAATCAAATTGAAAAACACCAGCAGCCAAAGCCAGTCTCTGAAATCCTTTGCCCCCTTTAAGGGGCTGAAGAATATTTGCTGACTTTTTAGCACAGAGGAAATTAAAGCCATTCTCACTCCCTACATGCTATTAATTGTGCTCTACATCACTAAACCATATTTATTTCTTGGTTTGTAGCGCAATGATTGTAGAGTAAGTGCCAGGCAGCAAATAACTTCCCTGCTGCTGAAATTGGTAGTGATTTTGCTCTCAGTGGAGCATATTACATGACCCTTCAATGCTGGTAAGGGGTCATGGGCTTTTTCTTCACTTCTACTTGCCATGATGTGAAGGATTGGTGATTGGTACCTGTTTCCATCTTACTTGTGAGATGTTCCAATGACAACTTTACATGGCGGTATAAGATACTAAACTTTGTAGTATTTTCTTTACATAATACACACTACTCGCCAATGTCCAAATCGTCTTTGTCCAGTAGAATGCTTGTGCTGCCCAATAACTTACTTTCCATGAGACAGCATGCCTTCCCCCATGGTGACGTCACTTCTACATGCACAGAAATTAAACATTTGCAAAATTTCCACACTCGAATGAAATTGCATCATACTCCATGAATGAATGGTGGTGTCTGTTGTGGTTTGAGTTAATATGCAAATATGTTTCCTCCATTTCCTCTTTTACCTTTGAAAGAAGCAGGATTGGCAATTCCACATTGTCAATATCCTGGCCTACGCATTTCTCAGCCAATCTTAGGATCACTCTTAGCTTCAGCTACCCCAGACCACTAGAGTGTCCTTAAGTCTACCACCTGTGGTAGAGAAATTCTGATTGTAAAATCCTACTTCCCCAACGATAAAATGAGAATATAGCTAAGGGACAGTAGTAAGTGCCCTGCACCCCAATGTTTCACATTCCCACAGCAGGCACGGTGATCATTTCCCACTAAGAAAAGGACTAAGAACGCTTTTAAACTACTTGTTGCGGAACACCACTATATGGGAATCATCTGGGGGACCTTTACAAAGTGCTGATGCCAGGGTTCCATTTAGATTTAATTGGTCTGGAATGCAATCTGGGTGTGGAGATTTTAGTTTAAGCTTCCCAGGTGATTCTAATGTGCATGTAAGTTGAAAACCATGCATTTAAGCAGCAGTTCTCAAAGTATGTTCCCTGGACCAGCAGCATCAGCATCACCTGGGAACATATTAGAAATGCAAATTGTCAGGCCTTGCTCCAGACCTACTGAATTAGAAACTCTGGGATTGAAGACCAGTCACTTGTATTTTAATCAGTCCTCCAGGTGGTTCTGATATACGCTCAAGGTTAAGGACCACTGCTCTAAAGGTAAGTCTTTCCAGTTCTCAAATCCTGTGATTCTGATAATTTTCACCAACTCAAAACTGTAGTGGACTCCACATGTTCCCATTGAGGAGACATGTTGGCTTTAAAAAGGAGACTTAAGTTCCTGAAAACAGTGCTAATGATGGAACATTCAATTCTACGGTATTAGTGTCTGAGTCTTGCCACTTCCTCCAGACAAGCTTGGCAGCTTTCATATTTCACTGGACAGCTGCAGGGCCAGTCACTTGTGGCCTATAAAAAGCTCCTTACCGTGGTCTGGAATCTGTCCTGGCTCTGCCTTCCACCTGCTTGACCAGCCCACCAGCCCCGGAATCCTCTGTTTATGTGAATACCTGTGCCTCACCCTCAGTCCCTGCGGTCTTGATGGTTTTGCCCATTTTTTAGGTTACTAAGCCCTTACCTCCAGTGCCTGATATCAAAGTCAGAATTACCTACTCCTGCACCCAGGCTCACCATCTGTTTAGCCAGCAAGTGGTTTTTGGGCAACTCCTTGATTGACTTGCACCTATTCCAGATGAGAATCTTGAAAAGAGGTTTAGAAACCTTAGTTCTCCTGAGTTGACCATAAAAACCATGATTAGACCTCTTTTTCTGGACCACAGTGTGGTAAATTCCATGAGTCATGAGTTCTGGCCCTGACCGGCTTCCCAGAGTAACGATCTACTAAATGCTCTAGTGCCTGCTCTGTCTTCATCTTCTGGTCCTACTCTGAGGCCCTCAGTCCCTGTTATGGGCTGAAGTGTGTCCTGTCCCAACTCCTCCTCCCCACCTGCCACCTAGGCCAAATTCACCGGGAATATTTTTGTTTGTATGCTACTCTTTTACATTTTTATTTTGTATTTTCTCCCAAATACAACACCAATGTCAGAGTTCTCCAACTCTAGATGTGGCTCTTTACACAAACTGAGACAGGTTTTACTATGGTCAACAAACCCTGTTGAAAGTCTGCCGTATGCAAATCCCTGCACAGGCCCTGTGGGTTAAAGAGAACTGTTGGCCAATATGTATATGAGTATGTAATCTATATATAATCTCCTCTCTTAGGGAAATGATGGATATATAGCTAAAAATAATCACTGTTAGGCTAAGCAGAGTAGGAAAACTTCCAAAGGAATGATACAGCCACTTTTATCAACCAATATGGTAAGAAAAAAGCTCCAATTTGGAAGTGATATTTGAAATGGGTCGATTTTGGACAAGTTGATAGAAAATGGGATTTTTTTTGTAGGGGTATTTCTTTAATGTGTTGTTAAATATGTTAGAGACTAGGAAGGGTACAATTTGTCCCCCACATTTAGACCATTCCTTACAGTCACAGGATGGTTTCATTGTGTCTCCTAAAGAAAATGGGATATTTTAAGTGTAGAACAAGTGAGTAAGGAACAACTTTTCCTTTGATTTCCATTCTCTGTCATACTTCCCCTGCCCGGTGAAATATTCTGTGTTCTTTAAAGCCTGGCATCATTATTCTTTCCTCCATAAATCATTTCCTCTCCCCCCTAAAAAAAAGTTCTTGCTCATTTTCAATATTTTCAAAGCCTTTTGCACGTAAGTATACAACTTATCACACTGTGTTCAACAACTATGTACGTCTACCTCCCTGTTCTTATTTATAAGGTGCTTGAGGACAAGCACTGTTTTATTGACCTGTACACTCAGTATCTCAAAATCTGACTCAAACTAGGTATTAGAAACAATGGTTGTTGAATTTGATCAAATTGAAATTGACAGGGTGGGTGTGGTACAGATCTAGGGGGATGAGAACATGAGGACTGCAACGGTTTAGCAAAATATTGCAAAATACAATCACATTGTAGCAAGGACAATCTTTGCCGACCATATGGTTTTCAAACACTGCTTCTCTTCCTTATATGGTTTTAAGTCTTACCATCTTGGAGAATTATTGTTTGTCCTTTGGAGGCGTAAGTATGCGTGTGTGTTCCATCCAAGAGTTCCCTACAGGAGACTGAAATGACACAGGAAGAAGGGCAGGCACAGATCTCTGCCTCCTGCTTATGGAAAACTGTTGAAGGAATTGCAGTTATAATGTAAATCCCACTCTAAACTGTTCTGCCCAAGTCCTTCTTCTAGGCTAAGTGACTCAAATGTGTGGTCTTTAGCTACTGTGAAGTACTGTATGTGTGTGTGTGTGTGTGTATATATATATATATATATATATATATATATATATATTATTCTGATAAGGGAAGATGTGAGACCATGCCAATGAGAGATGAAGATTTAAAGTTTTCCTGAAGGGGAATGGAAGGTTGCATTGTGAAGGATTCAAGGAATACCTCTCTCCCATCCCGTCCATGAAGAAGAAGAAAGAAAAGGACGAGGAGGAAGAAAAAGAAAACAATGAGATTCTTAAGGCGAGGAGACAAAACTTTTCCTTTTCTCTTGGTTTCTGGAAATAGTCATATTCAGAATCCAGTTTTTCACATCATAATGGTTACTCTCCTCCTCAGCCACCAATCTTAATAAAGGCTGTTGTATAGAAAGCAAGTTTGTATTAGTTGCATGGGGATAATTAGAGCCCAAGGCAAAAAAAGGTGCCACAGTCTTCTTTGCCTTGGTTGGAGCCTCATGGCTTAGCAACACTGTCTCATGGGTAATTATTTATCTCAGAGTTTCAGGAAGTAGATGTCAGCAGTCAAGCAAGCAGAGACCCAAGGTGAGCTGAGACTAGATGGTAGCAACAGGCAGCAGTAGTCAGTGGCTAAAGCATCTATTCACTTAGACATGAAGGGGAGAAAAATTATCTAACCCCAAAGGGAAAGTAACTCCTGAATGGAGTGCTTTGCTTGAGTTATAGTGAAGATAAGGACAAATAATGCTTTAATGGAAACTCTTAGTTAAGAAAGTTTGTATGTTGGATCATAAGCACTGTCATGCATCTCATGTTTTATAATTTTTGTGTGGATGATCTGAGAGGCATTATTAGTTCCTCCACAGCCGTGGTAAAATTGGGACCTTTTTTTTTTATAGTAAAAACATATCAGGAAAAAAAATTGAGCATGCATTCCCCAAATCCATAAAGTTATGCAGATATTTTCTACAAGCACCGATGTATTTTTCTACCTTATACAATGTAAAACATAAACAAATATAGATTTTTTTTAAAAAGAAAATGTATACATACATGCAAAAGTTCTAACACATTATCCCCACACCCCAGTGTATCACACAGCACAGCCCCTGAGGTGCACACACCTTTTGGAGGCCCTGATTTTGAAGTGAGGATGATAGGCCAGACTCAGAGTCACAAAAATCCAGACACAATCTGGTTAGCCACTGGCACATTGTGGTACTCTGAATCGGTTTCCTAGATGATAAGGGAGGGGGGGTAATAGTGCCCCTCAGAGGATTTTGAAAAACTCTGCATAAACTGATGTTTACAAATCATTAAGCACTGCCCCTAAGCTTTTGTGCCTATTACATAGTAAATGCTCGATAAATGCCAGCCATTGTATTACTAGCCACCATTACACATCCGAAGCCTCACTGGGGTCAAAGAAACTGGGCTAATATCTTTCTCTGTAAAAATAAGCCCACAGGACATGTTTCTATGCAAGGAAAGAGTTAATGAAAAGTCCTAATAAAGAAAAACCCACTAGGACAGACAAAAGCGATGGTCTAAGGGATGGTAAGTAGTTACTTACTGTATTTATTATCCAGAGAGGAACACAGATTATATATTTCATGAGCCAGATGGGAATAGTTATTTAATCCACAGTAACAACTACTCTAAATGGCTCTATTGAATCTCTACTTGAAAGTATACTTCAGAAGAGTTGCAGGCTATGAGGGAATAAAGCAAGAAACAAATGTAATGGTTAAAGGATATTTTTGCTAAAGCTTAATTAAACTTGAGATTTTGTATCATTCTGTATATAATCTTCAAAAGATTTTTTTTCTGAAAAAGGGACCAGAAAAGGTGCTAAGAAATTAGCCTTAGAGCTATGCAGATTTTGAAGGGCCCTTAAGGGCCCAAAAAAAAAAATTTGATTTCAATTTGAAGCAAAGAATTGAAATTGCTTTCTGGCATTCCACACTTCCAGCAACATTGGTACCTACTTGAAATGAACAACTGCTAAAGGAAACAGCTGGTAGAAAGCTGTTACTGCAAAGCAAAGTGCAATATGCATGCTGTAATTAGTTTGCAATCATTACTCAGTCCACTGTTGGAGAAAAACCTTGATTTGATCACACCAAAAGCATTCCTATCATTGAGCAAAATTCAGGACAATTCTTCCCCCAAAACCAAGTAACACTCTTACCTACACTATAGTTGTTGCTAACATAATTTTTTTTTTTTAATGGGGCCCTGGATCATAAAGAGGTATGTAAAAACAAGTATTTTTGTTTACATGAAAGTGAGAAGTGCCCTAGAATAATAACTTAACATTTTTGAGTGTTTACTGCATGATAGATTGGTGCTGTCCAAAAGAAATATAATGCAAACCATAAATGTGAGCCACATAAGGAAAGTAAATTTACTGGTATACACATTTCTTTTCTTTTCCTTCCTTTCTTTCTTTCTTTCTTTTCTTTTTTTTTAAGAAACAGTGCCTTCGTTCAGACTGCTTTAAGAAAATATCACAGGCTGGGTGGCTTAAACAATAGACATTTATTTCTCACAATTCTGGAGTCTGGAAGTCCAAGATTAAGGTTCCAGCAGATTCGGCATCTGTTGAGAATCCTCTTCCTGGTTTGCAGATGGCAGTCTTCTGGCTGCATCCTGACACGATGGAGAGAGGACTCTGGTTTCTTCCTCTTCCTATAAAGGTGCTAATCCCATCATGAGGGGTCCCCCCAAGTGACCACATCGAAACCTAATTGCCTCCTAAAGGTGCCACTTCTGAATATGATCACAGTGGAGGTTGGGGGTCAGCACATGAATTTGAGGGAGATACAAACACTCACTCGATACCAACGAGTAAAATTAATTTTAATACCATATTTTATTTAACACAGTCTATCCAAAACACTCTCTTTTCAACATGTAGTCAATGCAAAACGATTAATGAGGTATGTTATATGTTTTTTCCGCCTAAATCTGGGGTGTAATTTACACTTACACACAGCACACCACAGTTTGGACTAGCCACATTTCAAGTGCTCAATAGCAGCTTATGGCTAGTAGCTTCCATACTGAAGAGTGCAATTCTAAATGATTTACATGGACTCTGTCCTTCAATTCTCTCAATAATCTTCTGATGTGGTAACTATTATTCCTTTTTACAGATGATAAAATGGAAGCATGAGGTGAATAAGTAACTTAAGCTAGAGGGGCAGATTCAGGAAGAATCCAAGCAGGGGTGCCTGGGTGGCTCAGTCGTTAAGCGACTGCCTTCAGCTCAGGGCGTGATCCCAGCATTCTGGGATCGAGCCCCACATCAGGCTTCTCCACTGGGAGCCTGCTTCTTCCTCTCCCACTCCCCCTGCTTGTGTTCCCTCCCTCGCTGGCTGTCTCTCTCTGTCAAATAAATACATAAAATCTTTAAAAAAAAAAAAAAAGGAAGAATCCAAGCCATCTGATTTCATATCCTGTGCTCCTAGGCCCGTGATGTTCTGCCTCATGTGCTGTTCTGTGTAGCTAGCAGACTACTCTCCTGTCCAGAAATGGAATTTTAAAATCATAAAGATAGCTATGAAAAAAATAACATTAGACAATACTTTGAGCAATATTAATACTACTTCTGTGGTTAATTGTTCAAATTAATTGTGTTTAAACTTGTTCAAGATCATCTAAAACCACCAACTAATTATTTCTTCTATGATGGCAAAGAAATAAAAGATGGATTGAAGTTGTATTTTCCCCCACATAAAAGGTAGAGAAACTGAGATTTTCAAATGTGAAATGTAAACTGATTTGCACAAATATGTGGGGCAAGTGGAGAGATAGAGAGACAGAAGGGCAAAGGTGAGAGGAGGAGAGAAGGGAAAGATACCAGCGAGAGAGTGTGAGAGAGAATGGGATGAGAAGGGAACAGGGAGAGGAGGAGGTGGTGGGGGAAGAGGCTTTTTCTCAGTCTATAGAATAGCAGACATGTTGGTTTGGAAATGGCCTGTAATTTGTGGTGCTTGGTTGGGTGCTGGTTTCTCTCCCTGTGCATGAGCTGGCCTTCAGGATTGAGCTATGAGAATAAAAGCAGAAGCCGAAAGCTATGACTTAGGGAAAGTCAAATAAAAGTCAAGTGCCAAGAAAGAGAAGTAAAAGAAATGTTGTCCCACATCCCTCGAAGCCAATCCTTGAGCTAAAGAGATGGCTAGAGAAACATAAAAATGGGTAAAAAATTTTAAAAAATTTAAAAGCCTGAAAATGTCAGGATGAATGAGCACAGCAGGCTCCTGGAAGTATTGCTGCTTTTGGCTGGATGTTTTGTTCAATGTGGAGGTGATGGCAGGAAGAGGTTTGGATAAATGTCCCTGAGACAGAGCAGATGGAAAAACAGAAGTTCCCCTTGCTGCCATAAAGGGTCACTGAGGTACAGAGAATGCTACAGGACCTGCCCCAATGCTTGGAATGAGAGCACCAAGCCTGCAATGTGTGCAGAGACCAGATGCGAATGACAGGCCACCACCTCCAGTGTCAGGGGCCCACTCAATGCCCTGAGTGCTCAAACCTGCAAAGTGGCCAACAGTCTGGCCACTCGAAAGCAAGGAAGTGCAAGCGTCAGCCCCTCCATTGCCACTAAGCAGATGTAAAATCTTCATACCTTCCTACCTGCACCATCTCGCAGGAAAAAAAAAAAAACAGTGAATGGACAGATCTCTGAAAGTCTAGCCACTTGCCCAAAGAGATCAAGTATAGAGACTATTTAAACGAAGAGAGTTGAACTTCGGACTGAGAGGAAGCTATTTAAACCAGAACACATTGAGCTATTTTTAATTGATAAGTTTCCGGAGACCTCATCAGAGTGTGTGTTCTCAAGGAAAAACACGCTTACTTTGTAGAAAGCACAGGAGTTATATTCTTCCCACGTACACATGCACTGTGGGCACACTGGTGACCCTACAACGTGAATCATGAGCATCCCAAGTAATGCCCACCTAATTACATATTCCAACCAAAACGCATATGGACCAGCAATGTTTTAAAAACTTTATTGCTTTTATGGAAGATATCTGATGAAACCTCCAGGAAACAATTTTCTTTGATTTCTTTTAACAAAATAGATTAGTGACCTCAACATATTTTCCTCTATCAGCCTTGATTTTCATCAAAATGGCAGCTGCAGAAGATAAGAAACATTCTGAAAGAAGACAGGAAATACAAAGACCTGTATCTAGGATGAAATACAGTTGTGTGGACCATGGGGGGAAAAGAAGATCTCTCTTTTTAACACTGTTTCTGTGAAATATTTAATCTTTATATATTATAAATATTATACACATTCAGCTAGGATTAAAGCTGAGTTGTCAGATAAAAAACTTCAACTGTAAAATGAATGATGTGGAATGGAAAACCATGAAAATGCCTTCTAATTCTAAAATACTATGACTCAATGATAGGAGTATTCAATATGGAATGACCATAAAAATGCTGTCAATGTTCTTGCATATGTTCAAGTTGGAAGGATGCAGTCATTTTACCTTTGGAGCCCAGTCAGCATCTAACAGAGTATCTTGGACATAACAGTTATCAGATATTGGTAAGTGCTTATGGGAACTCCTACATATGATGAATGTGTCTTATGGGGTGCTCCCTATCATAGCCAAAGTCCATAACAGAACATGGCATGCTTCTGGGAAGGAGAACTCAGCTCAAGGGACATTAAATATTTGACATGTATCAGGCCTTACCAATACTAAATTTTCAAATAGATATTAGCAGATAGTAAATGGATGAGATTTTACACCAACATGCCTGTGACGTCAATTTTCTGGTTCAATTTCATTCATAAAAATCAGAGAATCCAGAGCGAGGAAGCAAATTGGAGATTCCAGTAAAATTCGTGCATTTCAAAGATGCGAAACTTGAAGAGGTGGGCAACATTCCTAAGAACAAGTAATTATTTCATGATGGAATTAGGTTTCCCCTCCTCCCAGTGCCTGGTCTGTCTCCCCACTCCATAACACGGTGTTCTCATGAGCAAAAGCTACTGGCTGGATATTTTCACCTGAAACCTATTATTATTGGTATTACTAATAACTAGAAACCAGGATACTTGGGTCCTAGTTTTAGTATTAACTAGTCACGTGACCTTGGACAATCACTTAACCTCACAACATTTCAGCATTTCAGTTTTCTTTTCTATAAAAACAATGGATTCAGTTTAGATAAACAATAGTACACTGGTATACCTTCATAGTTTGAGATACATTTATTCTTAAAAATAGCAATCTTTTCCTTGTGAATTTGGAACAAGTCTGTGTCTATAGGGATGAAGTGGAATTTACCTTTGGTCAATGAAGACCTTTAATGTGGCAATTTCAGACAAGTTAATTTTTTTCTTGTCTTAAAAGTTGATAGATAAGTCCTAGCTATCCTACCTATCCTTTCCATTGAAAGTTGATAGGTAGGTCCTAGTTATCTAGTCTTTCCATTGAAAGTCTAAATGCAGCACTTATCTGGTGAATTTGTAGTGTGCAAAGTAATCCATGGTGTTAGGTGTAAAACAAGCATTCAACTATTTCTGATTGCTTAATCCTCAAAATTATTAATTACTAAGTATATTGCTGTGATATAGACAGACCTTGCCTTTTGAATGATTCACTTACAAGGAAAAAAAAACTTGCTATGAAGAATTATACACTATTTATATATACTAATGATTATACTTGCTTTAAGATTATTTCTTTAAAATTTATTAATACAAACTCTGACATTGGGGCGCCTAGGTGGCTCAGTCAGTTAAATGTCCAACTCTTGATTTTGGCTCAGGTCATGATCTCAGGGTCTGGTGTGGGGCTCCATGCTCAGCTGGGAGTCTGCTTCTGTCCCTCCCCCTGTTCACACTCTCTCTCTCAAATAAATAAATAAATCCTTAAAAAAATACAAACTCTGACATTTATCCAGTAAAATTCTAAAAATTCTAAAATTATCCTAGGCACAAGATAACGTAGACTGTTTTCATTCCTGTGTACTCTTCTGAGTTGCAATAAACAATCCAATTCTCAAATACTAGACACTAGGTTTACTTGGATTAGCACAGAAATCAAAACAGCCTATTCATTTCTCATTGCATTATTATTCTAATTAATATAAGTCACACAGGTGCAATGTGTGATGGGAGCCATTTATAAATTAATAAATAAACACATTTCAAAAGGGCTGTGACTTATAAAAATAATGGCTCACTTAAAAAAAAAGAAGAAGAAGGCTATTGTCCAAAAGCTGTTTGTTGGGTTATTGGTTTATAAGTAAACAAACAGAAAGACGACAGTGAGAAATTTCAAACACTAACCTCTCTGGAGGGAAACAAAGCAGTTCAATAGAAGTATACAGCTGTACATAAAAGACTGAGTTAAGAGTAATTAAAAAAAAAGTCCTGAGAAAGTGATAAGCTCAGTGAATATCGTTTCAAAAGAAAGGAAGAGAAACAGAAACCTGGGATTGAAATAATATCTTGTGGTTTTACAAAGCTTTTTATCCAAGGACCCATCCACTTTATAAAAACAAATTCATTAATTTTCCACATACCCTTTTGATTGTGGGTAAGTGCTGTGTTATTGCAAGCTTTTGTAGACAGAAGAGATGGAAGCACAAGGAACACCCACAGTGCGGGATTGGTAATCAGCAGTTCTCAGAATAAGACCTTCCTCTCTTCTCTCAATTCAACTGCTCTAGCAACTCTCCTACTTTTGCATCTTGCCTGGATGAACACAGACCGATGGGTAACACAGATGAAAGCAATGTTACCATAACGCTCAGTATTTAGAATAATACCTTTCTTTGCAGACATTACCTCATTAATCTTCATAACATCTTTAAGAAAGGAGGGGGTGGTCTCCACCCGCATTTAATGGATGGTGTAGCAATTGCTTAAGGCCAGGACATGATTCAGTGTCATGGCTGGAAATGGAGCCATATTCCTCAGACCCTCAGTTTGGGGCACCATCAGCCACTGCAGGAGTAAGTGTAATTCCTTGGGGTAGTGATGGTGAAGGGATCTAATCCCCAAAGCTGGCAGATGTGGAAGTAGAACAGATGCGTAAGACACTACTCATTGTTACCAAAAGCATCAAAAGACACTACTCATTTGTAATTCCAACAGATATTTATCAAGAGTCTGCTAGGAGCACTTTGCTGTTAGAAAGGGCAAGAAAAGGAAGCTGAGGAAAAGTACTGAAGAATGGCCCTTAAATCAGACATGAACACTCCGCTCAGAAACCTTACATTCATTCACTCATTCATCATTCATTCAGCAAATGGAAGGCTCTCAGGTGCCACTCAAGGGAAGGGGAATACACTAATCAGACCCCACCTTTAAGGTGTAGTGGGCTGATCAGAATTTTAAAACTTGGAACATAGAGCAATCATGTTAAATAAAAGTTATGCCTGAATTGTTACAGAAGTGCAAAAAAAGAATATTCATCAGCTTAAGTGATTCAGGGAAGGTTTCTCAAATACCTGTGGTTTGTCATGAAACTTGCGAGGTAACTGAAGTTTAATTAGGGGAAAGGTCTGCAAAGTAGAAGGATGAGTTCCCAAGGGGTTCCTATGTGAAAGGGGAAGTCATTTGTTTTAACTTTAAGCAAGTGGCTCTCCTGGTTGAGGCCCAGGCTGCAGATGGACAAATACCTGTCCCCAAGAAAATAAAAATGTGATGTCTGAGCGTGAAGCACTTTATGAATAAAGTTCAGGAGTTTGGACTTTACCACGAAGTCTTGGGGGTCCTACGAGGATTAAGAGGATCATTCTTACAGTAATATATAGCACATGGGCTAGAACAAGAGGCACTAGCCGTACCTTTTGCTGTATCTGGCCTGGGTATTCAAAGCATGTTCACTGGGGCCCATCAAGGCTGGGGTGATAGAAGTCCCAGGAAAGAGGAGCAGAAATCCAGTAGACAGAGGTTAACTTCTCTATTCTCTGTTCTAACCAGCCTACATTCCTTGGTCAGACCATACTGGAAAATCTGGAGTTAACACAGAGCAACCATCTACAATAACAATGGAATAACAGACCAAGCATTTTTCCTATTTTCTTTTTTTTTTTAATTAATGATTTTTTTTTATTATATTATGTTAGTCACCATACAGTACATCCCCGGATTCGATGCAAAGTTCGATGCTTCATTAGTTGCGTATAAGCATTTTTCCTCTCTTCTATCCTGAAGGGGACACGGGGCATCAAAAAGCTCAGCTTCCTACCCAGGATTCTGGGACACCGTGTCGAATTATGAGCACACCCTTGGCACATGCATGCTCTATGCCGCTACTTCTCAGGCTGAGGCAGGGCAGGTAGGTCCGGTGAGCCTCTGCATGTTTGTGCGTACATCTGCTCCACAGGACATAATTGCGAACCAGGGTGACTAAACTCTTTTTATATGTGAGGGTTTGCATAATGTTGTATATACTTTCCAAACATGTTGCCCCACAAATTATCTCATTTTGATCTTTACAACATGCCTGAGAGTACGCAAGAAGACATACAATACTACGTCTGCTGATGGCTAGAGAAAATGAAGATCGCAGAGTTCAAAGATTTGCCTGGGTTAAAACAAAAATGTGACGGAGAGCCAGACTTCACAAAAGGCTTCCTGACTCCTTCCCTGTCCAGACATTTCCTCAGAGCCCCCTAATGAGGATAAGCATGTCTGAAAAGACATGGTAGGCAAGATCACCAGTTGACCAAAACCAGGCAAGATCTATGAGAAAGCAGAGTAGAATCCCGGATGTGTTCCAGCAAGTTCTCAGGTATATCAAGGGCTGAACAGAGTTAGGAAATCCTTAAAGGGAGCACACAGGTGGGAATGCAACCTTGCCTTGTCTACTCTCAAACTCTCCTTTGCCCCATTGGTGGGAATAGGAAGACAACTCTGCCTAAAAACCTCTGAACCCAAACATTTCTGGTCCCTCTGGTTTAGCCCCACTTTTGTGTATAGGAGGAGACACCACGAACACCAGACTGCATTATCTTTAATTCTGAAGGACGACAGCTGTGGGAGAGGATTCCATGCCACCAACGACAATATTTGTTTCAAAATGTGCTTACGCTAAAGTCAACAGGGAGGAGATGAACTCAGGGGAACACAATGGCTACATTACACATCTTGGTAATTCAAAGGAAGAGCAAGTTTTCCAGAGGACAATATGAAATGCCTTTACTACTGAAGTGCCTTCTGATTGTGCTTTTTTGATTTGATTCTAATAAATAAAATAAATCCTCCTAAGCACTAAAGCTAATAATCCCCTATGCCAACTTAAACTTAACTTCCCTATGAAAATTTCAGAAGCCTACTACGGATATTGAAATTCCTTTCAATGAATGCATTTTTCCTAGAGTATCTGCACTGCAACACCAGAACAGGAGTTTCGGCATGCTGGCCTGCAGGCCTCCATCTTGGCCCTGAATCCAGTTCCCCCAATAGCACCACCACGTGCTAGCCCTTGTTTTGCGCCTTTTCAGTAACCTTTCCTTGCTGCCTTCCAGTAACCTCAAGAAACAGGTATTCCTCTAACGGCACTCGGAGTGGGCACCAGATCTCATCCATTGTTAGACCATCTCACTCTGCGAGGTGAACTCCACTGCATTCATCTGCGTACCTCTAGTGCCTAAGACCATGTGGGACACGAAGTTTTTTGAAGGTAGTCAGAAGAAGAAGGAAGGATGACGTCACAGATATGTTATGCCTGGTCCACAAACACACACAGGAAACTGGAGTGGCCCGACCTTGGTGGTCCCACAGTGGCACAGCAGCAGGTTCGGCTGTAATCTCAAGCTTGCTGACGCACAGTTCCAGCATATTCCTCCCAAACTCTGCTGCCAACTGCATTTGGGTGATGGGAGAATTCTAGCCACCTCCACGAATGGGCAGAGAGAATGGGAAGTTCACCCAATTTCCTGTGCCATATTCTCTGACCTTTCCTAGGCAGAAGGAATGGATCTTCCCAGGCTGCGCCTTGCACATACCTCCTCTCCCAGGCATCGCCCTTAAATCATTTGTTGTGTTTGTGAATCCCTCACAAAGCTCTTCAACACCCCCCATCAGGACTTAGCATTCAGTCAGTGCTCAGGAAATGAATGAATGATGAGACAGAAAAAAGGAACCCAAGATGAACAAAAAAATGCACCTTTATTTATCAAGGAAGTGTCAGTAAGACAGTAGCCAAACCACTATCTTTTGAAATAATACTGCCAAGAAAATCAGGGGGAAGAGTCTCACAAGTAGTTTTTTTAGAGTAAAGTATACATCTAAGCTACTGTGATACTTTATTTCAGCATTAAATACATTTTGAGAAGATAACAAAAGCAGAGAAATGGAGAGCACACCCTTAAAAATACACAAGCAGCAGTCGGAAATGGCAGTGCCTTTTCGGCCAGTGGAACAGGTAATGGACATGAAGCATCTAAACCAACTCTCCTCCCACACACACATATCCTACCCCATTGACACTCAGATCAGAGGTTAATGTTCATAGGGTTTCTGAGAGCAGACATAGTGAACATGAATGCATGGGCTTTGACCAATTCTAGTTTCCAGGCCTTTGGATTTCAGGGCCCAGTAAAATCCCACGGAGGGAAAATGGGCTTCTGATAAAAGGTTACACAAAATTTACTTTTCCCAAAAGAAATATTTTACCATCGCAATAAAAATTTATATTAATTCAAAAAATTAGGAACGACATGAGCTCAGAGGAAAAAAAGATTTTTTTCTGAAGTTGCATAAATTTAGCTTTGTGAAAAAAAATCACTCATTGGCCTCGGTTTCCAGTTTCAGGGCAGATTGGTGCAAACCTTATCAGGGACTTGTGCCACACCGCCATCCACAGCCGGGTGCTAATTTACAAACTGGCGTCAGGGAATTAACACCCTAGATCCTCACATCCCAGGGTATTAAAAGGAGAGGACATTGAGCTTAGGGCAAATAGAAGCAACATATGCAATGGGGAGTAAATCAGTGACAAAGACCGCGAACTCACGGGATTCATTTTCTTTAGAGTATTAGAGCTGAATGCTCTAATAATCAAGCACGTGAATGACTGGTCTATGAAAGGTGGCGTAGCCATGAGAGGTGCTCTACATAGATCTATCAGTGCACTAGACTCACCACCAGCATCAACCAAGGCAACACTCTCAGACCTCATACACGGTCTGTCCCCGTGAGCGTTAAGCCTGTGGCAGACACAAGAGATCCTCCATGATCCCATGACAGTATGTTATTGATGTTTTAAGAACATACACTGAAATAAGATTAGTGGAGAATTTGCATTTCCAGAAAATGGGAGATAGAGCCGTGGAAATCAGAATGGTGGTTAAATTCAATAAATATCTTTTTGTTCTTTAAACATGTCAAACTTGATCTCCAGAGGACCTATGCATTTATAAGCTCCCTCTTCCTGAAGCTTTAGCACTCCACCCTTACAAGACTGGTTTCTGGGCATTCCGATCTTTATTTATTTATTTTATTTTTTAAAGATTTGTTTATTTATTTTAGAGAGAGAGAATAAGGGGGAGGCAGAGGGAGAGAGAGAATCCTCAAGCGGACTGCCTACTGAGCGTGCAGCCCCACACGTGCTCAATCCTAGGACCCTGAGATCATGACCTGAGCCAAAATCTAGAGTCTGAGCTACCCAGGTGCCTCCCCTTCGCCTCCTCTCCCCATCTCACTTTAAATGCTGCCTCCTCAGAGAGGTCTTTGGACCTCATTAAGTGAAACAGGCACCGGGGCCCTTACACCTCACCTCACTTTATTTTGCTTCTCTGCATAACACCTATCACTAGTTGAATCTTTTATCATTTCTTTATTTTCTTATGGTGGGTCTCTGTCCATTAGAATGTAAGTTCCATGAGGAAAGAACTTTGTCCGAATCATCACCATCCTATCCGTCCCCGGAGACTGGAACACAGTATGTTTCATAGTTGATGTTCAATAAATATTTGTTGAACAAAATGATCATCTAATCCAACATAACCTTCCTGTTACAGATAAAGAAGAGAGATTCAGAAAGGAAAAAACTACCTGAACACAGTTATTTGGTGGGAAAAGAGAAAGAGGGAGGGAAGAAGGGAGGGAGACAGGTCACGTAGTTTCTAGACACGTTTTTTTCCATGGTTTTGTTTTTGTTTTACTCTGATTTCACCAGTATATTTAGGAAATAGAGACAGCAGTGAAAAAAAACTGGAAGAATAAAGGGGGAACGGAAGTGTTTGCATTAAAATTTGACGAAGGCCTTAATCTTCTGAGATTATTCTGCCTTTCAAATTATGACCACAGATAAAGAATAGACAAAATCACCTACATAGTATAAATTAAGGGGCCATGATGAAATACCTTGCCTTAAACACTTCTTCATAAGCAAGTTAGAGTGTCTGTAAATGATTCCATTAAAAAACTATTCCTAGGGGCACCTGGGTGGCACAGTCAAGTAAGTGTCTGACACGATTTCAGCTCAGGTCCTGATCTCAGGGTCCGGAGATCGAGCCCCATGTTGGGCTTCACACTCAGCAGGGAGTCTGCTTAGGATTCTCTCTCTCCCTCTCCCTCTGCCCCCCAGCCCCCTAAAATAAATAAATCTTTAAGAAAAAAAAAGCTATTCTGAGGATTGATGCACTGACTTCTTAGACATTCCCTGTCAAAAGCTAATTCACCCCAGACACTGTTAGTTGATTAAACCAACACCATTCTCAACTCTCTTCTCTCCTGCACTATTTAGAGGCTGAAAAATCTAAATATTTATGTTCCTAGTGTCCCTTGCAACCAGGGGGGAGCATATAACAAAGATCTAGCCAATGAAATGTAAGTGAAGTCCATGGGGAGTCTTTGAGGAAGTTTTTTTCTCTTCTAATTATGGGTTACACCTTGATGCTTTCTTCCTTTCCGCACTTCTTTCTGCCTTGAACATGTACTTGATGTCCGGAACTTTGGAAGCCATCTTGTAATCATGAGGGAAAGTCAATGAGCTCTCAGAGATACTAGCTTGACATCACTGAGCCACTGAAATACCACTGTCAGCAGCTGCCTGACTGCAGAATTTTTAGTATGTGAGAAAAATAAATTTTTATTCATATAAGCCACAATTGGGTTAAAACACAGTGAATGGTTCTTTCCACATGGCTAAGATAATTTCTTTTTGACCCCAAATTTGAAATTACCTGAATTAATTTGCAGGCAACAAGCCAGGGGACTAAATAACCTGGCTTCACTCTTTTCTCTGCCTTCAGTCTCCTCCCAGCCCCCCAGAAGCCAGAAGGCAGAGAGCCCATTGATGTATACAATCTCCAGGGGCCCAGAGCTGGGTACAGAAAGAAGGGAAGTGGATCCGTAGAGACAAACGCAAGATAGCCAGGACAGCCAGTTGTTTTCAGGCTTCTTTTCTAAGCAAAAAAACGCTTGCATCAGATGAAATTAAATACCCGATGCCGATACATAAATCAGATGAGAACAGAGCTCGATCACCACAGGAACAGCCAGTGTGCCTACTCTGTCACCTCCCTCTTACTCCGATGGCAGCACCGGCATCCACCCCCTGCCTCCAGTCATCCTCCTATCACCAATGGCACTTCTGCTGAACTCCAGGCATGCTTGAAAAATAAATTTACAAACCACTAATTTATAGGATTGTCCGTTACATTTGGATAACAGATATACAATGAATGTTATCACATTGGACCTATGCAGACTAAAATTTTGTTATATATGTGATGTTAAAATTTAACTGGACATCCAGTTATTTCATTTGGCAAATCTGATAAGTCTTCTAATTTAAATCAGTATTTAGCACAGATCTGAAGGGACAGGACAGAGAAGAGTTTTCATAAAGGAGTCAAATATATAAATAGCATGGGCATAAAGCCTAAAGACGGTAAAAGAAGAGAAATACACAAAGGTAACCTAAAAAGGCTTGACAACAGAATTTATCTAGTACATGATTCTATTCAAGACCGACCGTGAAAAGACCACAGTACCTTCCCCCCCAAATTGCATCCTTCTCACATCTCCAAATGTCCTGCGTTGAGTCCCCTCATTCTCCTAAAAGTTGAGGAAACTGAGGCACCCAGAGGAGGGAGAAAAAGGGACGTGAAGCATTGCCATCGATAATGTCCTCAAATCCTGGCTTCTCGACTCCAATCTGGGACATTTGGCAGTTTTCACAGGCAGGAAATGTTCCTCATCCAATTAAATAAAATGAAGCAGAGGCCAGGTGGAATGCTTCCAGGGAGATACTTGCTCCTCTTATCTTCTTGTTCACACCCTTCCCTCATTATCACAACAGAGCACATCAAGCGCACTCTCTGTTTCTAATGAAGATGTTCCCACTGTATTCCTAATGAAAATAAGGCGCGGATATTAGCCGCTTTCCTTTGTGAAAGATAGGAGTGACACAGAAGCCCCCAAGTTGCCTGGAAAAGCTGGCACACCGGTCACTTCCCCTCACAAGTTCCTGCTTAAAGTGAAGAGAGAGGGACTTGAGCATTTAAAAATTCCTTTATTAGAAACTGAGTTCAGTAGATATCCCCGTGTGATCGTAATTCCTAAAATTTTTCTGAGTCATAGAGAAGTCATATCCAGGGTCTCATTAGAAATAAACACACATTCAACAAGGTATCGAAATCTGTACCTTTTGGGATACGCAGTTGGCCCCACTTGCCAGGTTGAAAACTGAAGCAAGCAAGGATTGAGTGGCATTGCTTCAAAAAAGGGAAACAAACTAGAACAAACAACCAAGAGCGTTGCTCACATTTATGAGTAATGTGGTTTATTATAAGAAAAGCCAAGCCCGAAATACTAAGCGACTGATGCTTGTGAAACAAAATGTTACCTGCCCGGGAAAACAGAAGAAAACTCCTTATGGAATTAATGATTCATTTGCAAGTACATTTTTTTTTAATTCAATGATGGAGAAGATTGGGACATATGGGGGAGGTGGAAGCATGTGAAGCCATCTCCATTTTATCCTATTTTTAGAATAGGAGATGAAATCACTCAGGGAAATGGGAAAATGCCAGAGTACATCACTGGGCTTTGCCCTGACTCCTGGTTCAATGACTATATTCCCATGCTGTACCATTACACGTGAATCAGAGGTTACGCTCCTCCAAACCGACTTTGAAATATTTTTCCTGATGCTACAAAATAAATACTTCGAAATAAATATTAAAAAGCTGATGCTTTATTTTTGGATATTTTGGAGATCTCTCTCTGCATATATATATGCACACATATGCATAAAATCTATTTTACAGATATGTATATATAAATATGATATATATCAATATATGTAAGTATCTACAAAATATAAAATATTTATGAAATATAAAATATCCCATATCTCCAAAGCAGACAGATGATAGCCAGCTAGCTAGATAGATGTATCTGCTTCTAGAAAGAAACACTCTTCATCTAACAGTAAAGAGGACTCCCAAAATTCCTAAAGAACAAAGAACTTTAAGTTATGACATCTACCTTCTATTAACTGAGCCACCAACCAAGTCCATTTGGCTTTTTAATATCCTAAATGTGAAAAAGATTTCCTTGTTTTTATTTTAGTACATGTATTTCTATTCCAAAATAGATACAGTTTAGTTAAACTAACTTCCTGTGCCCTGCTGGGGGTCTGCGTGATGAGAACTATTTCACCCAAACTTAACACAATTACCCTGCTGCTGGTCATGCAAGGCTGGAGTAAACAAAAACATTAAGGGGAGTTAGGATGTTATTAGCCAAGTGTTTTCCTCCATTTCTGGCTATGCATTGAGGCAGCCTACCCAACCTGAAAAAGATCAAATGCGTTCAGGCACATTTCTTAAACCAGCAGACATCAACATTCAATGACTTAAAAGCCGTTTTCCTTGACATCACTTTTGGATTTAAAAAAACGAGGAGTTGTACTTTTATCTTGAAGTCTTATTACATAAACAGCATCAAATCATTGATGGTGTTGATGCGACAGAATTCCAAGGTTAGATATATACACCATCCTTTTTAAAGAGTGGTAAAAATAGATGCAATCTATTTGAAATTACCGTAACAGTAAATATCTGATTTATTTATTTTCCTAAGAAATTCGCTCAACAAATATTAATGAGTTGCCTACTAAATGTGTGAGCTATGGTGCCAGGCCCTTGGGAGATTCAAGAATGAAATTTCTATTAACAAGCACATCTGTACTTTTACGGAATATTGACCTTCACATATGTTCGTTGATTTTTTTCACATTCCCAGGGTGCCTACTATGTGTTAATTCCAGGCAAACTGAGGCATCAAAAAATTCTAGAGTTCTTTTTGCATCATGAAACGGACATGCACTTAAGCTCTGGTGCCTCCCAGTCACCCCTGGACCTAGCCCATTGGTGCACCTGCAATCGCCTTCTCCAGCTTTCTCAACAGTTCTGAAAGCTCCTGACTCCCATGCTGCATGAGATATTTGGGGCAGTTCATTTTTTTGCAACTGAATTCTCACTGATGCAAGCGCATTTTATTACACCCTAACTTGAAATCTATGAATGAAATACATGGCAATCGTCTATTTCATTAAGCAGAATATTGTATGAACTAGAAAGGCTGAACAAAAGCATTTACTCTTCCCCGTGCCACACAGGGCCTCCACCTCGCTCCAACAACTCAGGTTTCTTCATACCTCCCTGTCCCTGAGCGTGTTCCTCTTCCACCAGGTTAATATGCCCTCTGGCCCAATGCCATCTGCTCCTGTTGGGAGTTTTAACTCACTTTACAAAGCGCAATCCAAAACTTTCTCCTTCTTGAAGCCATTCCTGCCTGATCCTGGCTTCTGTCAGAGTAATTTGGCTCCAATGCCTACACTCACATAGCACCCTTTTCAAATCTCTACTTACCACCCTTTATTGTACCTTGTTCTAAAAGAAGCACTTCAAACTTGAAATTATGATTTCTTAAAAATGAAAAAGAATCTATTGATGTTGTAATTGAATCTCACTCCCAATACCTGGCACTAGGACCAAAAACCTTCACCTGAGAACTCTGGAAACATTCTGATCGCCTCTGGTGGGAAGGAAGAAAAAACGACTGAAGGACCAGGAAATACTATTCCTGATGTCACAAATAGTCACTTCAAAATTAACATTAAAAAGCTGATATTTAATTTTGGATTTTTTTTTAAAAGCAAGCTCCACACCCAGCATGGAGCCCAACATGGGGCTGGTACTCACAGCCCTGAGATCAAGACCTGAGCCGAAATCAAGAGACGGACACTTAACCGACCGAGCCACCCAGGCGCCCCGATTCTGGGTATTTTGGAGATACAGATAGATCTCTAAAATATCTAAAATCTCCAAAGCAGACAGATTGACAGTTAGGTCAGTAGGTAGATAAGTAGGTGGGTAGGTAGATAGACAGATGGACAGACAGCCAGAAAAGTAGATAAGTAGATAGGGGAGATGTTAGGGATGCTGCAGGTCCCACCATATCGACCCAGATTCTTGCCTTGAACTTGCAGCCAGTCAGCTTCCTCCTTACATACAAATTGTACAAGGAGTGAGTTGCCTGTCTTTTCCCGAGTCTCTACTAGGAAGTGATATCTCCCCTACAGTCCTCCCCATATTTTCAGCACAATCTTTATCATGGAAGTCACCAGCATTGCACCTGACACAAAGTACAAAGTTAGAGACTCATCCATACCATAGCCTGTATCAACAGCGCATTTCTTTTTACCACCGAGCAGTTTTCTGGATGTGCATGTACGACAATTCGTTCACAGTTCAGCGGCTGATGAACATTTGAGTTGTTTCCAGTTTGGGGTTATTACAGATAAAGCTGCCATAAACATTTGTTTACACGTCTTTGTCATTTCTCTGGGGTACGTATCTAGAAGTAGAATGCCTGGATCATATCGCAGATGCAGGTTTAAGTTTTAAGACACTTCCAAAGTGTTTTTTCAAAGTGGTTGCACCATTTTACAGTGGCAGTGGCAGTGTACAAGCATTCCAGTTGCTCCACATCCTCATCGATATTTGGTTTGGCCAGACTTTTTCATTCATGTCACTTGATGGTTGTGTGGTAGGATCTCATGGTGGTTTTAATTTGCATTTCCCAAATGACTAATGAGGCTGAAGATCTTTTCATGTGCATAATAAAAAATTATATATCTTCTTTGATGAAGTATCTGTGAAAATGCTTTGCCAATTTTTTAACTGAAGTATTTACCTGTAACTTTTGAGGTTTCATTGTATATTCTGGATACAAATCCTTTATCAGACATGGAATTTTATAAATATTAAGTGAAGTACAATGTACATGAAATCATAAATATTTTCTCCCATCCTGTGGCTTTTTTATTCTCTAACAGTACCTTTTGAGCAGAAGTTCTTAATCTTATTGAAGCCCATTTATCAGAACTCTAGGCTGACAGCATCTGTTCCCTCTGGTACATTAAAGATGTGCTCCATTGTCTTCTGACATGCACTTTTTCTGAGGAAAAATCTACTATTATCTTTTTATTTCTCTGTACATAACTTGTCTTTACTCAGATTGCTTGTAATATTTTCTTGTTATCACAAGTTTTAAGCAATCTGGGGTCACTTCTTCATGGTGTTCATGCTTGGGATTCATTGAGCTTCTTGTATCTGAGAGGTTATAGTTTTCATCAAACTTAGAAATTTTTCTTCAAATAATTCTTTTCCTTTCACCTCCCAATTAAACATATATTACACCACTTGAAGTTTTCCCATTCTTTTTAAGTCCTCCTTGTCTCTATTTAATATATTCCATCTCTCATAACTTTTTAAACATAAGGAATAGAGTCATAATAAATGTCTACTCATTCTATCATCTGTGTCATTTCTGGCTCTATTTCCAATGATTTTTCTCTTTATGGGTGGTTGCTGGATCTTTTTGTGTTTGTTTTTGTTGGTTTATTTTGGGGTTTTGTGGGGTTTTTTGGTTTGGGTTTTTTTGTTGTTGTTGTTTTTACTTCTATGAACACCTAGTAATTTAAAAAAATTTTTTTGAAGATTTATTTAATTGGGGGGGTGTAAGTTGGGGGAGAAGCAGGGGGAGAGAATCTTCAAGCAGACGCCTCTCTGAGTGCAGAGCCCAGGCTCAAACTCAGGAACCTGAGAAAATGACCTAAGCCGAAACAAGAGTCGGACACTCAACAGACTGAACCACCCAGGTGCCCCTGCTTAGTAATTTTTATTAACTGCCACTCACAAATTTTATCTTGTTGGGTACTGGATCTTCTTGTATTCCTATAAAAATTCTTGAGCTTCTTGGGACACAGTTAAGTGAGAAGCTTCACAGTGAAAAGTTTGATCTTTCGGGTCTTATTTTCAACCTTTGTGAGGTGGGATCAGAGCAGCATTTAGTCTAATGGCTGATTTTGTCCCCCTGCTGACCCAATGCCCCATGACTATGAGGTTTTACTGGTGGACAGGAAACGTACCAAGCCCTGTGTGAGCTCTGAGGACTGTCGCCTTCACCCTCACCCAGTAGTTCTCTCCCAGTCTCACACAGTTTCCTCACGGGCACAAACTGATCAGGACTCAGCTGGAGACTCAAGGGCCTTCTGCAAATCTCCAGAATTTGTTCTCTTTCTCTCTCTGCAGCCATCTCCTCTCTGTATCCTGTCCCATGAACTCCAACCACATTGGCCTCGCCAGATCCCCAACTCCATCTATGGAACTCAGGGAGACCACCCTTCCTGCATCATGCCCTGGAGGCTACACCAAAGCCTTAAAGCTGAGGCCACTATACAGCTCATCCCATTTGTTTCCTGTGTCTCAGAGAGCACTGTCTGTTGCTTGATTTCTAATGTCTTGGAAACTATCGTTTCAGAAATTTTGTCTCGTTTTTAAGTTGTTTCATGCAGGATATTAAGTCTAATAGTTTTCGTCTTGGCTAAAAAAAGAACTCCTTACTCTCCAATCCATTTGCCTCACGCATTTGTATGCCTTTGTATTGTCTTAATATTAAAGTTATCTTCACCCATAATTGCTTAGATCATCCCCCACTCTGGGGTTTACAATTAGAATTATAGATCTGTTGGGATTAAGAGATCTTAGAAATTGTTGGTCTAAATTAATCTTAACACATGTGAGGAAAATAAAGAGCAGACAGTTTAAGTGAATTCCCTGAGGTCACACAGCTGCTCAAAGGCAGTAGAGCCAATAATAAACCCCAGGCCAATTAGAGCTTGGCCTTGCACTCTTCTGAAGCCTATACAATATTATGAGTTTCTCTTTCTTCTGTCAGAAAAGCTGCCAATGAGCAGCAGCAGGCTCCAGATTTATAGTCCAGGATGTGATCACTGACTTACTCTGATTTTAGTCTAATTTAAAAATGTATAAATTATCTGTCTCTAATATGAGATAAAGATTCTTAGCCCTGGTGGAAAGCAAAGGAGTCCTACCATTTAAAAGGAAAATTGTAAAGGCAAAGGCCTGAGTGTGGGTGCGAATGTGTCCCACGATCCTTTACTACGCTTTACCCTATGGAATGCTTGTAGAGACACCCGCCCCTCCTTTGGAATCTGAGTGCTTATCTTTATTAATTCCAGCTTGTCCGACATCTCTGACCTTGTCAACTTGGTCTTTGCCGCTGTCAAATGAATATAAATTAATCTGGCTAAGTAGTCAGGAAGGGACAGAGAAAGTCTTCATTTCTATTAAGAACTTTTGGGAGGAATGGCAACAATCTTTTTTTTCTCCGTAAGCATAATTTTATAAAGACAACAACTTCAATCAACAAATCATTTTCTGGAAAATTTCTGATATCACAAAAGATAATATTTTCTGACATTTTTCCTTTGGAATATATCGCTTGACAATGACATTTTTTCTCCTTATATAAAGTGATATAATATGTATTTTCTTAAGATTAATAAAGACTTTTTAGCATACATACTATATAAAATAACATACACCAGCAAGAAATTTTTATCTCCCTATGCATAGAGAAACCTCTGATTTCATATGCTTATTCCATTATCTTGCACAAGTTCCTTTATCTCATATAAAGTTAATTTAATTTTCAGTTAAGCTTCGGTAAATTGTAATTCCCACTTGCTCAAAGGAAATGTCTTGAGAATCAAAAAGTTATGGTTAGAACAAGGCTGCCATAAAAATGTGAGGCATAGAGGAAAATAAGTATAAGGAGCCTCTGATAGAATTTACCTAATATGCCCATTCATTGGGACTTATAATTTAGACAGTAGAAAAACTCAATATTAAAAATTGACTACCAAGGGGCTCCTGGGTGGCTCAATCAGTTAAGCATCTGCCTTCAGCTTAGGTAATGATCCCAGGGTCCTGGGATCAAGCCCCATGTTGGGCTCCCTGTTCAGCAGGGAGTTGTCTTCTCCCTCTCCCTCTGCCCCTTCCCCCAGCTCTTGCTTGCTCTTGCTCTCTCTCAAATAAATAAAAATCTTTAAGAAAATTGCGTACCAAGTGTATACAGAGAGTTTGATTTATTTGTGAAGATGATTTTAGTTATTTAGCCCTATCCTTTGTGAAATTTTGCTGAAGCACTAGCCTATATATAAGTAGCCTGCTCTCAACTAACAGGTTTTAATTTATGAACAATGTCTCCTCATTGGGTCAGATTTAGCTGCGTCTGCCCAGAAAGGGGCAATTATGTGGACTAGTTTGACTACATTCTTCTCAGGGTCAAGGGGACATTACCAAGAGCCATTCCCAAGGCTCCAACCAATATTATAATTCTATGGCAATAGAGCTTATAAAATTAAAGTAGAAGGCCATAATCCTTTCTAAATAGTTTGTGCAAAATAAGAATTACTCTATATTTTGCTCAAATAACCACTAAAAAAAGAATCACACAATAAAAGTTAACAACATCGTTTAAAAGTGGGATACATAAATACATGTACACACACACATATAAAGTACTATCAGGCATATTGTAAATAGTTCTAAAACACTGTTATAATAGTAACAAAGGACAACCAAAACAGTAATAAGTGGAAAATCCATAGGCCTGGGATTAATCAGACCCACTTTCAAACTCTGGCTATATCCTTCATTAGTTGCGGGTCCTTGAGTAAGTCACTTATCCTCAATGAACATGTTTCCTCATCTGTAAAGTGGCAATCATAGTGCCTTTCAGGGTTGTTGTGGAGTTTAGAGCTAATAGAGGCAAAGCACCCAGCACAGAGTAATCTCAAGAAGGTCCTCAGAATGTCATGCAACAGCCTTCTGAGGGCCTACCTCAACTGCTGGACATACCCAAGCAGTTGCATTTTTTTAAAGACTTTATTTTCTTAGAGCAGTTTTAAGTTCACAACAAAACTGAGAAGAAAGAAGAGATTTCCTATACACCCCCTGCCCCAAACATACATAGCCTTCCCCGTCATATCAACAGCACTTACCATAATGTTACATTTGTTACCAAGGATGACATATCATAATCACCCAAAGTTTATCATTTACCCTAGTGTTCACTCTTGGAGTTGCACATTCTAAGAACTTGGACAAATGTATAATTATATATATTCATCATTATAATATCATACAGAGTATTTTCTCTGCCCTAAAAATATTTATGCTCTGCCTCTTCATCTCTTCCTTCCCACCTTACTCTGTGGCAATTACCGTTGTTTTTATTGTCCCGAGAACTTTGCCTTTTCCAGAATGTCATATAGCTGGAATCATACAGCATGTAGTCTTTTCAAATTGGCTTCTTTCCCCTAATAATATGCACTTATGGTTCTTCCATGTTTTATCATGGCCTGATAGCTCATTGTTTCTAGTGCTGAATAACATTCCATTGTCTAAACATACCACAGTTTATTCATTCATCTATGGAGGGACATCTTGGTTGTTCCAAGTTTTGGCTAAACTATGAATAAAGCTGCTATAAACATCTGTGTGCAAATTTTCATGTGTACATAAATTTTCAACTCCTTTGGGTAAATACCAACAAGCATGGTTGCTGAACTGTATGGTAAGAGTATATTTAGGCTTGTAAGATATCACCAGACTATCTTCTAAATTGGCTGTACCATTTTGCATTCCCACTGGAGTTCCTGTTGCTCCACATTGCCATCAGAATTTGGTATTGTCAGTGTTCTGGGCTTTGGCCATTCTGATAGGTGTATAGCGGTATCTCGTTGTTTTAGTTTGCATTTCCCTGATGACATATGATGTGAAGCATCTTTTCATATGCTTATTTGCTGTCTGTATATTTTTTTGGCATTTGCTAAGGTCTTTGTCCCATTTCTCAATCAGGTTGTTTTCTTACTGTTGAGTTTTAAGAGTGTTTTGTTTGTTTCGGATGACAGGTCTTTATCAAATGTCTTTTTGCACATAGTTTCTCAAAGTCTGTGCCTTGTGTTCTAATCCTTTTGCCAGTGTCTTTCACAGAGCACAAGTTTTTAATTTTAACAAAGTCTAGCTTATCAAGTATTTCTTTCATGTATGTTGCCTTTGTTGTTATATCTAATAAGGCATCACCATATTCAAGGTCATCTAGGTTTTCTCCTTCGTTATCTTCCAGAGGGTTTACAGTTGTGCATTTTACATTTAGTTGTATGATCCATTCTGAATTAATTCTTGTGAAAAGTATAAGATCTGTGTCTGGACTCATTATTGTTTATGTGTGGATGTCCAGTTGTTCCAACCCCATTTATCGAAGAGACCATGTTTGCTCTATTGCATTGCCTTTGCTCTCTTGTCAAAGATCAGATGACTATATTTAATAGGGTCTATTTCTAGGCTATTCTCTTCTATTGATCTTTTTGTCTATTCTGTCATCAATACCACACTGTCATGATTACTATCTTTATAGTAATTCTTGAAATACGATAGTACCAGTCCTCCAACTTTGTTGTTCTTCTTCAATATTGTGTTGGCTATTCTGGGTCTTTTGCCTCTCCCTATAAACTTCAGAATCAATTGGTCTATATCCATGAAATAACTTGCTGGGATTTTTGTTAGGATTTAATTAAATACATAGATCAAGTTGGGAAGAACTGGCATCTTGACAATATTGAGTTTTCCCATCCATGAAATGGAGTATCTCTCCATTTATTTAGTTCCTTTTTTATTTCATTCATAGGTGTTTTGTAGTTTTCCTCATATAGATCTTATACATATTTGATAGATCTATACCTAAGTATTTTGTTTGAGGAGCTGCTAATATATAAATAGTATTGCATTTTTATTTCAAATTCCACTTGTTCATGGCTGGCATATAGAAAAGTAATTGACTTTTATATATTACCTTGTATCCTGAAACCTTGCTTTAATCACTTTCTAGTTCCAGATTTTTTTTGTTGATTCTTTCAGATTTTCTACACAGATGATCACATCATCTGTGAACAAAGACAATTTGATGTCTTTCCTCCAAATCTGTTTACTTTTTGTTTCCTTTTCTTGCCTTATTGCATTAGCAAGAACTTTCAGTATGATATTTACAAGGAGTGGTAAGAGGAGACATCCTTGTCTTATACTTGATCTTAGGGGGAAAGCTTCAAGTTTCTTACCATTAGGTCTGATGTTAGTTATTGTGTTTTTATAGATAGCCTTTATCAAGCTGAGAAAGTTCCCTTTCTGTTCCTTGTTAGTGATAGTTGTTTTCATGAATGGTGTTAGCAATTGCATTTTATATCAATAAAAAATAAATTCAAGTGCTGCCCTGAAGAAAAAGAGAATAACCATAGTGTCAACTTAGAATAAAAAATGCTTTAGAGATTAATGAAACCTGGGGAACTAAACACCCACATTTCTCTCTGCTCCCTCCAAAACCCACTAAAATGATAAGAAAAGATTTTTTTTAAAGACTTTATTTATTTACTTGACAGAGAGAGAGAGCACAAGCCGGGGGAGCAGCTGGCAGAGGGAGAGGGAAAAGCAGGCTCCCCACTGAGCAAGGAGCCCCAGTACAGGGCTCAATCCCAGGACCCTGGGATCATGACCTGAGCTGAAGGCAGACACTCAACCAACTGAGCCACCCAGGTGCCCCAGGAAAGGGTTTTTTTAAAGTGAAATAAAAATCATTAAAGCATGAACCAAGAAGAGAGCTGACAGAAGCCCAAGAGATGTCAATAATATGTCAGAAGCCTGAAAACAAGGATAAGTACCAATCGCCTCACAGAGAGGAGAAAGTTAAAAACTAGGTGCCTGCTGGAGGAGAAATCAGCTAGAAGCAAGCCAATTAGCTCCACAGAACTTCAGAAACACTTAGGACAGCAGCTATTGAAAACACAAGAGGTTCAACCTTGTTTTAAGGAACACTTAACTCCTGGATCCCCTCTACCCTTCTCTACCAGAACCATAGTGTAGGAACGTCTCTCCCACAGCCCACAGTCCTCAATAAAACCAAAAGATTCTGGATATGGGATCTGGTATACCCAAGAGCACAGCTGAAGAATTTTGATGGAAATAGAGGGATCAAGTGAAAACTACCTACTGAAAATTGAGACCCCTCCACTCCTTTCTTGTTGTCTTCTATTGGTCAGAAGGGGACCATATTGCCGGTCCAAATAAAATTACTAATGAGGGGTTCTATTATAACCAGCATGTCTTCCACAAAATTAAAGATGTCCCTACTAAACATATGAAATGATGTAGTGAGCCTTTTGTATAACATTTACATTTTCAAGTCATTACTCTGATTATAACTTAAACTTCTCTTATTACATCAGCTTCTTCTGGGGGAGTCCTCTAGAATCTTACCTCCTGTTGACATTAGTGATTAGGAGGCCATGGGAGGTCAGCAAGAAGCAAACAGATCTGACACTCTTCTCCACTCTGAAAAAATTCTACAACAGGAGGAATAGACATCTCATTCCTTTGGTGAAGGGTCAAAAAGAAGGCCTTTTAAAAATCTGTTAAACGGTTTCTTGATAATATTTTAGCTGTGAGTGCTTTTAATGTTGCTATGGTTGATGTTTTGCTTTGTTTTTTACTATTCAGAAAACTTGCACACTAAAATACTTCCATTTGGTAATCACTCTTTAATTTTCCAAGCAAGTTCCAAAATATTCAATATACTTACTATTTACTATGCCCTATCTAGTATATCCCATTTTATTTTATTCTCCATTCAACTTTGTAGAATGTGGTTTACAAAGGGGTTTTATGCTGCTGTAATTTGCTACTGTTGTCTGCATTTATTTCTTTAATGACATAAAATTGAAAAGCTGGCAAAGTAACAAGTCAGTACATAATTTAGAAAATTTCTTTGGAAAAATAACCTTCTAGAAATACTCAGAATGATTTGTTATTAAAATGTTATCAGAGCACATAAGCCTTCTTAATATACAGAACAATAGCCATGCTGTCATAGAGACAAAGCATTTCCTCAATAAAACATCCAGTCTCAATTCCTAACCCCAGAGCATACAGACTTGGAAATGACCTTGGCAAATCTCCTTCAGACTTAACCTGCTTCTCCTGATTGTATTGCTAAAAATATGTAAAGGAGAAACCAATTACAAAATCGCTTGGAATTATTTTATTAACACTGGTTCGATTGTCTCAACATTTAAAAAGCTGTACTAAACTTTCCACATGGCAACATTTTAACCTTAAAGTTTAATTAATAAACCTAAGGTTGAAATACAATGGAACTAGTACAAAACCATAGCAGAAATGTTGATATTTCATTAAGTGATATCTAAGTTTTGGATATAGTCTTAATTTTACAAATCTCTCAATAAGCAGATAAAGCTAATGCACATAAACTTGGCAGACATTCAGTTAAATTTCATGCATTGATATAATATATAACCAAAAGACTGAATCAATACAACTCACTTTTTTTGCTTAAATGGAAGTCTTCAGGGACATAGCTTAGTACTATATTGTTCTCAATATAGTAGTTACTAAGATAAAACCAAACAAGATTTATCCAGCCTTTACAAGTTGAAGTCATTTAATGCTCTATGCCTTAAGGTTCAATTCCATCATCCTCCACCAATCTTAGCCAGAGAAGCTGTGTTAGTCAGCATTCCCCAGAGACAGAAACAATAAGAAGGGGAGGGGAGGGCAGGAGAGTTGGATGGGGGAAGAGATAAGGGGAGAGGCGCTAAGGAAAGGGAAGGGAAGGAGGAATTTACTTATTATAAGGAATTGGCTCACAGGATTACAGACTTATAAAGTTCCAAGATCTGTGGTTGGCAAGCTTGACTGGTGCAAATTCCAATCCAAAAGCCATCAGGGTCAAAACTTACAAAGAGTCGATTTTCCAGTTCCAGTCAGAAGGCAGGAAAAGGCCAACATCCCAGCTCAAGACAGTGGAGAGAAGGAGTTTCCTCTTACTCAGCCTTTTTGTTCTGTTCAAGTTTTCAATTGGATGAGGCCCATCCACACTGGGGAGAACAACCTGCTTTACTCAGCCTACCAACTCAAATGCTAATCTGATCCAGAAAAACCCTCACAGACCCACCCACAATGTTTGACCAAATGTCTAGGTATCTAATTCCCAGTCAAACTGAGCCACAATGTTTTTAATTTAATTCAAAGAAAAAAAAAATCAAAGCCCAAAAATAAAAGTGAAAAGATGCATGAGTCATCATTGATCTCCTTTGATTCAGGTACAAGATCTGATTACAGAGTGAGATTAATTTCATTTTATAAATATATCAAGATACAAGTTTGTCTCCCTGAGAGTAGTTAAGTCATTCTACAGATGCATCTGAGCCAATATGTTAAACATATGAGGAAATTCAGCCTAAAAGCTTTTGTTTTGGGTTGCCCAAAAACTTGAATCAAAATAACTTAGAGTTATTTTCAGAAATAAAATTCACCCTTAAAAATAAACATGTACCATCATTGAGGATATTCATGTTAGTGAGCTGCAAGCTCTAAAAGCATTTCTAAAAGAGAAGTGTATTTAATATTTTGAGTAAAGTTGTAAAATTGTACATTTAAATGTACAAATTCTGGTGCATCTGCCTTCAAAAAAATCTTGTGATCTCAGACTTCTATTTCCTTTTCTTGCTCAAGCAATTCAGAATATCATACCACATAATTTATTTTATTGAAGAATCGTACTTTGAAAGAAATATATCAAAAAAACTTTTAAAATAAATACCTCTCAAATGTGAAACTCCCATTGTCTAATAGTGCCATGCAGTATTTTTGTATATTAGTTGGGATTAATTCATTTGGAAAATAAAGGATATACGGATTTCTTTTTCAACAACAAGGGCATCAACTGTCAAAACACTGAAAAAAATGTCCATAGAAGGGCCAAATTATTTTTGTTTCCTGGTTCTTCACTTTCTCAATGTCTTCCTTTTTATTTGCTTCATCTGCTTTAGCTATAGACAGAGAGCAGAAGGAAGGTCTCCCTGTACCATCCACCTGTTACCTTCACATTAACCGAACCCTGTCAGTTGTGGGTCAATGGGGATCTTTCTCTCTGACAATGAGAAGATCAAAAAGGACCACACCATGGAGAAGAAATGCACTTCTCCCCCTGTTCTCACACGCCGACTATGATTTGCCCATTATGGTCAATACAAAGCCCATTCCACCTCTAAGTGCAAAACCCCTAGCAAGATAACAAATGGTTTTTGCAGCTGGATGGGGATTTAGGAGTTGGGGGATTTTGAGGTATGTCTCCCAGGTTGCAGTGTGCCTAGAAAATTTTGTTCTCTACCCTAAAGCTATAATAGTGATGTCATTAGAACTGTTGACCCTCTCATCAGTCTTTTTCCTTTTCTCCTTCAAGTCTGCATTTTTGTTCATTTTTACTTGCATTCATCCACTTAAAACCACAGTGTAAAAACTCCATCCATGGAGGCTCACATCTAACAAGGAATATATAACACTTGGGGAACTCCAACCTTTTGCTTCTTCAGGTACTATGGAGAATGGCTTGCCTTCATTCCTCTCCACTCTAACCACCTGTTACTGCCCATAAGGATTTCTTTATTTTCATCTATATCAGAAAAAGAAGTTTCCCCTCATTATCCCCATCCTTCTGTCTCTAAAGCATCCACTGAACTTGGTATCATAAAGCAAGTATCCTCCAATATTAATCAACTATGGCCACGCAACATCAACCTCAAAATCTCAGTGCCGTATACAACAGCATTTATTTCTTGCTCAGTCAGTGAGCTGGGTGGGTCTGTTTCATATATCTCTCATTCTCCTCCTCAGACCAACAAGCCAGCCAGGGCATATTCTTTTGGGGATGATAGCAAAAGGGCAAGGCCTATGCCCAAGCACATTTCAAGCCCCTGCTGTATCAAGCGTGTTAACATCTCATTGGCCACAGCAAGTCGCAAGGTGAAGCCCGAATTCAAGTGGTGTAGATTACATTATATCTTTTGTAGGAAGGACTGCTATCTTTACATGACAAAGTATGGAGGAGGGATGAAATACTGGGACCACTAATTAAATCTACCACATCCTCAAATTTCATCAACTTGCAGGTATAAATGACATAACTTAATCGAACTATCTGTATATCTACATTTCAACAACTCAGTTTCCCCACTTGACTAATGGAAGGCCATCAGCCCACTCTCAAGGTTCCTTCTGATATGTCAAAGAGAGTTGACTGAAATGAGAGGAGCTGTCTTTTGTGTTCTCTCATCTATTCAGGCTATAGCTTGTGCCTTCAAGGTCACAGGAAACACCCAGCTAACTGAGATCTTCCCACAAGGTGCTGTCTACTCTGCTGCCATCTGTCTCAGATAGTTTCAGTACTTAAGGACTGGGGCCATCTTTACCCAGGTACCTGGAAATATCCTTGAGTATACCCAGATTTCTTGGTATCCAGGCCCAGAGAGCAGGGGTAGGGGTCATCTTATTCCAAATGTCCACTTTCTGTTATGGGAACTGATTCTTCAAGGAATGACAGCAGAATGATCAGTTTTGTTCATGGAAGAAAGCCCCTTGTTTTTGGGTTGCATCTGAATAAAAGATTCTGCTACCAAAAATCTTTGAAAATCGTCATTAAAGGAATGCTCTTCCCAGAAGTTGTATGCATTTTCCCTTTTATAATACAGATGTTTTGAAATAATAATTACCTAAACTTCTATTCCTCTCCAAGTTTAAAAAAATAGCTCTTGTTTCAGCCTGGATCCACTTTCAGGGTACCAAAAGCAATCTCAGTAATAAATGATACCAAATGTTCAGTGGCTTACAACCATAAATACATGTTTTAGTTCACATCACATTCAACAGTTCTCTTCTACATGCTTATATTTCTGGACCTGAGCTAAAGAACAGCCCCTATTAAACCTGTTTACTGTTTACAAGGCAGAGGATACAGAGAGCAGGGTAAAGTAAGCAATACCTTATAAAACTTCTATGTGGATATGGAATGTTGTCACTTCCACTCACAAACCATTGGCTAAAAGAAATCATATGGCCATGCCTGATGTCAGTGAAATGAAGTATACTCAACCCTTACTGAAGGAAAGATGCTCCAAGTCACACAGCCACACACAGAGAAGTCGTCAGAGCAAGAAAATAGTCAACAGCCCCACACTTCCAAATTTCAACACCACTATTTGGGGGTCCACTCTCTAGCTTCCTTCTGTGAAGGGCAGCTGAAGAGGTGCCCTTGCTTCCAACCTAGCACTAGTGGTAGCCCAAGAAGTAGCTACTCCCTGAGGGATCAGTTTCTCCTCCCCACACTGAGCCCTGACTGATTCCAAAGGTGAACACAGCTATCGACACTTTCTCCTTCTGCGCCCTCTCATTTCACTTAGATCCCTGTGGAATAGAAAAATAGCACAAAGGACTAGAAGGAGCACATAAGATTAGAAGGAGGTTCTCCCACAAGGAGAATCTGAGGTAAAGCTGTGCACAAAGAACTAGCGGGAGTTTCTCCCACACTTCAGAAGAGCAACCAAACTTAAGGAGAAGGCATGTGTGTTGTGGCAAAAGGGGTGGCTGGCAAAGTGGAGGCAGAAGGAAAGAGAGCGGGAATCACAGTACTCAGGATAAGGCACAAGAAGAAAATAAAGGGCAAAGGGAGGGAGCGCCGTCTATCCATTTAAGGTGGTAGTTCCAGGCAAATGGAGCCAGGTGTAAGCTGGTAGGTGTAATTCTTATACCATATGCTTAAGCATCACAACACACCTATTTGGTCTGCAGCTCAAAGTAAACTATAGTGACATTTTACTTCCATCATCTCCTGAAGGCACTTAGTGGCCTTGATCATCTTGCAGTATATTATGGGTTTTAGAGCTTTCTGAATGGCAGAATTTTATTGTCAACTTTTTATTGCTAATGATTTGCCCTACTCTTCATTCTCTCTGCCAAATGTGTACCTGTAAATGTATAAAAAATACAAAATATTGGAGATGTAAAAATGTATTTGTACAAACACACAGAAACAAAAGAAGAGAGTTCGCTATAAACACGATATTGACCACGATGCTACTCATTCTGCATCAGTATATGATTAAATTTATATTTTTTTTCCATCTCTACTCCATTGAAGACCTTTAGGGGAAATGTGAAATATGACAGTATTAGTATCAGTTTGAATCAAATGTTTTATTTTTATGTAAACTGCTATTTACATAATAATCTTTTTAAAAATGTAACTATCATGTCAATCTTTCATTAACTTTCATGACATAAATTCTCCATAAGCAACAAATGCTCAGAAAAAAATAGTGACAAGGGTTTTTCTTTTCTTCTCTGAAATTATCAGGGTTTGTATATTCAAATGTATCTAGTGCATGAAAACATTCTTCTACCGCTCTTTGTATCTTCCCTTGCCAACCTTCTGATTGAGTGTTTTGCTTGACTTGAATCTGCTTAAAGGATATTTGCCTTTATCCTTTTCTTATTCTTATTGCATCTTTCGGCTTAAGTGTAAAATCTTCTGGTTTTGCCATTTTTATCCCACAGGACATCACTATTTCTCTTAAATCTTTCGTATTCATCTGATCTAGTCTTTTACTGTGCGTGGATTTCCCATTTGGCTTTAAGCTGCTTATAGAATTCTTATTTTGGCTAATTAGATTTAATTCTGAAAGCTGAGAAACGACTAAGTGTATCACTTTCTGTCTCTCCACTCCCCCCAAAAAAGTTGTCTCAGATGTAGGTGTGTGGAGCCTAGACAAGTGCAGGTTCAGATCATGGCATAATACATCTTATGTAATACAATGCAAGTGCTTTTCTTCCACCCCTCTTCCTGCCAAATTTCTCCCACCAGCAGCCTGCTGTCTGCTCTGAGAATATCTTTATCTGGGAGGTAAGCTTTGCATTCCACAATTACAGGTGGAATGCACAGACAGGTGGGGGAGGGAAATGATTCAAACTTACTTAAATGTAAATTTTCCTAGACTTAAGAGAATGTTTTTTCTTTCTTCAGAGCAAGTCTCAATAGGAGACAGAGCCTAGTTGTCAAAAAATTAAGAAGCTGAAATTGTTCTAATTCACAGTTTGTCCAGACATAGCTGTGTAGCGAGATCCAGGCTCATCCAGGGATCTGGCCCACATGAGGAGTGGCCATAATAAAGGGATCCAGACTGTCTTAGAATGTGCTTCCTAGAGGCATGAGTCAACCTAAAGCCACCTGACTCCTCCCATTTTATTTCATCTCTTCTCTTCTGGAAGGTGACATGAACAACTAAACTCCATACTCTATTGTTTGGAACAACACCGAACTGAATAGATAGATTATTTTCTACTTCTAGTGTGACCATAATTGTTGCTCTAAGTATATGGCCCATGAACAATATGTGGCATAATTACTGACATTATTTTGAGTGTGCAGTTAACTTATTCTATCTACATGTTTCTGTAGGCGCAGTCACTCCTTAGCGAAAGTGAGACCACACTTCAAATGCTTTTGGTAGAGATAGGGTTATAGAATCTATCAAAACAAAATCAAGCAAGAAATGACAACAAAACTATCAAAACAAAACAATTAAACTCTTCTTTATGGTAGATTGTTAGAGAAAACTACAACAAATTCAGAAAATCTTTTAGAAATTTAACTATTTTTCAGTCTACAAAAAATTAAATTTTAGTATTAAAATAATTTCATTTCACTTGAAATGTTTCAAAGCACACTTACACATAATTAATACCAATCTAACCAAGTATTTCAAAGTATTACAACAAATCTAATAATGATCCAAAAGACATAAAAGAATAAATTCAACAATACATAAATTAAGGATAGAACAAAAAATCTTAAACTTGAGCTTACAGATTTCCCAGACTTTGTAGAAACACTGTTCCCATTTCTGCACCTGGACAACTCTTCTATCACTTAAGTGTATTGTGTCTATACTTTCTCCTCCTCAAATTTGCTCCATCATTGATTGCATTTATAAATGTTTTTCAATCCTTTCTTCCTTGCTTGCTCTTTTACCTTTACTTAGCAACACACTCTACTACATCAATGTCCAAGATTCACAGAACAAAATGCTGCTCTTACAAAGTGTTTTTACGGTGCTATTCCATTACTCTATCAACTCAAGCAATACCTATCGGGTTATTTATTATTATTATTATTTGGGGGTAATATGCACACATGAACAACATTCAAAACAACATGCATTCCTTAAGAACATATTTTTGTTTTAGTTGTTTTACTTTATAAACACTTTGTAAATATTCTGGAGACTAAGATTTTTCACTTCATGATTGTTAACATTTATCCACATTGTTTCATGTCACTATCACTCATTTATATCAACTAAGAGCTAACATTCTACTTCGAAAATACAACACAGTATGTTCATTCATGGTCTTGTTAATGAACATTTGGGTTATTTTCAGATTTTTGCTGTTTGAAGAATGTGCTATGTGTATTTGATTGTACATGTGCAAAAGTTGTTCCTAGATAAATACCTAGGAAAAGAATTGTTGGATCTTAAGGAATGTGAATATTTAATTTTAAGAAGAAATACTAAACTGTTTTCTAAAGTGGCTGAATCATTTCATACTACCACCAGTGATAAATAAGAGACCCTGTAGATTCACATCCTCTCCAACACTTGGTGTCAGATTTTTCTATTTTGCCAATAAAAGTGATATAAAGTGTTACCTAATTAAGATCTAGATAATTGCATTTCCCTGATGACTAATAATGTTGAGTATCTTTTCATGTATTTAGTGGACATAAGTGATTTCTCATCTGTAAATAACTGTTCATGTCGCTTGCCCATTTTACTATCAATTCTTTGAAATTTTGACTTAAAGTTTAATTGCATATTATCAATACTAAATACTTACTTATAAATATCTTAGCCCAGTCTTTACTTGCTATTCATTATCTCTAAGATTTGTTTAATGAACAAAAGGTTTTAGCTCTAATGTATGCAAATTTATTAATCTTTCTTTTTTAATCAATGTTTTCTGTGGTGTTTAAGAAATGCTGTCTTATCTCAAGGTGTAAAAGATACTCAATTTTTTTTCTACTATGCCTTCACATTTTAATTTTTAAGCTCTTAGTTCATTTGGAACCATTTTTGTATTAGGTATTTTTTTACAAAGAGTAACCTTTTTTCCAGTTCCATTTATTGGACAGCCCCACATTTCTCCACTGATCTCACCATTTCTATCAAATTCTAAAGTTCTATACAGTCTCAGGTGTATTCTGGGCATCTAATCTATTCTGTTGGCTAACATGGGTATGCTATTGCTGATATCACACTATCTTCATTACTGTAACCTCATAATAAATTCTGATACCTCGCAGGACACATCTCCCCTCTCATCTTCAGGACTTGCATGGCTACTTTTGGCTTTTCATTCCTTCAAATAAATCTTTAAAAGACTGTATTCATCTTCATGAAAATCCATTTAGGACTTTATTGAGTTGGCACTGAATCTATAAATCAATATGAAGACTATATCATCTTTACAATACTAACTCTATCTATTGATAAACACGATACATCTCTTTATTTTTGTAGGTTTGCTTTAATATTTGTTAATGAGAATTTGTAATTTCCTGTGGAAGTCTTGCTCATGTTTTGTTAGATTTATTTCTAGGTACCTATTTCTAGGTACACGACCATATTGCAAATGTCATAATGTCTTTAATTTTCCAGTTAACTGTTGTGTGCTTATAGAAATGCAACTGCCTTCATGTTTATCTTGCTAAATTTTCCAATTATTTCTAATAATTTGTAAATTGTTTTTCATTTCCTATGTTAGTGATCATATTACTACAAATATTCAAGTTTTACTTCCTTTTTCCAAATTCTTACATATCTCATTTTTTTGTTTGTTTTATTTCACTGGGTAGGACCTCCACTAAAATGTTGAAAGGAGGCAGTGATAATGGACATCCTTATCTCATTTCAACTATGGAACCTGCCCTGCACCAGTAAACACCATGTGATCACAGTGTAGAATTATTAAATTTATTGCTAAATTCTATTTACTCATATCCTGTTAAGGATTTTTGCATCTATATTCATGAGACGTATTCTTCTGTAATTTTCTTTGTTCAAACTGTCTTTTCCTGGTTTGGGTATCAGGGTGATACTAGCTTCTTAAAATGAATTGGGAAGTGTCCTCTCCTCTTCTATTTTTTTGAAAGAGATTGTGTAAAATTTGGCTAATTCTTCCGTTAACGTTTGGTGGAATTCACCAATAAAAGATACGGTCCTGGAGACTTCTTTATTGGGAGTCTTCTAATTACAAATTCAATATCCTCAATAATTACAGAGCTACTCAAGTTATCTATCTCATATTCAGTGAGTTATGGTAATTGTGGCTTTTGATAAATTTGTTCATTTCATCTAAGTTGTTAAAATTACACGTAGAGAGCCATGTGTAGTGTTCCCTTATTACCCTTTTGTTGTCAATATGGTGTATGGCAATATGCTGTTTTATTCCTGATAATAGTGATCTATTTCTTCTTCCTTCTTTGTCAGTCTTGCTAGAGGTTTGTCAATTTTACTGTTCTTTTCAAAGAATCAGCTCTTTATTTCATTAATTTCCTCCATTGTATTTGGTTTGCAATCTCATTGATATCTGCTTTTTTATTATTTCCTTTCTTCTTCTTTGAATTTATTTTGTTCTTTTTCTAGGCTATAGCAGAAGCTTAGCTTATTAATATTAGATTTTTTCTAATGTATTCATTTAGTATTATAAATTTTTCTCTCAGCACTGCTTTAGCTCTACATCACAAGAATTGGTATGTTGTCACTTCATTTTCATTGAATTCAATTTTTTTTTTCATTCTCTTAAGATTTCCCTTTTAACCTGTGGCTTGTTTGGGAATTTGTTGTTTAGTCTGCAAGTATTTGCAAATTTTCTTGTTATCTTTCCATTTTTGTTTCCTAGTTTAATCCCACTATGGTCAGAGAATACACTCTGTATGATTTCTATTATGCTAAATTTGATCATTCTTGAGGGATATTTTCACTGGATATAGAATTCTGGGTTGACAGTTCTTTCAACACTTGAAATATGTTAGCTCCTTTTGCCTTCTATTGTTTTTGAAGATAAATCCACTGTCATTCCAATTATTTTTTCCTATAATTAAGTTGTCTTTCTTGTTGCTTTCAAAGTTTTTCTTTAACTTCAGTTTTCAGAAATTTGACTATGATGTGTATTGCTGTAGACTTCTTTGGGTTTATCTTCTTTGGATTTTGCTCAGCTTATTGAATCTTCAGGTTTATGTCTTATGAAAATTTGACATTTTCAGCCATTATTTCTTTGCGGGTTTTGTTTTGGTGTTTTTTTCCAGCCCTACCCTCTTCCTCTTCTCTTCCCAAGACTGTGATCACATGAATGCTAGATCTTTTGTTATTGTCACATAAGTCCGTGAGGCTCTGGTCGTTTTTTGTTTTGGGAGGTTTTCTTTTCTTCTCTCTTTCAGACTATTTTCTCTGTATTTTTCAGATTAAGTAATTCTTATTGTTCCATTTTCTAATTCACTGATTCTTCCCTCTCTGTCCCTCCACTCTAATGTTGGGTCTATCCTTGGGTTTTTATTTTGGTTACTATATTTTGCAGTTCTAGAATTTTCATTTAGTTCTTCTTTATGTTTTCTATTCCTTTGTTGAGACTTTCTATTTTTTTTCATTAATTTTATGTTCATCATAATTGCTCACTGAAGCATTTTTATGATGCCTGCTTTAAAATTTTTGTTGGGTAATCCTACTTCTGTCATCTTAATGTTTGGATCAGTTGATTTTTTTTCATTCAGTGTGAGATCTTCCTAATTCTAGTCATCCTGATATGATGAGTAATTCTTCAATTGAAACCTGGTCACTATGGGTATTATATTATGAGACTCCCGATCTTATTTAAACCTCTATTTTAGCTAGCTTCTACTAACACCACTCCAGCAAAGGAAGGAAGGAATGTCTTGTTACTGTCAGGTAGAGGTAAAAGTCTAGGTTTCTCTTGCATGTCTGAAGGGTGGAGCTCCTCATTATTGCCAGGAAGGGGAGGGAGTCCAATTTCCCAGCAGACCACCACTGATAACTCCTTGGTAGGGAAGGGGAGGAGTGCCTCATTACCACTTCTCTGGTGGCCTCTGCCAATACCATGATAGAAGGTGGTCTCATTACCAATGGTGGTGGCAAAAGTCCTAACTCTCTTCCTTAGTATTCCTTAGTGTTGAGCTTTGCCTCACAGTGCTCTAGTGAGGAAAGGGAGGGTGACTTCTTATTGCCACGTGGGGTTGAAAGTCCAGGTTTTCTACACGATCTCCACTGACATGAAGAAAGAGGGTCTCATTACTCCCCAACAGAAATAGTAACCTACACTGCCTATCAACACGCTTCTAACATGATACCAATATGAGGACTGAGGTACCTCTTTCAATTTTGCTTTATATATTTTGAATTCATTTCATCATTTACCATTATTCCCATTCCCAAGGATGCTCTTCACTGGGGGGGGTATCTTAAAGTCCATCTAATTAATTATTAATATATGTACACAAATTTTTTATTGCTATTCCCCTGTTTTAAAAATCTTTTTACTTTCGGGGCACCTGGATGGCTCAGTCGTTAAGCATCTGCCTTCGGTTCAGGGCCTGGTCCCGGGGTTCTGAGATCAAGCCCCACATCGGGTTCCTCCACTGGGAGCCTGCTTCTTCCTCTCCCACTCCCCCTGCTTGTGTTCCCTCTCTCGCTGGCTGTCTCTATCTCTGTCAAATAAATAAATAAAATCTTAAAAAAATATTCTATTAATAAAAAAAATCTTTTTACTTTCAATCTTGTTATATCATAACGTCTAAGGTTTGCCTAGTAGGAACAGCATAATTCTCGATTTTCCCCCCAATCTGTCAACATCTGTCTTTTTGTCCTTTTATATTTATTATAATTATTGATTTTTAAGACATTTTTCTAACTACCTAATTTATTTCCCACTTTTTCTATGTCTTTTTAAAAATCTGTTCTATGCTTTGTTTTTTTTTAATTGGGTTTCTATATTTACTTCATAATAAAATATCTTGAGCACATATACCTCAGTTGCCCTTCAAACCCTCTTTTCATTGATATTATTCGGACTCCCTTTTAAACGGTTTTATTTATTTATGAGAGAGAGAGTGCACAAGCGGGGGGGTAGAGGGAGAGGGACAAGCAGACTCCCTGCTGAGCAAGGAGCTCAACGCGGGGCTCAATCCCAGGACCCCAAGATCATGACCTGAGCCAAAGTCAAACGCTTAACTGACAGAGCCACCCAGGTGCCCCTATTATTCAGACTTTTATATTTTCCAGATTATTATGGACGCACTATTTTATTTTCTTTCATCTTAGTAACTTTTTAAGGACAACAACAACAAAAAGCTACCAAGGTATTAAATCACCTTTTCCCCATATATTTATTGTGGCATCTCTTCACATCTTTAAGTACCTCATCTGAAACTCTTCTCAGTGAGAATCTTTGAGTGGGAAACCTTCCAGTGTCTTGTGTGTAAGAGAATATTTTTATCCAGCCCTCATATTTGTTGTTTGTTCTTTTAAGATTTTATTAATTTTAGAGAGAGATAGGGAGAGCCTGAGCCAGGGGAGGGGGCAGAAGAAGAGGGAAAGGGAGAGAGAGAATCCCAAACAGACTCTATGCTGAGTGCAGAGCTCTACACAGGGCTTGTTTCCAGGACCCTGAAATCACGACCTGAGCCGAAACCAAGAGTCAGATGCTGAACCGACTGAGCAACACAGATGCCCCTATCCAGCCCTCATATTTGAATGACAGTTTGGTTAGACACAAAATTCTAGGTTCTAAATTGTTTTTCTTAAATGTTTTTGAAATATCACTGTTTATTACACTGGTTTTTTTTTTTTAATAGGATGTCAATCTGATCTTGTTCCTCTGAATGTGATCTGCTCTTTTAGAATTTTTCTTTGAAACTAATTTATTGTAATATGTTTAATGTAGGTTTTCTTTATCTACCACTTTGAGGGATCTTTTAACATGAGGGCTTTCATATTTTATTTTTATTTAAAATTGTGGGAAATCTATTTCTTTAAATATTTTCTCTCCATTATTACTTCTTTTATGGGACTCTTATTATCTAGATCTTGTCTTATATTTTTCTTTCATAGTATTTCCTTTACGTTTATAATTCCTCTGTCTTTTCTTCCTTCTGACAATGTCCTCAATCCTATCTTCCAATTTACTAATTCATTTCTTAGCTGTATTCATTCTGTCATTTATCTCACTAGAGTTCTCTATTTCAACTATTATATTTTTCTTACCTAGTATTTCTGCTTGATTATTACATATTTTGTTATTATTTCATTTTGTTAGTATTTTCCTTTCCGTATGTCTTTTAGAATTTTTTATTAGGTTAGATTTAAATGATTTATATGTCTTTCTAACAGTTCTGCTTCTGAAGAAATACATAATCCAATGTTTGTTTTCCTTTTGAAATAGTTGTCGTGTTCCTAAGATGTGTTATTTGGGCCTGGAAGCTCATTTCTCCTAATGGCTTCAGTTATTTTATCAAGCCAGACTTCAGCCTCATCAACATAATTAGTGCAGGAGTGGGGGTAGCTGAATGGGATTTAGGGTGGAGAGTCTTATGGAAACACCAGAAAACATCAGTCCCACCTTACAGAAAGCTCTGTTCAGCACTTCACTGTTTGCCCTTCCTGGGAAAAGCTACATTAAAAGGACACTCCATAGTCTGTAAATCCTCCGTTCTGGGGACCCAAAGGGGAAGGAAAAGGAGTGCAGAAGTGATCAGGAGGTTTCTGTGTCCCTACTTTCCTCAGCACCTCACAAACTTAAGACTTCAGCACTGCTCTGATTTTATTTTTTAGGACATCTGGATCAGATGTCAGAGTCTCTGTGGGTAAAAGGTTGGGCATATTCATCCTACAGCAAATCTGGGAGAGGTAAGAACAAAACTTAAAGCTCGTAAACTGCATTCCTATTGTATCCTCCCACTGAAGCACTGAGCTGCCTCCTGTCCCAGATCAAAGTCTCACCACTCCCCAAACACAAAGGCACAACTTAGATCAGCTAGTGTCACTCCAGGAATCTCTCACAGGTTTTCCCATAGTTTGACATTTTCCCTCTGAGGCCATGATTCTCAATCTTGACTGCATTCTAGAATCGCCTGGGGAGATTTTAAAAATCCTAATGCTTGGGCTACACCCCAGACCAATTAATTTAGAAGCTGTTGGGATGGAACCAACACGTCATTTTCAAAAACATCCCAGGATATTACAATGTACAGCCAGGGTTGAGAACTACCACTCCGTCTCCTGCAGGTTGATCTTGCTGGCAGGAACCAGCAGTTGGGCTAGTTTAGTATCTTGGTAGAAACTGAAATCATAAATGACCTCTCGATAGCCAAATAGAACAGTCTTCTCTAGCTCTTCAACCTCAATGGCACCCACTTCCATTACACTTGGCATGCCTTCTTGAATCCTTTCCTCTGGTTGCTGAGACTGCACACTGCCTTGTCTGACCTTCTGCACTGCTCCTGTCTTTCTCCCTCCTCCCCGTCATAACCCTAAAGTTGGTTGCTTCTCAAATCCATAGTCCATGGTCACCGCTTTCTCTCCAAGAACTTTGCCGGCACGGACATTTCTAAAACTACATCTCTAGCCCTAACCGCATTCATGCATTTTTTCTCTAACACACCTCCAACTTGCATGTTTTGTTGGCATCTTAAATTCAACGTGTGTAAAATAGAACTCCTAATTTCTGCATAAACTAGCTCCCCTTATGACTTCCTTCCTTCAATCACTATTTTTAGGGTCATCTTTGGTTCTTCCTTTTATAGTCTATTTCCAAAATTCAAATGGATTATTTTTTGTGTGCAAATATCACTTGTACATTCTTATTACCGTCTTTCAAGTTCACAACCTAACAATTTCCTGTCTAGACTGTTGAATCAGCCTTTTGTCTAATCTCCCTTCTTTTGATATCCCTTCCACAAAGTAATCAATAAACCACTGTTGGATTACTTAATATAGGCTGGAGCTCCAATTGTGTAACTCTCAACCCACTGCTCAAAATTCATTAATAATTCATCACCCCCTCATATTCAATGTACAAATTCTCTGGCAACCAATGCCCAAGTATGGTCCAAACTATCTTTCTAGCCATATTTGCAAGTATTTCTCCACACTTGATGGGACTTTTTTTTTTTTAGCTTTAGTGAAAAGAATAGAAACATCAGACATATTTAGTTTCAAATTCCTATCTGCTACTAGTAACTTGGATAAGTTCTTAAACCAATAGGAGTCTCAGTTTCCATAACTTAAAAAAAAAAGATGATAACAACTAATAGGAACATTTAGGAGATTAAATGCAATTATGTATAAATTACAGTAGTTTGATATTTTTGTTAGCTCCTAAACCCCCTACTGCACCTGGTTTATCCCTTTTATGAGTTAGGAAATAAGAAAGATTATTTTGTTTAGTTTTCTCTTGGGTTTTATGATTATGTTTTGTTTTATGATTATGTTTTGTTTTATTTTTGTGTTCTAAGCCAAAGGTTTACAAACTATTGCGCATTGCCCAAGTACAGCCTGCCTTAGGTTCAACTCAGACACACCCATTTATTGAAGTATTGTTTATGGCTGTGTTCATGCTAGAATAGCAAAGCTGAGTAGTTGTGACAGACACTGTATGTCCTACAAAGCTTAAAATATTTGCTAAGCTCTCTTCCTTTCCTCTTTCCTTCCACACCTAGGTGTGGTGGTTTTGAAAGGGGGGGTAATCAGAAGGGGGAATGAAGCATGAAAGACTATGGACTATGAGAAACAAACTGAGGGCTTCAGAGGGGAGGGGGGTGGGGGAATGGGATAGACTGGTGATGGGTAATAAGGAGGGCACGTATTGCACGGTGCACTGGGTGTTATACGCAACTAATGAATCATCGAACTTTACATCAGAACAGGATGTACTATATGGTGACTAACATAATATAATAAAAAAAACATTTAAAAAATAATAAAATAAAATAAAATAAAATAAAATAAAATAAATCCTCAAATTCTTCAACAAAACTCACTTCAAAAGGTGGAACCCGATCCCCCCACCCCTTGAATATGGACTGGACTTAGTGACTTGCTTATAACAAACACAATGTGGCAGAAGTGACAGCATGTGACTACTTGGAAAGGCATTGTTGTTTCCATCATGCTCTTCAGGATCACCATTTCTGGAGGAAGCCAAACACCATACTACAAAGACACTCATGCACCCTAGAGTGAGCCCCCACTAGAGAAAAACACAAAAGTGGTGCCAACAGCCACCACTCTGTGTGAGCCACCTTAGAAACGGTCGCTCCAGGCTCCTTCAGCCTTCAGATGAACTTGCTGACTGCCCCTCCAGTTGACATCTTGACTACAGACACCGCAAGAGACCACAAGCCAGACCTCTCAGCAAAGCTACTCCCCAGTACCGGATCCACAGAAGCTGCAAGGATACTAAATGTGTATTGTTGGTTTAAGCCAGTAAGTTTGGTATTAACTTTTTATACAGAAATAAATAACTAATTCACCAGATAATCTTCCACAGGCCAAAGCCTTTCAAATGTACAGCCTGGACCTCTCCTATGAACTCAAGTCTTTGTATGTAACTGCCTATTCCACATCTCCTCTTAGATATCTCAAAAGTATTTAAAACCCCAAACATGCAAGCTTGTGGTTTCTTCCCATTCAAATATGATCTTCCTCCAATATTCCCTATCACAGTAAATGACATGATGAATTTCTTTGTCTGGCATCTATTGCTTATGAGAAGTCTGCTGTCAAAGCAACATTCTTTGGAGGTAAGCTGTCTTTCCCTCTACTAGCTTTTGAGACTTTCTCTGCATCCTTGAGGCCAAAGATTGATTTGTCTTTATTTATTCTAACACTAGGTCTGATTTTTACAGTCTGAAGACGTATACAGCTCTTTAACTCTCAGAAACTCTAAACCGTTGTTTCCCTGCTTATTGCCTTTTGACTATCGGTGAGGATCCACTCAGGAGACAGAACCCGCACCAGTGACTTTAACAGGCAGAGGTTAATCTGAAGAATTATTAATCAGGCAAAAGGTAAAAAGGAGGCACCAAGGTATGGCACCTGCACAGAGGCTGTCCCCCACTAGGGTTGGGAGAACAAAGGGATGTGGTTGGGATTATTGAAATGTAAAAGCTTGGAGGAGGGAACCCACAGAACTAAAACTACTGCCCTTTAAGGAGGGTGTGCTGGCCACCTGGTACTTGGGCTCCTAAAAGGGTATAATGAGGCCGGTTATACAAATTTCGGAAAAACTGCAAATTGGAATAACTGCAGTCACTGGAAAGAACTGCCACTACCAGCACAGGCATTAAACATCGTCCCCTAATCCACTCATCTACTCTCAGAACCTAGTAGGTCAAGTTGAGGGGGAGGTGTGTGTCAATTTCCCTCTTGCCCTCAAACTCGGCTATATACTTTAAGCATGCCTATGTGTTGGGAGCAGATAGGAATCACTCCCTTACCTGCTTTGTCATTTGTCAGGAGTCTCTGTCCACTTCTCTTTATCTCCACTGTCCTCACCCTAATCCAAAGCACTGCCATCTCTTCCCTGGACTACTGGTGTCGTCTTCTGACTTGTCTACCTTTATTCATTCTAGCATATCTACCATCTTTTCTTCACCCGCAGCTGACATTTTCTGAATGTCAAACTAAGAACATCATGTCTTCTGTAAGTTCCTTCCCATTGCTCTTAAAATAAAGATAGAAATCTTTCATACGTCTCACAAGGGCTCCCAGGTCCTGACCCTGCTCCACTCTGGTACCACCTTGCATCACGTCCCTCTCTCTGTGTTCTCCTGCCTATAACACTTACTCTTCCTCTGAACTTCTGACACATTTATATAATTCTCCTGCCATATTTCCTTTCTTCCTGCCATGGGCCCAGTCTCCTCAGCATATTGTTGAATAGGGTCAGGGGCCTCCATATTATTTTTGAATTCTAAGTGTCTGGCACAGTACCACTGAACTAATATGCAAGCCACAAATTCTTATTATTCATCATAACGATAAGAACTTAGTGCCATTATAGTCAACATGGTAAAATTTTGCTAATTCAATTATTCCCCCAAGTAGTATACAACTTTTAAAGGCTGCTTCTCTCAAGTAATTAAATGTTGTAATTATCTAACACACTATTAGGCAATGCAAAGTTTCATGGATGTTAGCCCATTATTTCCAGCCCTTTATATTTTAAATTAATGACAGTAATTTAAAAAAAAAAACAACTTTAAAATGCTTTACTTTGGCTGAAAAACACAACTATCTTCAGATGGTGTTCAAAATAGTTTAAATTACCCAGATGTGGTGAACATGCAGTGAAATCTTAGAAAGCCCCTAAAGAATTCCCTAAGAATGATACATGAGCCAAGGACATGACATTCATCTTGGAGGTTCTTTCTCCCTCTGAACAAGTTTGATAAAATGCCTTTCCTTCCACTTTGACCTTAAGCACTTAGAAATCATTTGTTTTACAAAAGCCCTGTGGTCCAAGATTATAGCAAGCAGAATAGTGACTTCTGTCTCATATTTCTATTGCACATGGTTTATGACTTTAGTTTAAGGGAGTGCTTTTACATAGAGGTTTTAGATAGATTTTACTCCCATGCCTTTGTTGGCCTCCTCTGTGCTTCTATGAAGAACAGCTCTGTGCTTCCAAATCTGGCTTCAAGCACCTCCATGGGCTTATCCGACTGTTAGGACAACCCTTTTTATAGCAGCTGCACACATACCTGTACCTATCCAGGTCCCATGCTTCAGCAAACTTATCTTTGCCATTTGTATGAATCATGTTGATGTTATTTTAGCCCCCAAGCATGGTAGTATCCTATACCTTATTTTAAGAATACTTTTTAGAATTATATTTCTAATTTTGGGGCCACTAGGCTGCCAGGCTGATTATAGCATGACTTAACACAGCAGACTTCTCTAAATTTAGCTTAACTTTCATCCACCATGACCATCCAGATATTCTAATTAGGTATATTTAGGAGGCTAATAGCCAATGCTTTGCCAGAAAGCTATAAACATTGGCATGAATTTTATGTTTTCACTTGATATCAAGAGTGTTTCCACTGATAGTGATCCCGGGCCCTCCTTTTCAGCATACAAAATACATCAACAGGATTTGTCATGAATTTTCCAGACGTTTGTAGAAGCATGAAGTTCTTTCAAACTGGAGTGAACAAATATCTCATGAAGAAAGCATTATCTGGTAGAAGGTCATTATGTAAACCATAGTAAAGTCTCAAATTTTATGCTGCATACAACATTTATTAAAGGGAACTTTACACATTTATAAAATTATTTACTAGTGACATAAATTTATGAAGAAAGGTATGTCATATTGTTTTACCTCAATTCTTTTGAAATCTGTTGACTTGTGTCTATTTTTCCAAAGGAAACTTTTGTCCAATCTGGCATTTTACTACACATGCATTACTTTTTCATAGAACAAGGTGATGTTCATTTGCCAGCCTCAAATACACACTTATTGCTGTCATTGACCAAACGGATATTTTGCTGACCTACAAAAAAAGGCTCTTCTGTATAAATTGATCTAAATAGTTCATAGTTTGTTTTAAGGATGTGAAAGTGTGGTTAACTCTGGTCCAGATAAATATTTTCCACATCAACCTAGGGTATTATCATACTTACTTCATATAAAAGCAAGCCTCCAAAACACGTTTTTCAATGACCATCAACGCTTTATATTTAGCTAATGGATACATCTACTAGTTCAATTTTTCTAAAACTTTTCAATGAATAACGAAAGAGGAGTCTCAGTAACACTACATTTAAAAATAATTTAGGGGCGCCTGGGTGGCTCAGTTAGTTAAGCATCTGCCTTCCACTCAGGTCATGATCCCCTGCTCAGCGGGGAGTCTGCTTCTCCCTCTCTTTCTGCCCCTCCCTCCCTCCCCCACTGGTGCTCTCTGTCCCTCTCTCTCTCTTTCAAATAAATAAATAAATAAAATCTTTAAAGGAAAAAATTCTTTATTAGTGAAAAAAGGCTATTAAAAATAATAGACATTACTTCAATAAAAATCTTTTTTTGTTTTTAAAAAATAGTTAAATTCTATCAAATTCAGCCTGAAATGTGAAAGCTAAAATAAGGAAAGCTGGGGTTTAATTGGAAGATTCATTGCTGCTATGTTAGTGGCCAAATCAGGTGCCAGGAAAGCGATGAAAATGATGTCTCTCTCAAACTTTCTCTGTCTCTCTCTGTCTCTGTCTCTGTCTCTCTCTTTCACACACACACACACACCACACAAGTTAGGCCTCCTTTATGTCGTCGATCCGCTTGAGATGTTTCACCAATGCTCCCTCTGAATCTTCTGGGCATTAAAGGAACTGCCCTATAATCCAGCAATCCCACTTCTGGTTACATGTATTCAAAGGAAATGGAAACAGGTATCTGCACTCCCATGTTCACTGCAACATTATTCTCCATAGCCAAGATATAGAAACAACCTGTGCCTATATGGATGAGTGGATACAGAAGATGTGATATATATCTCCTTTACTCATGGCTAAATAACATTCATATATATGTGAATATTATATACATTTTATATCCTATATAGTGAATATTATACATGTGAAAATTATGTATTTGTGAATATTATGTATATGTAAATATATAAATATAAATACTATTCAGCCATGAGAAAGAAGGAAATCCTGCCTTTGCAACAACATGGATGGAACTTGAGGCCATTATACCAAGTGAAACAAGTTAGACAAAGACAAATACTGTATGATATCACTTATATGTGGAATCTAAAAAAGCTGAACTCATAGAAAGAGTAGAATGGTGGTTACCAGGGTCTGGGGGAGTAGGGTAATTAGGGAGATGTTTTTAAGGGTACAAACTTATGAGTAGAAGATGAATAAATTCTGGAGGTCGAGTGACCAATATAGTGATTAGTGAATAATATTGTATTATAAACTTTAAGTTCCTGAGAGTCTAGATGTTAAACGTTCTCACCACACAAGAGAAATGACCATTATGTGATGAGATGGAGCTGTTAGCTAAGCTACAGTAGCAATCACATTACAATATATAAATGTATGAAATCAACACGCTATACACATGCTTAAACTTACACAATGTTACATATCAATTAGATCTCAATTTTTTTAAAAAAGAAAGAAAAGTCAAGGTCACCTATTACTACCAAGTCCTGAAACCAGTTAGCCATCAGCCTTAAAAGTGATTCTCATCAAAAACCAGTAGCTTCAGGGGCGCCTGGGTGGCACAGCGGTTAAGCGTCTGCCTTCGGCTCAGGGCGTGATCCCGGCGTTGCGGGATCGAGCCACATCAGGCTCCTCTGCTATGAGCCTGCTTCTTCCTCTCCCACTCCCCCTGCTTGTGTTCCCTCTCTCGCTGGCTGTCTCTATCTCTGTTGAATAAATAAATAAAATCTTTTAAGAAAAAAATACTTCACAAGTGATAACTGGGTTTTTCNAACCAGTAGCTTCAACATCCTTTATGAAGCCTTTCTTGACTCTTCTGGATGCACTAAACCACTCTCTTCTTGTGTCTCCATTGTATCCTAAAGAAACCATTGTCAGGCCATCTTTGACACCTTCCTTCATGTATTTGTGCACCTGTCTGTTCCCTCCACTGGGGAGGACCACAAAGCCTGTGATCCCTGGAATATACTTCTCTCTAGCACTTCACACAATATCTAACCCACAGTCAATGCTTAATATGTTCATTGACTAAATTATTCTGGACAAATTCAAAGAAAGAAAACACAAACTTTAATACCAGAACACTCTGTAAATAACTGGGAAACATAAGCTACAGAATGTAATGAGCTAGAGTTATCCAACTTTGAGCACAAGTCTATCAGCCCAATATGAGGAAAGGCTGCAAAGCACATTTTTTAACAGCAAGAGTTACCATTCACAGGTCACTCCCTTCTGAGCCTTCACATTGTAATCACATCGATTAGCTAATCTTTGGCACCACAGAAAGGGTCATTTTTTTGTCAATATTCAGAAATTGTTGCCAGGTTATTTCAGTGTTTGGTGATTGTAATTCCTTATGAAATTTGGCTATACAATCTGTGTTTCTCCCAGTTGATGTACTCTGTATTGCCAAATGTGATACAGTCAGAAAGCACATTCCTTCATCATTTTTCTTTTACAATAATAAAATTGGAAAAATATATTATTTGCTTTTAAGTGGAAAAACATTCCATTTTCCAGATGCTGGCTCTTCAGAAAATGTTATAGGACTCTTGTTGAAATTTTTAGAAGTGATTCCGTTATCATGCATTTTACACTCCTGGTCAAGCTGTCAACACTACCAATGCATTTCCATAACTACCTACATATGCCCATTTCCTTGAGAGAAAAGAAGCAGAATGATACTAACGTTCCTGAAGTTACACATTCGTTTGAATTTTTATATGTCAAGTCTCAGACTGTCAAAGCTTGAAGCACCGACATCTTTTTCCTGGAACACCAACCCTCCTAAAATACTACCTTTAAATCAACTTTTTAAAGAACCATAAATGCTTCCCCAATCTTTAGGCACTCTTTTCCAACAGTATATAGTATTCATAGACAAGAAATGAAGGTGAGATTGTTTTTAGATAAATTTAGCTTGGGAATAAGGAAAATATGATCTAATAGAAGAAACCTCCGGACAAGTTGAAGATAGTGAATGATATGGGAATTGGGAAACCTATTGCCATGGATTTTTCCTTTAAATAGAGGCCTTGTAAAATACATTCTGATTCATACTCCTAACAAAAACGTGAAACAGAAATCTACTTTTCCATCCCAACTGGGTTTCTTCCAAACATGCTGCCTTCTCCCTAATGAGTTGGAATCGTGTGCACCATAAAGCAGCACAATGCATCCTGAAATGCTGACATTTCATTTTTAATTGAAATCAAACAGAAATAGTTCCACTGGGGAACAAGAGAGTAAAGCTGGCTTTTGATAGAAATTAATAGGGGAGTGACTGAAAATACTTCTCTCCATGATAAAGTAGTCCACTGTTGAAGGCTGCCAGTCCTTGTGCCTGAGATTATCTCCAGGATTACATCTGGTGAAAAGAACATGTCTTATGAAGGTGGAGTGAGAAATCATATTTAGATGGACATATTTAAGAAAGAAAAGAAAAACACTTGTTTCTTTTTTACAAATCACAAGAATATAAAGTTCAAGGAAATACTGTTTAATTTTAGTATGAAAACAAATGATAACAAGTGTAAAAGAGTTCATATCATCAACAAAAATATCTGCAAAAATAAATCAGAAAATACATGCTTTGGGAGGTAAGATAAATTTATATTACTGGGGCTGATTTCCACATACCAGTGAGGCAAATTTCTTTAAAAACAGGTTTATAGCAATACCTATGGCAGTAGTAACTGTAGAAGTTGTAGTTTGAGTAGTAGCAATAATATTAATGAAGATTAACATTTTTATATTTGTATATGGATTATAAAATATTTTTATAAGAATTTTTAATATTTGATCTCAGAGAAGTATTATGAAAACTAGCTTTCAGAAGACAGCATTTTATTCTCAAAAAAAAAAAACTTCAAAGATAAAAAGCGATCATTTTAATGAAAACACTTATCTTTATGGTCGAATTTTCTAGAAAAAATCTGTAATATATTGCACAAAATGTTGGCTTTCCTGTATGAGTCATTTCAAGACGTTATTAAGTGAAGACTGGATGAATAAGGGTGGATGTTTGACACTGAGGAGTTCATAGGCCAATGCTGCAGACAGGTACTTAAAGAGATAAATGACACTATGATATGATACCTGCTATAATGGAGATAGGAACAAAGTACTTTGAGAGCACAGAAGAGTAAGGAAATAATTCTGCCTGGAAGAATCCAAGAAGGCTCCACTGAGTGGGGTACAACTGAGCCAGTAATTATCAATGATGAGGAGTTCACAAGGTGAAGAGAGGCAAGAGGACATCAAAGGCAACAGACACTCCATAGGCAGTCAATGCAGGACATAAAAAAGGGCATTAAGTTTGCCGCCTCTTGAGTGCAAAGAATACCAGAAGATGAGGCTAGAAACATGGTGGGGAGTAGATCAGGGGTCTGAAAATTACAGCCCACAAGGCCCAAGAGCTACAAATAGTCCCCCCCGCAACATTATGAAAAATCAAAAAGAAAATAATACCTCATGACAAGTAAGCATTAAATGAAATTCTGATTTCACTGCCTGTAAGTAAAGTTTTATTGGAACACAGGCATGCTCAGTCATTTATGCATTATCTCTGGCCACTATCATAACTACAACTCCAGAGCTGAGTATTTCGACAGAGACTGTGTGGCCTGCAAAGCCCAAAGTGTGCTACTCCTGAACGAGATAACGCGGGCTTTGTGTGGAGTCGGACGTATAAAACTTGCGTTCCCAGGAGAGGTGTTGGGAGGAGGAATGTGGAAGTCTTCAGCATGCAGGTGGTAATAGAAGCCATGGGTCCAGATGAGATTGCCCAGCATGAAATCTGCGGAACTCTGACAACTTTAGGAGAGACAGATGAGGCGGAGGTTCTGGAGAAGAGAATGAAGAGCAACCGTGTAAGAGAGAGAGAATACAGTAGGGAGTGGAGTCTCACTTTTTTACACAGAGAAAGTATTTCACACCCTGTTGGTGGCCCAAGTCTGACAGATGACCTCCTAAGTACATCCTTGAATCCAGCTCTTCTCCATTCTCACGGTCAGTGTGTTCGCTTCACACCTAGGCTCCTGTTATCCGATTCTCTTATTTTCCTGCCCATAGGCTAACCCAACATAATTGTCCATATTGATGCCAAAGTGGTCCTTTTAAAAACTTGGGGTGCCTGGGTGGCTCAGTCGATAAGCGTCTGCCTTCAGCTCAGGGCGTGATCCTGGCGTTCTGGGATCAAGCCCCACGTCAGGCTCCTCCACTGGGAGCCTGCTTCTTCCTCTCCCACTCCCCCTGCTTGTATTTCCTCTCTCGCTGGCTGTCTCTCTCTCTGTCAAATGAATAAATAAAATCTTTAAAAAATAATAATAATAATAAAAACTGATGCCAGTGATATTTCTAAAGTATTTATTCGTATTTAAACATTTTCATTCACAGCAGTCCAGTGTTTAAAATTTATCGGAGGTTATAAAGGTGTCAGCATGAGCTGAAGCCACCTTAAGGATCAACCGTGGAAAAGCTACTTCCAACCTTCCTAACATGGCTGTTGTCAGGCCTGAAGTCCTCAGTGGTTGTTGGCGGAGACATTAGTTTATGTAATTCTACAGAGGGCTGATCACAACATGGCAGCTTTCTTCCCCCAGGCAAAATATCTGAGAGAGAGAGAGATGAGGTAAAGGGAGAGAGAAAGGAGAAATGGCGATGGGGTGGTTCTATGACCAGTGGGTTCCATGCACTTGAGCTCACTGTCCTATTTCCTTTGTTATGAAATAAGTTCCTTGGAGAGAAGTAACATTATATAGAATATGGTGAATAGGACGTTATATTTTCAGATGATTGTGCCAGGAAAAGCATTATGGGCAGGAAAGGGATACTTATATCCAGTGAAGTCAAATCGTTGCCCCTCCACAATGGAAGGAATTCCATGTTATCAACTTGTCTCTAGGTAGTTAGAGTAATGGTTCCATACCAAGAGCTCAATATTGGTCTCTTTTACTGACAGATTAGGCACTCAGCAGCAGTGGAAGCCAAGTCATCCTTGCTTAAGGGAAGATGAGCTCATGCATAGTCTTCCCCACTGCTGCCACAGACGCTTCATACCTAGGCCCCCTGATCAAGCACTGGAATAACAGGGACAAGACAGAGGCTGATTGACATTGGTAGAATGTATTGTCTTGTCCTTCTGACAACTGAGAGGCTCCTCTACAGTGGATGCCCCTTGGTGAGCTTTTACATGTGACATAAATTATCTTTACATTCTGTGCTCATTCCAAAAAACCATCCACGTTCCTCTTCTCCAGACCTACTTGTTGCCAATCTTCATCCCTGTTCTTTTCAAGTCCTTGACCCACACCCGTCAAACTGTTATCTGTTGACTATGAATTAATATATAGCCATCCTTCTGGACTACTGTTAGTACAACCAAGTGGAATACTTGAAGTTCCACCCACCTGAACAATTTCTCTCACATCATTATCTTTCAAAAACATTCCAGATTGTACTGTAACACTACAGCAGTACACTTCTGGTTCATGCCAACGTATCATGTAGAACCATGTTTTTATGACCTAAATTGTGTCCTTCACAAAATTGATATGCTGAATCCCTAACCCCCAATGTGACCATATTTGAAGACAGACATATAAGGAAGTAATACAAGCTAAATGAAGTCATTACGGATGGGGCCTTAATCTCATAGGACTAGTGTCCTTATAAGACAATATTGGTCAAAATTCTCCAGATAAACAGAATCAATATAAAGAGATTTATTATAAGAGATTGTCTCATGAGATGTGGAATTTGAGGAGTCCCAAGATCTGCAGTCAGCATGCTGGACACTGGAGACCCAGGAGAGCTGATGGTATAGTTCTAGTCTGAGCTGAGACCTGAGAACCAGGAGAGCCGGTTCTATAAGTTCTAGTCCAAAGCCAGCAAGAGACCAAGAGAAGCTGATGTTTCAGTGTGAGTAAGAAATCAGGTGAAAGATCCCAGGTCATGGCCGTCAGGCAGGAGGTGTTGCCTCTCACTTTGGAGGGCAATCTACTTCACTCAGTCTATGGATTCAAATGCTAATCTCATCCAAAAACACCCTCACAGAAACACCTGGAATAATATTTGACCAAATACCTGGGCACCCCCCATGGCCCAGTCAAGTTGACACATAAAATTAACTATCACAGAGGAAAAGACACCAGACATCTCTGTCTGTCTCTGTCTCTATCTCTGCACATGCGCAGAAGAAAGGCCATAAAAGGATACAGTAAGAAGGCAGCTGTCTGCAAGCCAGGAATAGAAGCCTTACCAGACACCAACCCTAATGGCCCCTTGATCTTGGACTTCCGGCCTCCAGAACCATGATAAAATAAATTTCTGTTCTTTAAGCCACCCAATCTGTGGTATTGTCTAGCTTGAGCAGACTAATACATATGTAAATCAGGCCCTAGATTTTACTCCTCAGTGAACTTATCATAAGAAATTCCCCAGTGAGGCCATAGGTGTGGACTGAGGGAGTGAGGTAATGCAGTATCAGTAGGAGTTACAGAAGTCTGTGCCACCTGCTCATTCAACTCACTTGAGTCTTCAGAGCTAGCTGGAGATAGTGTCTTCTGCAACATTTCCATAGGAGGATAGACTGCTAGTGTACACACCGAGTGTTAAGCCTTGATGGGTCAGACAACACTCAGTTCGTGCTGGTCAGGTCATACTGCTAGCCATTCAGTGGCTCATGGTTACTCTACCTGGGCCCAGTAACAAGCCAAGAGCTATTTTTCAAAAAGAGAATAGTTGTGTGCAAAGGGAGTTTGTTTAGGGTCCTAGGGGCACCTGGATGGCTCAGTCAGTTAAACGTCCCACTCTTGATTTCCACTCAGGTGGTGATCTCAGGGTTGCTGGATCGAACCCCGCATCAGGCTCTGGGCTCAGTGCAGAGTCTGCTTGGGATTCTCTCTCTTCCTTCTCCCTCTGCCCCTCCCCCTGCTCACACACTAAATAAATAAATAAATGAATGAATAAAATCTTTAAAAAAAAAAATTAAGAGAGTCCAGGGTTCTAAAATTGGATTGTGGTGATGGTTGCACAATCCTGTGAATATACCAAAAAGCACTGAACACTTTAATGTGTGAATTTTGTGGCATAGGAATTACATCTAAAAAATGAAGAGCCATATATCATCTATTCCTCAACCCCCCAAAAAAGAATAGGGCTTAGGGGTCTGCACTGTAATTACCCTACTGTGGCTTACCAGAGGCTCCTAAGAGCATCCTTATCTGCCACAGATATCCTTGAACTGCTGGGTCATAATGGAACCAAGAGGCAGAGCAGACTGCTATACAGCTGGACCTCCTGCAAGGCTCAGGCCCACAGAGCTGGAAACCATGCCTCTGCCGAGTGCTGCCAGAAGATGCTTATACCTCAGGACCTCGGAGGATATGCTCCATAGAGCTGTCACCCAAACCTCTGAAGTGGACCACTGTCCAACTGGTGCCGATACCACTGAATGGGCACAATGAAGCTGGTTCTGAGAATGCCAACTGATAGCTGGAGACTGGAGCCAACCATCCCTGCCCGAGTGAGGGGCCTTGGTGAAGTATCACTGAAAAGAAGAGTAAGGAAACAGGGAAGAGTAAGTCCCTTCTGCCCAACGCCAGCCTTCTGGTCTCCCTTGTATACATCCTGTTAACAAAAACCTAGAAGGGAACCAGCAAGCAAGGGAGAAATATGATTTCCAGAGTCCAGACTCTAGCATCACTGAGCATAAAAAGGATGCTTTCCTATTTCTCCCATTAGACCCTAAGCCCTAAGCACCAGCACTGCTCCCCCACCCAAGGATTATATGACTATGCCTATTTATCTGTGTAAGGTACTTAGAACAGTGCCTGACAAAATGTATTTAGTAATGAATGAAGTAAGAAAGAAAGGAGCAAGGGAAGGAAGAAAAAAGTGAAAAGAAGATGGTATTTCAGGGTATGAAGAACCTCAGGGTGGTCAAGTCAGATATATACTGAGGAGGGGCGCCTGGGTGGCACAGCAGTTAAGCGTCTGCCTTCGGCTCAGGGCGTGATCCCGGCGTTATGGGATCGAGCACATCAGGCTCCTCCGCTGTGAGCCTGCTTCTTCCTCTCCCACTCCCCCTGCTTGTGTTCCCTCTCTTCGCTGGCTGTCTCTATCTCTGTCGAATAAATAAATAAAATTAAAAAAAAAAAAAAAGATATATACTGAGGAGACGGCAGAATCAGTCAGCATGAAGTCAACGGTAACACCACCAAGCAGGAAGGAAGCAGAAGAGAGGACTGTGGAGGTAGATGGTTCTTCCAAAGAGGTGGGCAGTAAGCAGGAGGAGGCATGTTAAGAACATAGCTGGAGGGAAGCACTGTGTGTCAGAAAAATTGGTTGGTTTGCTTGCTCCCGGAATGTAGAAGCTTGTACAGGTTTGTAAGTTGAGTGAAACAAGAGGAGGAAAATTTGAACTTGTGGATGAAAGGAGGGATAAGTGATGAATGGATACAGCTGTTCTTTTCTTCTTCCTCTTCTTTTGAGTCTTTCCAACACTTCTTCCTGGAGACCTTAAATGACTTCTTGGGGTACGTCAGATACAGGTTTTATGTTCCTTTGATTTGACCAAAATAATATGGGGTATATTTTAAGGACTGACACCAGATGCTCTGATTCTTCAAAAACACTTAGGTCTGTACGACTTCTTGGAGGCCACCAGGCACTTAGGGACATGCCCAGTGGGAAGAATGCAGCTGTGTATTCTTTATAGTGAGACAATTTTCCAAGATGACTAAATAATCTAACTTGTGGTAAAGACTATTGATCCTTCATAGAGGTTTCTTCACATATGATAACCTCTATAAGTCTGCTGGAGAATTTTAAGGAAAATCAAGAGTGCCAATTAACTCAAAAAATTATAAAATGAATGACAAAAACAATAACCATCCATACACAAAAAAATGCTTTATCCCTTTCTCTGATACTCCATTAAAATTTCACTAAATTAATATCTAAGTTACCTCATGAAAGCAATTTAATGAATCCTTTGGATAATTCTAATAAAAATAAGAAATCGATTATCTCAGTCTCAAATTTGCCACAATTAAAGGGAAATTCTTTTTTGAATTGGACTGTTTCTCCCTAAAGAATCTTCCTCTTATAACGAAGGATATTGCAATATTCTCTAAATAGATGTTTAAAATCTCTCTCATAAGTTCTGGAAATCTCTCTCATTGAGACAGTCCCAGCTTGACAGCCCTGCAATAACCATTAAATATTAAAATAACATTAAAGAGCAACTGCTCAGCTCATGGATTTAGCTGCAAAACTCCGTTTCACACTAATGGGACTCACATAGCTAAATCCCCATGTGCTGTACTGAAAATTTACCCCCAAGGATCCAAGGATCAGACACTGTCAAGAAAATTATAAATTCACTCTCAAAAAAATAATCGATCCACTACCAAATTATTATTATTCATGAAATTTCAATCACATAAGCATTCTAAAGATCAGATTGTCTAGGATTTAACAGCATCCAATTTTGCATTCACATAATATACATTTGTGATGTAATAAAATTCATACTTCTATTGCAAGATAATTTGGATGTTGTAAAGATATTTATAAAGTTATAAAAATTGTGTCTCATTTACAAAGATCGCCTAAAGCCAAAACTAATTCTAAATATTTTTTTATGTGCACTATTTCTATAGACACTATCATCATAATGCTTAAGCTTAAGAACTACTTTTTGTTGTTGTTTATATATGTTTGAAGTAAAAGGGGGAAAAAGGGTAGTGTAAATAATCAATAGTGTTAATATTTAAGGTTATATGGAGCTCTTAATCTCTTCAAAAGTATTATTTGAGAAATTATGGGAATTTTTACTCAGTTGTACCACACTACATTAATAACCATCCACGTTCACTATCCTGGAAACTGTTGCAAGCTATTGAAAAGATACTGTGTTTAACAGAATGTACTTTAGACTAAATTTTAGCTTACCCAAAATTTAGCTTAACCAAATATCAAACTAAGACCCATCAGTTGAATTCTCAAAGTCACAACTTTATCAGCTATAAAATGAAGATGGACTTGGGGATCTCTTAAATCTGCCAGTGCATGATTTTCTTTTTTGACAGCTGATTTGGTTTATACTGAGTCTGATTAGATTTTCCCATTTCCCCACCCTCACCCTCAGCCCAACACATACACACACACACACGCATAAATATAAAAAGGAAAAAGAAAATTTAAAATCTTACAAAGAACTATGGTATAAGTGGGTCTGTAATATTTTGTGAAATTCCTATTTGTGAATGTCAAAGTACTTACCAGAATTGAGAGAAGCCTAGAGAATGAGAAAGAGGGGTAGTATTGTTGTGTGGAGAAAGCACCTGGATGGAAAATCTGGAGACCCAGTTATACCACTACCAACTCTATTATCTTGGATAGATCACTTCATATCTCCAAATTGCACTTTACTTCTTTGAAGAACATGAATATTGGTGGATATTGGATTAAATGGTCATGAAGTGCACATCCAACTCTGAAATTGGATGCTTCTAACTAAAATATCACTATTATGACAAACCAAAGTAGTTACTTTTATGTCTACAAAGAAAAGAAGTGTGTGTGTGTGTGTGTGTGTGCACGCACGTGTGTGATGAAGGGTCAAGGCAGGAAGTAAGGTAAATGTAGATAATTTTGCAAATTCAATAGTCGTACAAGAACTGGGAGTTATCTTTAAAGATGAAAGATTTCCTAATCTCTGTTGAGCACTTCTATGTGTCAGGTATGAAGCTAACAGCACAGGAGATACGCTCATTTAATCCTCACTATGAATACTCCGAGGATCTACCACAATTATCCCCATATTCTAGATGAGAAAACAAAGGCCTAGAGAGTCTGGAGTTCCGTAGCTATTGTTACTAACGAAAAAACATAAAATAGAGACTGAGTCACATCCCCGGAAGAGTCATCTTTTAGAGTCAACATTATAGAGGATGAAGCTCTGATTTCTTTGTTGTTGTTGTTGTTTTTAAAGATTGTATTTATTTGAGAAACAGAGAGAGCACGAGCATGGGGGAGAGGGTGGTGGATAGAGACAAGCAGGCTCTCTGCTGAGAAAGGAGCATGACAGGGGCCTCAATCCCAGGACCCTGGGATCATGACCTGAGCCAAAGGCAGACACCCAACCAACCGAGCCACCCAGGCGTCCCCAGCAGGTTCTGAGTGGAAAAGATAGAATTGAAACTCTGGGAAGAACAAGGCAACTTGAGTTGACAAGACAGAGGACCAGACAGAACCCAAGAGAACTGCAGAGGGACATACTTGAATATTTATCAAAGTGATTAGCAGATGATGTGATGGATCTTCCTGAGGCCCAGGAAATAACCACCTGAAAAAATTAGAGGCAACATTACTCAGTTCTCACACTGGGCTGGGAAGAGTGCCCATAATCAAAAGGAAAGCTTCTTGACATTGGTCTTGGCAATGATTTCTTGGATACGACACCAAAGCACAAACAAAAAAAACAAAAATAGACAACTGGGACTACATCAAACTGAAAAACTTTTGCACAGCAAAGGAAACAACAGAGTGAAAGGGCAACCCATGGAATGGGAGAAAATATTTGCAAATCATATATCTGATAAAGGGTTGGTAATCAAAATATGTAAGGAACCTGCAACTCAATAGCAAAACAAACAAACCAAAAAACCCAAAGAAAAAACCCTGACTGAACTATAGACAAAGGACTCAAACAGACATCTCTATAAAGACATACAAACAGCCAACAGTTATGTGAAAAGATGTCCAACATCACAAATCATCAGAGAAATGCAAATCAAAACCATAATAAAGCATCACCTCAAACCTGTTAGGATTGCTATTATTATTAAAAAAAAAAAAAGATAAGTTTTCTCAACAATGAGGAAAAATCAGAACCCTTGTACCTTTATGTAGGTAGGAATATAAAATGGTGCAGCTACTATGGAAAACAGTTTGGTCGTTCTTCAAAAAATTAAAAATAGGACGACCATATGATCCAGCAATCCCAATACTGGGTATATGTCCAAAAGAATTGAAATTAGATCTTGAAGTAATATCTACATCCTCATGTTCACTGAAGCATTATTCACAATAGCCAAGACATGGAAACAAATTAAACATCCACCAATATACGAATGGATCAAGAAAATGTGGTGTATACGCACAATGGAATATTATTCAGCCTTAAAAAAGAAAGAAATCTTGTATGTCACAATATGGATAAACCTAGAGGACATTATGCTAAGTGAAATAAGCCAATCACAGAAAGATATATTCTGCATGAGGTATTTTAAATAGTCAAACTTACAGAAACAGACAGTAGAATAATGGTTGCCATGGGGAGTTGTTGTTCAATGGGTATAAAATTTCAATTATGCAAGATGAATAAATTCAAGAGATGTGCTGTATAATATTGTGACTATAGTTAGCAATATTGTATTGTGCACTTAAAATTTTGTTGGGGGTCTCATGAAAAGTGTTCTCACCACAATTTTAAAAAAGAAAGAAAACCAAAGACGAATATTCTTCATGAACACAGATTCTAAACCAAACTTTTAAACTAAATTTTAATACATTAAACACAACAATATATAAAATGGATCATGATAGAGTCAGGTTTCTCTCAGAAATTCAGGCCGGTCTAACATTCGAAAATCAATTAACTTAAGTCACCATATTAAAACAAAAAAATCTTAAATTCATGTGATGTTGAACAGGTTCAACATTCATTCTCAATTTAAACTCTCAGCAAATGAGGAATAAAAGGAATTTCCACAATCTCATAAAGGATAATTATTTTAAAAATAAAAAAAGGCTACAACTGACATCACAATTAATGAGAAAAGACCAAATACTGTCCCTCTAAAATCAGGAAGAGGGTAAAAATGTCTGGTTTTACCATGTCTATTGGCCATTACATTTAAGGTTACGGTCAGTGCAATAAGGCAAGAAAGGCATCAAGATTGAAAATGAAGTAAAACTGTCTTTCTCCACATACATGAACGAACACTTATGTAGTGAATGTGGCGGAATCTACCAGGGCTCATGACAGGTCACCAGAAAAATCACTGAGTCCAGCCCCATTGGCTGCTGCATTCATTCCTATTTGCCATCTGCAGGAATTTTTTCCTCTCTTTCGCAGAAATAGGGGCAGGGGCACCGGGAGGATCTATATACGCTACAGGACCTAGTAGCACCCACCTTTCTAGAAACAGTGGGCTGGTGGACAAGGTGCCCCCTGCTGCAATAGGCATGCCACTGAGCCAACATGGGGGTTTGAGTCCTGGCAGAAGTAGATCCACGGAACACGTTCTCCACCCAACCCTTAATAAGGAAAGGAAGTTCTCCCCGCCTCCCGACAGGCTCCACCTCTCGGAGCACTGTGCGCGCTTGCCAGGAGCTGTTGCTCGGCCTGGAGGATATTGGCTTTCTGCCCCTGCCGGAGCCGGGACCCAAGTCCTTGGTGTAGGCCCCCCACAGCTCCCAACCCATCCCTTCCGCTGTCACAGACACGTCTCATTCAAACAGTGGCCCTGCTCAGGAGACACCGTCCTCGCTTTGCAAAATGGCCGCCAAGGTCTCCTGTGTTCTCCCGCTCTGCCACCCGGCCTGCCAGCCCTGGAGCCAGCGGAGTCTGGACGCCCGCCTGCCCGCCCGCCTTCTCTCACCGCAGCTCTTGTTGCAAACTTACTAACCCCGGCTGGGGCGGCTGGCTGGGCATGGGCGGTGGCCCACGGCGCAGCCACACGCCTCCTCGGCCGCCCACGCCACGCGCCTCCACCAGCAAGCAGCCGGCTGCGCTCCCGGGTGGGCCGGTCCCGGCGGTCCCGGCGGTCCCGCGGCCCTCCGCCAGGCCACCCCAACCCACGCGGGGGTCCCCGGCCCACCCGGATTTCCCCGCCGACGCCTCCTTCCCACGGTGCATTGCTCCCTCTCCGAGTAGGCTCGTCACGGGGTGGTGGGGGACCCGGCCCTGGGCGCCCAGGGCAAGGGCGGTATCCGCCCGCTCCGGCTGCCAGGCGGCAGTTTCAACAGGCAAGGGAGCGGAAATACTTGGGCAGCGCCCGCAAGAATCTAAGCCGTTCACACGGAGGCCCTCACCTGTGTTCATTGCACCGTACACCCTCCTGCTGGTCTCAACACATGGCTCTGTCAAGGCTGCCTGCGTCCTTCCGCGCGGGGCTCCGTGGGTGGAATCATAGGAACGCACGTTCCAAGGCCAGGGGAGGGAGTCGCAGGCCTGCGATCGCCCCCTTCCGCCCACAGGTCAATCAGAGGTCATGACCTCTCGAAGACCTCCTCCGACAGCTGTTGCTACATGAAACAACACGGAAGGATTATAAAATAATGATCCCGAGTTCAAGAAGCCTGATAAAGAAATACATATATTCCGCACTGGATGATTTCACGTGTATCAAATCCCGGAAAATGCAGACTATAGTGGCGGAAAGCAGGCTGTTGGTTGCCTGGGCCTGGAGGTGAGAGATGGCGGAATGAGGGGCAGAGAGGAGGGGAGCATATATAACATAGGAGCATGGAAAAAATTGGGGGGGTGATGAATATGTGCATTTCTTCACTGATTTCATGAGTATGTATGTATGTCAGAGAGTACGCTCTAAATATGTGCAGTTTACCGAATGTCAAGTATTCCTCAATAGGAATATTTTTTAAGTATGAAAAGGCCAATTTTTCACCAAATAAATAGCTAATATTGTGAACAATTTTGCTTAGTGCTTTCTTATTTCTTCATGACAATAATCCAGTAAGCTGGATAGTCACTGAGCTGGATACTGATTATTTTTATTATATCATGGTTGTATATTATTATTATTGTTCCTATGTAATATATGATTAAATCAGAGGCTCAGGGGGATTATTTTGCCAGTGTCCAATAATCTTTACCAGCAAACACAATGTAGAAATCCTTAGAAGCAAATAAAATAAAGGACAAGCCTGATTTTAGTACAGTCGTTCTCAAACATTTCCATTTCTGCCCCTTACCATCCCTTCACACAGCCCTAAAAGGTTCTCACTAAACTCAAGAATCGGCATCACTCTGAATCCCCAAACTTCCTAGAAATATGTAAGGTAACACCATCTCAGTTTGCCTGTCCAAGGCAGTAGCTACTGAGCACTTGAAATCTATGTGGCTCACCCACATTGAGATGTGGTGTAAGATACAGCCCAGATTTTGAAGATGTAAATATCTCGTTAATATTTTTTACATTGATTAAATGTTGAAATTATAATATTTTGGATATATTGGGTTAAGTAAAATATGTTATCACATTAATTTCACTTGTTTATCTTCATTTTTTAAATGTGTTCCTAAAAATTTTTAATTACACATATCTCACATTATATTTCTATTGGACAGCACTGATCTAAATCATACAGAGCAGTGGTATCCCTTTCATTATGACAATTTTAGAAAATAATGAACCTGAATTTTAGCCATGTGCTATCTAGCTTCAAGTTTGTAAGAGGGTGGAAGTCTCTAAGTTGGATGCCACTGGGAGAATCTATGGAGACCTGACGGAAAAATGGGCCAAGCGAGGCAGGATAGCAGATGGTGATTAGAAAGGAAAGGGGAAACAGTTGGTCATGAATTCATAGTAGGTGTGGAAAATATTCAATCCAAACCGTGTTAAGACCAATTTTATAAGTCAAGGTTGTTCTTGTGCTAGAATGCTTTGGGGCACAATGCTAGGGTTTTGGTGCATTAAGCTCCAATAGGTGTTTGTGGCAGTCGTGAAAGATGGGCCAACCCAGAGTTGACTGGACCCAACCAAGGTCTTATCTGTGTAACTATTACTAAAGCAAGATTTGAGGCAGTAGCTACAGTTTTTGACCCTGTGGATTAAAATCTCGCTCTCCTCAAAGTCTTTGCCTCACGACAGACTCTCGTGCACCAAACCGCTCTCTCTACTTCTCTTATTTCTCAGTCGGTTAGAGCTCTGCCACATTGTTTGGATTCATGTGAGTGTCAGTGAATCTTGGAAGGCCTTCTTGGGCTCCCTGTGCTAACACTTCATATAAGTCCAGTAGGTGATTGAGTTGCATGGTACTGGCAGAATTGCTGCATTCCAGGACTCGTAGGTAGTGCTCAGTTCTTCTCTTATATTAATTCCAGCTCATGTAAAATACTGTTGAAATTGCAAAGCATGGCAAATGTCACAAAAGGCAGAGCCAAGTCTTGCAATAAAATTGTGCTGTCCCAGACTCTTTCCTCTGCAATGCCTCATGCTGCCATGTCAACCACCTCCCCAGGTGTAATCTTTCCATCTTGATGGATATCTTCCTGTTGTAGCTCTTAAGGAGTCAATATATAGTATCCTTTTTATACTTTTTATCACCTTCTGAATTTGGAATCAATGGAAAAACAGACCCAGGGCAGATGGTGAAAGAATGTAGCTTTAGATTAGAGGTCCAGAAGTTTCCCCAATACTTCACCCTTGAATGAGAGAGACACCCACACAGTTGCCAGTAGAGCTGGACAGCAAAAGGCCTACTCCAAGTATAGTGCATGAATGAGCAGACCAGAGTGCAAATACCTGTGGAATTCCCAAAGGAAAAGAGAATCCAAGAAGGCATTGAACTGTAATGTCAACCAAACTTAAGAAACCTGCAGGAGAAGGCATGGGAAGAAAGGCAAGTTACTTAGCAGAAGACTACCTCGCATAGAAACATTAGGCCATGAAAATGGATATCCTCCCCCTCCCTGCCCCTAAATGAGTGTATTTTCTGCATATCATCAAAGATGTGACGGATTCTAATAAACATTTTTGTCAGTACTTGGCATATAGACCTGTAGCATGTACTTTCCTTGATGCAAGTTCTATTCATTCATTCCAAAAATATTTGATCAGGGCCTGTTATAGTCTAAGCAATGTTCTAGGTGCTACCAGGTGAAGAAACAGACAGAGCCAGCCTTCATCAAGCTTATATTTTAGCGGGGATATTGAAAAATAAATAAATAAGCAAACAAGTAAAATATAGGGTACTGAAGATAGTGGTAAGTGCTGTTAAGAGAAAGAAAGCAAACAAGGGATGAGCATAGAAGGTTTTTTTAAAAATAATTTTTTAAAGATTTTATTTATTTATTTGAGAGAGAAAGTGAGTGAGAGAGAGAGAGTGTGCACAGGAGCTGGGTGAGTGGCAGGGTGAGAAGCAGACTCCCCTTTGAGCATGACTGATGCCAATGCTGGGCTCCAATTTCAGGACTGTGGGATCATGACCTGAGCCAAAGGCAAATGCTTAACCAACTGACTGAGCCACCCAGGTGCCTGGAGCATGGAAGTTTTAATATCAAATGGAGTGATAAGAGAAGCCTCCAAACGAAGGTGACACTACAATAAAGGCTGATGGAGGTAAGGGAGGGAACCTGCTGATATCTAGGGGAAAGTACTCCAAGCAGAGTAAACCACAAGTGTAAAGGCCCAGGGGCGCATACCTGATACGCTGGAGGCAAAAGCAAAGAGGTTAGAGTGGCTGCAAAAGAATGAGTCAGGCAAGTGCACACATCATCTCTGTCTTCAAGGTTAATTCATGTCCATGGCATATTACTCTTGTCTGTTTCTTAGTGTGTTGTAATGTTCAAGCTCTTCATCGTTCTATTACAGCTCTTGGGTTCACAGCTGTAACATTCTTCAGTATCACTCACAAGTTACACACAAGCCATACATATATTCATTACAATGGCTCTGAACCTGCCTTCCAGCCCTCAAAGCTTGACAACTCCTGGAGGGCAGAGCGTTCCTCTATATCCATCAAGTACCCCTCATACACGTTTCAGAAACAAGTACTCAGTGTATGTTTGATGAATGACACTTCTAGACTGTTGCCTCAGAGAATTTCATGAATATGCTCTGGAGATGTCTCTGGACTTCTCTTCAATATTGATTATGGGCTTCTCCACTGGCAGTGGTTTCCTTTAGAACACAAGGCTGACTGTTGACATAGTTTATACCAAGCACGGCAGTCTCCCACCTTTTTGTGATGTAGTTGTTGGCACTTGTATACCCTGATGTCCACACCTCCTACTCCCCACCATCCCCCGTTGGCTTCATACCTCTTTATTGAGGGTATATGATCGTGTCTCAATGAATCGCACAGACCCTGCCCTCTGAAGGAGGGACGCTGTCTTAGTTGTCGTTATTCCCATAGCCCATAGCCCAGGGCTTTCTTTGCCTAATGTGCTGTATAAAAACAAATCACACAAAGCAGAATTTCTGGAACCAGAAATAAATGGGCTTATCATTTTGACTCTCTAAATGGTTCAAATAGACTAATTAGAATGGAGAAGCGTATGTAACTCAATGTCTTCCTCTAAAGCATAATGAAGGTCCATATTGTGGAAACATGGTAGCTAGTTGCTAGATGGGACTAATTTTCTCCGTGCATTATAAATTTTTAACACTACTGTGGGTGGGAGTTTAAGATAGTCGACAAGTTTTGGGCTTATGGGGAAAACGATTTATCATGACTGTGTCATAAATTGCATTGATGGTAAGTTGTAGGCCGAAACCCCTCAAAATATCAGTATATCAAAAACTTCTATAATGTTATCAGGAGAAGAAGATGGATTTGGGGAATTTTCCTAAAGTGCTTGAATTAATATTATCTTTTTGTGATATAGGAAATTTTTCTAACAGCCCTGCTGATTTTCCATTAAGGGTACAGTGAGATGGAGCACATGGCATACTGCTTTCGTTCATAGATCAACAGTGGAGACAGATTTGTAATTTTTATCAGCATTAGCAGAGCTAAGCACATTTGTTCACAGGTATTAGAAATCAGCACTTGAATGAAAAGCTGGGCAGGGAAATAGTATTTGTGTAGTGAAAGTGTAACTGAAGTATGTACACAGTCCACACCTATGGCATTATATATTCTGTGCTGATGTTAACCTACATTGAAAAAATCTTGGAGGGATACCTGGGTGGCTCAGTTGGTTAAGCGTTTGCCTTCAGCTCAGGTCATGATCCCAGGGTCTTGGGATCAAGTCCTGCATCAGGCTCCTTGCTCAACGGGGAGTCTGCTTCTCCCTCTGCCTGCCACTCCCCCTAATTGTGCTTGCTCTCTTTCTCTCTCTCTCTGTCTGACAAATAAGTAAATAAAATATTAAAAAAATATATATTGGCAGGTTCTTTCCTTGAGTTCATTCCTTAAATTGAATTACACGTATTAAGTCTTTATGATAATCACTATTGACAGGTTGATAGCTTTTTGCATCAGTGACAACCTTTCCATGATCAACCTGGTGCTGAGATTGTGAGATTGCTCAATATTTAAAAACTAGTGAATAGCGGCATATAAAGTTGTTTTTTTCGTTTTTTGTTTTTTTGTGTGTTTTTTTTTGACAGACCTAGGATTAGGACTCAAAGCATCTAATTCTAAAATCTTTATTTAGTCTCTTGGAGAATAGATTCTCTTGGGTTTGTCCTGTGATCCTTTGGGGACAAAATTTGCCAAAGAAAGGCAGCCAGAAGAAGGGTTAAATAGAAATTAGTTGATTTTGAATCCACTGTCCTTTTAACATGGGAGAAATCCTCACCAAATCTTACACACAATATTTTTCTTATAATTTGCCAGAAAAATTATTGTAAAAATCCTGCATCACATTAAATCTATCACTTGACCTACTAACCTTGGAGAATAGCACATTTTTATCAGACATTTGGTCCAACAGTCAAAAATATTTCCATTGGTTTACGGGTTTCCCTGGAAGATGAGAACAAATGCTAGTGTGTCAGTGATTTTTTTTTAATAAGAGCATATAAAAAAATACAATACTTGGGAAATGAATAAAATATGAACTTAAAATTCATCACATCCCCCAACAATGAAGAAATTTGGCATAAATACTCTCACCTCTGTGCCTTGAACCTCCAGTGCTATAGATACTGCTGAACATATGGCACATGATGTCACCCACTGTTCTCTTTCCCTTTCCCTCTGAGGTCTGCAGACCAGACCCCATCAGCATTTCTAGAGAAAATAATATAATTATATCAATTTACTGGATTTTGATGTGTGAGAAATAATTAGGTAGCACTTCCCTAGCAATAGGAGTATATGCAAACAATGTTATTGAGTGAGCATTATGAATTAATTTAACATAATTGTTACAGTAGATAAATATTATCTAGTATTTCAATTGTCGTCTATCCACTAAAAGAACAAACACCTTTGAATAAATATGATTTTAATCAGGACCAAGCCTGGATTATTAGTTTATTTCTAGCCTAGATGTTTTTTTGTTTTGTTTTTGCTTAGAAAATATTTAGCCTGTGTAAGTTATAGGTATTACCTGTTATTTGGAGTGAAGATTTTACAAAAACATCTCAGACCTTTATTCTCCAAACGTTGGAGTGACAAAATCATTCTTCAAATGAAAATATTGCCCCTATACCTGAAACCAATATGACATTATATGTTAATTGCACTGGAAATAAAATAAAATCCGTGAAAAAAAAAGACAGAAAATATTGCTTGTAAAACACATTGCTGGCCCCACCCCAGAGTTTCCGATGAGGAGGTATGTGGTGAGGCCCCAGGATCTGCATTTCTAATAAGGTCCCAAGTGATGCTATGCAATTGGTCTGGGAACCACTTATCGAGAACCACTGCCCTCAAAGACAGCATAGCAGCATTGCAGCACAATGTGTGTAGGAATGCAAACCTCAGCTTCAACTGTGCCTGCCACTTCTCAGCCCCGTGGCTTTGGGTAAGTTACTTAATTCTCTGCACCCCTATTTCTTCATGTGTGAAATGGGAAGCAACGATATCTGCCTCATCAGGTTTTGGGGTGTGTGTGTATGTGAGGCTATGTGGGTTCGTGTGTGTATCTGTATGTAAGTGCATGGGAAACGCATATGCCACTGTATGATTTGCTGCACCAGCTTGGAGGTCCTAATGCAAGTCCATCTCTTTTATGTTTCCAATTAATCATTCATACCTCCATATGTTCAATTCAGATAGATTTCTAATCTCTGCCACTTGAGACCTCTTCCCTCCCTAAAAAGGGCGCCCAGGGAGTTTACTCTGTCTAAAGGGCCAATGTCCCTCCCCATTCTAGAATAGAGAAGTGGACAATCTAATCAGTCCATTGACCCTTTTACTTCTGCCCTGCCACACGATGTCACCAACTGAAAACTCAGCTCACACCACCAGGTAGAATTTTTCATCTGCACAATGCCCTGATGGACCAGGTTCCTTTGCACAGTGGTGCCCCAAATTTGAGTTCCAAGATTGTAGCTCTTTTAGTTCGTATTCATTGCTTCAGTCATTTTTCCCAAGTGTGTCGCTATGCCTAGGTGATAGGGTATGGCGTGCTTTCAGCCTTGGCCACACACCGTGTTAATATCAGCTCCCTGCCATCGCCTGCCCAACCTCCACACCTTGTTACAATGTCAGGATTACCAGTGTTGTCTCCCCCTTTCATGACAAATGCCCCTCCAGGTGCCCTTTCCTAAAATCCCAGCTGCCCTCACGTGGACAAAGCCTGTGTAGCTGAAAGTTTCTAATAACTAAAAAGTGAGAGGGGCTGGAATCTCAGTTGTTTTCTGCCAAGGTGGGTCCTCAACCTTGTGCCAATCTACCTCCCTCAATGGTCTGCCTTTTGTGACTTCACCAGCCATCACCACTTCTGCTTCTCCCCATTCCCCTGGCTCCTGCTGGAAGATTCCCACCACACAGTAGGCAGTCCCTAAATGGTAGATATTAGAACGACCTCCAAACTTCTAATGCCACTCTACTTTCCAAGGTGATAAAATGGGGCTCCCTACAACTGAGGTCATTGCTGGTCCTTTGTAGAAGTTGGTTTTTCATCTATTGGTTACTGGCGATGCAGGGGTTTCCTTATCCCCTTCCCTAGGAAGATCATGTCCTGCCACATCCCCTGCCATTCTACTCCCCCTCCCAAATCCCTGCCTTCTTTTAGCCCTGCTGACATTGGTTTGGCAATGCTCAGAAAGCAAAGACCCTCTTTGCCTTGCTTTTCAACCTGGACCAGAACCAGCTCCAAGTAGGCCTCTAGCACTCCTATCTTAACCCTTCTTTAACCTCCCAATGGAAGGCCCAGCAAGGCCCATGCTACCCACAACAGAGGAAGAAAAAGAGGAAGATGAGGAAAGGAAGGAAACTTGCCTCCACCCCCCAGTGAAGGCCTCCCAGTGTGTGACCTTGACACATATCAGAGCTAGTTCTCCAAGATTCTGGGGTGGGGTTAGGAGCATAGCAGAAAAAGGGAAGGATCTGCCTGAAATAAATTGATGAAGTGGCAGAATTAAAACCTTCTCTTAGAATTTATGTGCACAGTCTTTGTATCTACTTTTTTTTGAAAGCTATTGTTGTTAAGATATAGCACAATAATTATCCAGTCATTCAATAAAGATGTGTCCAGTGCCTGTCCCATGAAAGACCTGTTACTTTGTATGCACTATAGACGGACACAGGAAGAGTGACAAAATAGTGTCAACCCTTCTGAAGCTTGTGGTTCCAAATGACCCGACATCCCATACTAGGGAGCTCCAAGGACATAGCACTTGTGGCATGAACATCAGTTAGGACAATTCGAGCTTCTGAATGATGTGCAGGGTAAGAAGACCATTGAGCAGTACCGTATTTCCTCTTAACCAGGGCTTCACGTTCCACAGTGTCAGTTACACACATCGGGAGCCTTTCCTCGCACTCCAGAAGCAGGGGATATTCCTCCCGCCACTCCGTCAGAAGGTCAACAGTAGCCTGACACTAGGTCACAACGTGTGCGTCATTCACCCACTTCCTCTCATCATCTTGGCTTTTTGTCGTCTCCTATCGTCACAAGAAGGGTGACTACAGTGGCTATTTCGAGAGTGAGAGAGAAGGTACCTTTATGTAACCTTTATTACGGTATATTGTGTTTTTCTAAAAGATTTTATTTATTTTAGAGAACGAGAGAGTGGGTGAGAGTGAGAGAGGGGGGTGGGAGAGGAGCAGAGAGAGGGGGCAGAGGGAGAGAGAGAAACTCCAGCAGATTCCTTGCTGAGCCCGACACCCGGAGCCCGACACTGGGCTCAAACCCCAGACCCTGAGATGATGCCCAGAGTTGAAATCTTGAGTCAGACACTTCACCGACTGAGCCACCCAGGCACCCCCTACGGAAAATTGTTATAATTGTTCTTTATTATTATTGCTGTTTTTAATCTCTTACTGTGTCTAATTTATAAGTTAAACTTGATGGTAGGTGCGTATGCATAGGGAAAAACATAGTATATATACGGTTCAGTACTATCTGCAGTCTTGGAACAGATCCCCCACAGATAAGGGGGATGACCGTACAGAGAAATTGCTTTTTCCTTAGGAGGAATTATCTCCTATGCTGTGCTTTGCAAATGGAGATGATCTCCTGGCCTCCTGAATAACATATACTCTGTGATTTTTTTTTCCCCTGGCCATAAGAATGGTGAGGATCTGCTTTACATTCTAGGTACCTATTTTCCTGTAGGACTGACAGCAGGTCTTTTTAAACTGGGTTAACCAGCAGCAGGGGTACAGCCTGTGGTTATGAAATAGAACAATGTTCGCTATTAGTTTATAGACAATAGTGAATAGTTAGTGCCTACCTCCTCCATCTATTATAACTATTTTAATAGTTTGTCTCAGAAATATATCCTGAAATTGAGAAATATATCTATCATAAATTTTAAAAAATAATAATGTATTTTAGATCAGATATAGCATTCTCTAAAACAGCATAAGCTAAATATAAATAACAATAATACCTAACTTAATATTTAAGTAATAATTCATAATTTACAGTTTCGTGTAAATACACTAGGTCTTTACAATAACTCCATAAAGTAAATAAAATGATCCTCATTTTTAGAAATGAAGAAAATGTAGTTCTAAGGAATTCAGAGGTTTTTCTAGAGCAGTGGTTCTCACTCTAGGGAGTGAGTGACTTTGCTTCCTAGGGAACATTTGGCAATGTCTGGAGACATTTTTGGTTGTCACAACACCAGGGAGTGTGAGGGGGAGCTGCTATTGGCACTCGGTGGGTAGAGGCCATGGGTGCTATTAAACATCCTACAGAGCACAGGACAGTCTTACACATAAAAGAATTATCTAGCCCAAACGTCAGTAGCGCCAGGGTTAAAAAAAACCTTGTCTAAGATCACACAGTTGGTAAGATCTGAACTCAGTTTGATTATTCTTAATACAGTCTTTTTTGTATTATCCCCAAAGTGGAAAGTTTCATCTTGAATTGATTGGAGAAGCATAGTCTCTTATATCTTATACTGTGCTCATTTTCATTTCTTTTTTTTTTTCTTTTTTGAGCTTCTGAGAAAGGATAGAAAGTATACCTTTAGTAGACAAGGAAATGTTGCTACATAGTTTAAAATTGCTGCCAGTGAAAATGGAAAATCTTTCAGCATAATCCCCTCCCCACCCCAACCGACTCCCACCCACCTTTCCAATTTTATCTAACTCATTGTATCTGCGATGACAGTTTTTTGGACTACAAAGGGTGATAAATTTTCACTATTTCCCCCAAACTAACACTGAGATAGGCAACATCCAGAACCATGCAGGAGAGATGGGAGGCAGGAATAAATGATTGATTAACACGTGTGTGAGTTCTCAATTATCGATGGTAATGGCCCGTGGATGTAATGTGGATTTGCCAAAGCTGGTGATAACCCAAAAGTAATTTTTATTGAGATTTTGGAATAAAAAACATTTTTTAAAGGAGAGTCATCTATCTAATAATTACTTTAATTTTGAGGTAAGCTACTATAACAGTTATTTTTTAATTCCCTAAATACACATCATTGTGAGGCAGGAGAGGCATCCAAGAATATGCTAGTCAGCAGGGGATGCCAATAAAGATTACAACCTGGAACAGGATTAGCAAAGCAATGACTAAAAAAGCCGTGGTACAGGCATAGCATGGCCAGGGGCAAGAGAGGTAAGGCCGTGCACCCCCGTGCCAGACAGCCTGGGTTCCAATCCTGGCTCTGGATACCTACTAACTTTAGGATTATGAAGAAGTTACTGAATTTCTCTGTACCTCAGTTTACTCAACTATAAAACGGAGTCCACATAGAACCTACCTCATATAGTGTGGTCCTGATAACTAAATCTATTTAAAGATGTGCTTGATACACATTAAGTGTGATAGTACTATGTATTTCCTATATTATGCAGGCATTGAAGTGAATCAGGCAAACCTATGTGCAGTGATGTGAAAACATGGCATGATATAGTAAGGGAAAAAAGAAAAGGAAAGGAATTCAAATAATAGCACTGTCCCATTTATATTTTAAAACCCCTGATGACTTGATAGGTGAGTTATAGATTGCATAGGGAGTAAGAACTTGGAACTTTTTTTTCAACGAGAGAAGTTTATAACCACTTCTTGGTCAGGAAGTGGACACAGATGGCCACTCTGAGGCAGATTTACTCTTCTCAGTAATGGAATGTAAGCCTAGGCAAACTGCTTGGCCCCAGGGCAAGACAGTAGAAGGATCTTTTAAGCTCCAACAAAAGTTACTACTTCTGAGAGCTGGGCATGGAGTCTGCTTAAAGATTCTCTCTCCCTCTCCCTCTGCCCCTCGCTGCTACTTGCGCACGCGTATTCTCTCTCTTTCTTAAAAAAGAAATGGTCTGACCTTACCATGCATTACCAGCAGTTTCAGAATAGATGCAACTATTTCATATTGGTTCAAAAATCTGGATGTGTGTGTGTGTGTGTGTGTGTGTGTGTGTGTGTGTGTGACTGCACACATGCAACTCAAATTGTGGTCTCAGGACTAACAAAATCACCATCACTTGGCTGCTTGCAAAGTCATGCATTTGGTGCCATGCTGGTAAATATTTAACATCTGGTTTACTGGGGGGGAAGAAGGGGTGAGGTGGGGGGCAGAGTTCTGATTTTTAGCATTTGCGGATTTCAATGCTATAAATGCATTTATTACTGGTTGATTTCAAGTTATATCATCACTGAATGTGGAGTTGGGAAGAATGTGCACAGTGGCCTCTGCTGAACTAGAGAAAGCTGGTTCCAATGTATGGGTTGGAGCATGGGTACCTGTCCCTTCCCAGATTTGTTAATCAGAACCTCTGGGATTGAAGGCACAGAGGATGAGTTTTAACAAGTCTCCTGGATTATTTATTGTGATGCTCATGAAAGTTTACAAAGCATCATGGAAGTCAGTAGCTTCCTAGGTTTCCTGCAGAGGTGGAAGTGAGGACATCCAAACAGGTAGCTTTGTTGAAGGCACAAATTATCCCATACAAGAGGAGTGTGGGGTAGTGTACTTTAATCTGGAAACTCATCAGGAGATTTTAAGGCAGAAAGACAAAGAGCCCAAACAATATATAGGAAGAGAAAACAGCCACAGAAGCAAATAAAATATGGAAGAAATGAGAGTGCAGTTTGCCATTAGTGAAATCCTAGATGACCCAAGGAGAACTGCTCAGAAGTTTCTTGTGGGTGAGCTAAGGTATAATTATAAAAATAAATCTTTATCAAATCCGATTAGTAGAACTATACAGCCTAAATGCAATCTGTAAATGGGTAAAACAGCATATGATAAAATTTGTCACTAACTAAAAATAGATTAAAGAATCAAATCAGTAAAATTTAGATCCTCAAAATTTGCTGGGAAAAATTGAACTTGAGAGAAATAATGACTATATTGTTTTGTTTACTGTGAATATATGTATGTGTTATAGTATATCTATTTTGTTATATTTTGTATGTTTTACCACAATAAAAATAATGCATTTTCTTTTAATTTTAGTATTTCAAAAATTACTTAGTTTTAGCTTTTTAAAATTCTAAAATTAAAAGAAAATCCATTATTATTTTTTTATGTGGTAAAAACCACATAATGTAAAACACACCATCTTTACCAGTTTTGAGTATACGGTAGTGTTAACAAACAACATGCAGACTGTTGTAAAGCAGATCTCTAGAAATTTTCATCTTGGAAAACTGAAACTCTATGTGTATTGAATGACTCCCCTTAACTGCTCCCTCAAGCCTCTGGCATTCACCATTCTACTTTCTGTTTTTATGAATTTGACTACATTAGATACCTCATAGATATATAATAATCATGCAATATCTGTCTTTTTCTGACTGGCTTATTTCATTTAGCATAATACCCTGTGAATCATTCATGTTGTAGCATATGACAGGATTTCCTTCTTTTTTAAGCCTGAATAATATTACTTTCTATGCATATATTATATTTTCTTTATCCATTCGTTCACTGATGGACATTTGGGTTGCTCCTCCCTCTTGGCTATCGTGAATGATACTGCAATGAACATGGGTGTGCAAATATCCTGTTACCAGTTCCTTTGGATATATACCCAAAAGTGAGAAGGGAAAACATGTTATTATTAATTATATTTGATTATTAATTAATAATAGAATAATAAATATATAATTTTAAAAGTCATAGCTAGAGTTTCATTGGAAATTGATGGAATCATACATTATGCCTGAATAGAACACAATGTTAGGCACTGGAACAATGAAGAACTCTAAGATAGTCTCTGCCCTCTAGAGGTTTCGAGTCTAATTGATGAAGCAATACCAACACATGAATAAAAAGATCACAATGGTTTATTTTAAAAGTAAATTAGTTCATTGTATACATTGCTGGTGCAAGTAAAAATTGGTCAAACCACTTTGGAAAACTGTCTGTCAATGTCTACTGAAACAAAAATGTGCCTACTTGTGACCCAACAATTCTAGGTATATAACAGGCCTAGGTATATACTCAAGATAATTGCATATATCCACCAAAAGACATGTACAAAATTTTCAAAGCAGCTTTACTCATATCAGTCAAAATTTGGAAAGCCTGAATTTGCGGGGTGTTGAATGGATATATACATTGTTGTATATTACTACAATGGAATACTATACAACATTAAAAAAGAATAGCCTGCTCCTATATTCAGCTACATGGATGAATCTTACAACATAATGATAAGTGATAGAAGCTAGATGCACATGGATAGAAACTGGATAATTCCAAGTTCAAGAGCAGGCAAAAATAATTTCTGGAAATACAGGTCACAGGCGTAGTTAAGGACAGTGAAGGTAAAGGTGGTCGCCTTTTGGGGTGCTGAAAATGTTCTATATCTTAAGCTGGGTGGTGGTTGCACTGGTATACGTGCATGTAAAAATTTACCAACCTTTGTAGAGTTTTACTTTTTACTGTATGTATTTTTACTGCAATTAAAAAAATTTTTTTTTGTTTTAAGTAAATGAGTTAGTTTCAGAGGAGGAAATGATGGGGAAGATCAAGAAGTCAAAGCAGACTTCAAAGGGGAAGTAAGAATCAAGCTGGATTTGATGTAAAGGTAGGAGTTATTCAAGGGAACTACATGAGGGAGGTCAGTTCAAGCAGGAGAAAAGATGGGAAGAAATGCATAGTGGCACGGATGTCCAGAAGGGTTGGCAAAGTTTGTGCTTGCCTCTCCAATATCCATCTTCTCTTCCCCCCAGTATAGAAGCCATGTGGGTTGAGTAGCACTGGCTTCACCTTAACTTCAAGAGTGAGCTTTAACTGGTTTGAGCCTTATCAACATAATTATTTAGGATGAATGTAACCAGTCATTACTTGGTTTGGGTCAAAAGCAAGTGTCTTCCTAGGATAGTAGAGTTAGAGTCCAGCTGAGTCTTTAGTATCAAAGCTTAGGGAGAACAAGCAACTATCCCCTCCTGAAAGCAAACAAAAAAGTTTAGAGCTCCGGTTTCTGATGGTAGCCATTTTGGGGAACATGAGGGGGTTAGCCTGACATAGAAAGTTGGGCTGAGTTGAGAAAAATGTAGAAGATACAAAGCTGAAGCCCTAATTGATGGTGCTAGACTTTTTAGATTTGCAGGCGCATTACTGTCAACCCAGTTTGAGTGGATTTTTATGCTGCTTTGTAACCCAAATAACTTTTCTAATAACCTAGACACAATGTCTCTTGAACGATTTCTTCTAGTTTCCACAGCCATAGCACAGCACACCTTCAGACTCACAATCACTGGTTGAAAGAAATGCAACAGATTTCTAACCTGGTCTCTGCCTTCCTTTTCTTCTTGTCTTCATCTTCCTCCATATTGTTTCCCAAATGATCTTCTCAAGGCATACCTGATCACTGCTCCTATGTGCATGACCCTACTGGTTCCATGCATCAGGAATAAAAGTTAATGGGTCCAAGTTTGCCAATTGAGTTTTAATACTTTAGTTCTACTCATGAACCCTAATAAGACCCTTAGTCCTTAGCCAGCCTTTGCCAGATTTAGCACTTCAGCCCAGAACGTGCTTCTCTCTCTACCTGTTTGATAAGAATACCACTTCTCCTTCCAGATCCAGCTCTAACCTTGTCTCTTCTAAGTCTTTAGATTTCTCCACCTGGTGATTACTCATTAGGCTATGGTCCTGTAGCAAAATTTTATGTCTTGATAGGTCTCAGCTCAGTGTGTTAGGATTGGGGTGATTTATATGTCTGGCCTACCCACTAGGATGGGATGCTAGGAGGTCAGGGGTCCTGTTTTTTCACCTTGAATTACTCACTGTATCTTGCCTGACGCTTTACATAGACAAACCGCTCGATAAAGTATGCCATATGGTTAGTTGACTAGAGACGAAACTTCCGTTGGGGAAAGACATCGAGATAAAGTTACAGAGGTAAGTGGGAGCTGTGAGGGGAGTACAGCTTTTGAAGGATTTTAAAAACCACAGGTTAAGTATATTAAGTTCAATCAGTTTTATTGCAGTTTTGAACAGGAAAAAGTTTTCCTTGTTGTTTTCTAAAATTCCTTGTATTCTTTCTACATTGTTTATTTTTTAAACTATTTATCTCTTCATTCATCTCCTTTTCTTTGGTGAGGAGTAGCTGTTGGTTTTGAAATAATATGCAGTTTGAGAAGAGAAGAGATAGAATGAGGAGGTGATCAGCTTTCATTTCTCTTCTCCATCATGATCCCAGGGTATGCTTCATGAATATTTTTGCTAGCAAAGCAATGAAGCCCATCTACTAAAGTGGCGGCTTTAAATATTTTTTTATAGTAACTTTGTGTGCACATACTGTGCTGTATATATTCACCTGAAACAGGCTTCTATAAAACAACATTTTCTCTTAATTCGTGCAATGCATGTTGGTATTGTCTATGTTGTTCTATTTCACTTTAAACAAACCCTGTAAATCAATTTCGTGACCATTAAAAAGTTGAGGTCTGAAATTTGAAAACTGTGACACTAAAGAGTATATCTTATAATTGCTAGGTTACAGTCATTGGATGAACACTATGCCAAGTGCATTTGCTAATACTATTATATTTAATCTGTCACAATAACTTTATGACAGATTATTATACCCATGATGTGGATGAAGAAACTGAAGCTTGGGAATACAGCCAATTGCCCAAGATCACATGGTTATCGCATAGAAGAGCTGAGACTCAGACACAGGTAGACCACGCTTATAGCTCAGTGGCAGGTGCAGTGGCTTGAGGTCATGGCCAACTGCTGAAAAGATCTGCACATGTTGAACTTTTAAACCTGCAGCACACACAAGGGAGGATGAGACCACCAGGGTGCAGACACAACAACTTCGTTTCTCCTCTGAGACTCTGTTCCTGCCCTATTTTCCCAATCCGTAAGTCCTTCAAAACATGACAAAACTCTTAAAATAGAACATGCAAACTATACTAGATAAAACAGTTTTATGAGTAGAAGGAAAACTTCCAGAAAGCTGGCATTAAATCTTTTGAGTCCTCTTTAACAAAACTCCGTGGACACTAAGAATGAGGGGTTTTGTTTGGCTTTTGTTTTGTTTTGTTTTTGTGTTTTTTGTTTTTTGTTTTGTTTTGTTATTGTTTTACCTTTCTTTTTCCAAACCCCCCAAAACATCTAAAAATAGATAAAATAAAACTTCTGCTCTATTGTGTGCCTAGGTCCAATAAAGAAGGTTTGTTATGGTTTGTTAACCGTATGGTTTGTTAAACTTGTTAAAGCCATGACACATGCCGTTGAACTGTAAACAGAAGCATGGCCTGCCTGTGCCCGAATCCTAGCTCTGCCATGTAGTGGCCGTGTGACTTCAGGAAATTTGTTGTACTTCCAAGCCTCAGTGTTTTCATCCATAAAATGTTATAAGAGTGAAGCAATACTATGACAGTACCTTTTAATGCATTCATAACAATGAAGAGACTGTTTTCATGGTTGGGTAAATCAAGGCAGTTATCCTTTAGGGCCTGGGATTGAGGTGACAAGGGGCCCAGGGTCCTGTTTCAAATCACACTGAATAGTCACCAGCGACATTTACCAACAATGAAATCAAGCTGACATGAAACCATGAAACCTTAAAGAGAGCCTGATTTGAAAAGTTATGAAAGCTATACTCTTCAGTATAAAGTGTGCATCTTAAGAATGTAGACAGATTCTTGATCCACTTATTTAACAAATAGTTACCAAATACTTAATATGTGCTCAGGCATTGCATTGGGTGTGGGAAAACAGAGTGAACAAGATTCCTGTGCTACCTGCATTATGGAGTCTGCGGTGTGACGGCGAAGACAGGCAATATAAAGGTAAGTATATTAACAAAAGTATCCCCATTGAGAAAGCTGCCACTAAGGATATAAAGCTGATGTGGCAGGGAATAATAAGAGGGGTGCTTACTTTAGACAGAATGGTTAGGAAGGTTTCGAGGAAGAGGTGATGTTTAAGCTGAGCCCAGAAGGATGGTAAGAAACCAATTGCATGAGCCACCAAGAGAAAGAATCATAGCACCAGCAAATGCAAAAGGCCCTGGGTAGGTGGGACTGTGTGTCAGAAAGCTCTGGACTTCTTCTACACACACTGACTAATCCCTCCTCTTCTGTCCTGCTTTTCTGACTCAGCCTTACAGTGTATGTGGGGCTCCAGTCTGGGGTCCTTGATGGTTGTGCCCCTTTGATATATCAACCTAAAATTACACTGGGAGAGTGCTTCCTTTTCCACCTATCTTCCACAGGCCATATCTTGCTCATGGTGACTTCACCATTCAGTCAAGCCTGTCCTTGACTTTTATATCATTCTGATTTTTTTTTTGCGTACATTTTTGCCTCAGGGCCTAAAATAAGAAATGCTGATGCAGGTAGACACGAAAAAATTATTTGCTGAATTTTTGGGTGAATTTCATTAGGTCATCAAGGAACTGAGTGCGTGCGTGCGTGCGTGTGTGTGTGTTTGTGTGTGGTTTTGTCTGCTTATTTATTTTAGCATGAACAAGATTCAGGGAGATCCAATTGGATGAAATTTGAAGAGGAATGGTATGGCATTTTAGACTGGCATTCAGTTACTGGAGGGCTACTTCTGCCTCTGTAACTCATTAGTGATGTGACCTTGAAATCTTGAACTAAACTTGAGGGTTTGGTCCAAGCCTCCTTCAATGTCTGTTCTATTCTATGATTCATTGTGTTTCAATATTTGCCACTCCATCCATACTCCTATGAATTAAATGTTATCTTTAGGCATCAACTTAGTTTATACAATAATGATGCCTTACATTTCATAATAATTCATCATTTTCGAGTACTTTCATCTCTACCATCTCATTTGATTTTAACCAGTCATGTAAAGTATTTGAGACAAATTAATTTTTTTGCTTTCTGACAAGATGTGAAATTTGCTCAAGGTCACAACACAGTAGAAAGGGGAGTGACATTTGTATATACTGTCCTGACTATATGTGGCACGATTAATTGGACAGAATTGCTACCATGTGGAAGTAGAACAGTGTTTACACCCTAGAATAGTGGTCACCACTTATTATTATTTTTTTAATGTTAAGAACTATTTAGAAATGCTGAACTCTACAGAATCCTTTGCTTTTCTAAATTCTGCAGTGGCAGGGATCAGAAAGGTACTCAGGTTAGCTCAGTTGGGGAAGGGGAACACTGCAGAAATTAGCTATCTTATGGACAGGAGGCAAGGTGGCCCTCATAATAATTGGAAAAGTATCTCTACTCATTTCTTCCTAGGACTCAAGTTGTCTGCTTTTCTCAGAACTTCCAAGATCTTTCTTATCTGAAGAACAGTTTCCTCTGCTTACTCATGGTTCTTGTTTCCCCATAACCATGGCTCACATGGCTTGGCTTCCTGGCACCAGCCCTGGCCAGCTGACTCCAACAAGTCAGATCTATCACTCACCATAGACTACTGCCAATCTCTTCCTCTTTTAGTTCCTGTGATCCAATCAGCGAGGGCTGGTGAGACTGGGACAGGAAGGAATCATGTGGTACCCACATCAAGTTCTACCTCTATATCAGGATTTGTGAACAGGTTTTTAAATAAGGGAGTGTATAGATGGAACACACATCCCAAAACATATCTGCTACGTTTCCCTTTTTATCCAAGTTTCACAAATTCTGTTGAGTCTTCCTTTCTAAGGTGTCTCTAATCTTCATAAGTATAACTTTGTAGATATATCTATTCTTCTGATAGTTCAGGGAAAAACAAAACAAAAACAAAAGCAACCCACATTTGTCCCTGAATTTAAGATAGGAAGGATGGTTGCATGGTTTTTGGACTATTGGTTGTTGTTAAAAAAAAAAAGTGCTAGGGGCACCTGGGTAGCTCAGTCAGTTAAACGTCCAAGTCTTGATTTTAGCTCAGGTCATGGTCTCAGGGTTGTGAGATTGAGCCCCGTGTCGGGCTTCATGGGCTTCATGCTGAGCAGGGAGTCTGCTGTAGATTCTCTCTCTCCTCTGTTCCTTCTCTGCTTCTCCTCCTGCCCATTCTTTCTCAAATAAATAAATAAATCTAAAGGGAAAAAAAAGTGCTAGCAATAAGTTGTGTGCATTTAGGTCTCAGACCTGATACTATCATTTGTTTCCGGACAGACCATTTATTCCCCTTGAGATTCAGGAGAGGGAGACTCTTATAATCTAACTAGAAACTGGAAAGAATCTTAAAGGATTATCTTTTATTCTGTATTTTACAGTAAGACATTGACCTCAAGCCTTAGGTCACGGAGCTGATTAGAGGTAGAACCAGTGGAATATTTCTCCTAAACAAATGTTTGTGAACTTTTTATTACATCATCTCAGCACAGCCCTGTAGAGGCTTACTCTGGGAATCAAAGATAATGAAGTGATAATGCAGTGAAAGTACCGTCTACGTGTAAAATTTATTTTAAGATGAGAATATGGAATGGGGATAGAAGATAGGAATCTTCACAATGTGTGAATATACAGGAAACAAACTCTAACTGCCCTAATTCTTGTTTTCTAAAAACTTACATATGAATTAAAGATCTTGAAAATTGATCTGAACTCTGTTACTGCCACAAAATTGCATCAGAAAATGGAGATTAGGCTGTTCCTGCTGCCAGATGGTATAGGAATGTGGTTGAATGTCGACTCTGATCTCAGACTGCCTGGCTTCAAAGGTGGGTTCTATCACTTAATAAAGTTGTGTAGTTTTAGGCAAGTTTGTGTCATTTACCAAAGTGCCCTGGGTCAAGCTACTCAACATTGCTTGCTTCTGATTCTTTGTATATAAAATATATAATATAAAAATATTTTTAAAATACCCTATAGAGTTATTTTCAGGATTAGAGCACCCAACATTTGAAAAAATTCTTAGAACAGTGTATGGCACACAGTAAACCCACTATGTAAGTGTATACTGGTGAAATAGAGAAACCTCCCTTTAAAACCTGTGGACTAGATTAGCAGTATCAGGTGGTTTAGCGAGGAATTCGAGATGGAAAGGGAAGTTTTCTGTGGTGGCTCCATCTTTATCCCTTCAACTCATGAAATCCGTGAAGTGATCATGATGTCACAGACCAGAAAACTGGCTAGAGAAGGTAATTGCTTGGCCAGAACTGTAAGTTGAGTCAGTAGCGGTTCATGGTAGAAACTTGATTTGAGTCTACGACTAAATAAACTAAGTCCTCTCCGGGTTGAAGACCTTCTGGACTTAAAAAGTTCTCACTCTTCCAGGGTGCTAGAAAACGATGGGGTGGGGTGGTGGAGGCGATGAGGGTCCTCTCCTTCTTCAAGCCCACGAACTACAACTTGGTTCAGCGGCCTTCTCCCACGCAGCGCAAGCCTGGCTAAGAGGACTGGCTCCACACTGCGGAAGAATCCGGGCTCTGGCTTTCTTTTGGTGGGGCCAGCGCGGCCTCGCCCCAGCCTCCCTCCAGGGCGAGCCAGGGCAACTGACTCCCCTGAGGAAATCTGTGGCGTGTAATGCCTTAATTTATTTAGAAACTACACTTTTGAGTAAAAAAAAAAAAAACAAAAAATAGGTAAGTCCACGGAAAAGGAATAAGAAGAAGCGCACAAGAGCAAAGGGCCTGCGAACAGCCCCAACCTCAGTAGCCCTTACGGTTCGGCCCCACGCGCGACACCAGACCGAACCCAGCCACCCGCCTCCGGTCCCGGAGGAGGCGTGGCCCGCACGCGCCGCCATCTTGGGCGCCTCTCTAGGCGCTCTGTTTACTACTCTATGGCCGCTCGCTCCCGCCCCGCCCCTCCCCAGTCATTGTCTGGAGGAGCAGCCGCGGCCGCAGCGCCTTCTCTTTATAAGCCCGCAGTGCCCGGATGTGAATGGATTACAATGTATCTTTCAGGGAAACCTATTATTATCAATGTGACTCCACGGGGGAGTCAATGGTGATGATGATGAGGAGGAGGAGGATGATGATGATGAGACACCTCTAAACTTGGAACAAGTTTAAGACTTTATAAGAGGAGAAGAAAAAAAACCCACCAACAAGATTTGTTTGAGGAAAAATTCTAACTATCCTGTATTGATATTTTTTTTATAAACAATAAGAAAAAGTTGTTGGATTTTTTTTTTTTATGATTTCTTTTTTGGGGGAGGGAATTTTGTTGCAGTTTTATGGTGGAAAATGCAAAAACCAGAGCCAGGTGCATAATCTTGTATTCTGTGGATATCCCTGGAGCAGAACTGAGTACCAGTTAAAATACTTTTTTGGGGGACACACATGTGAGATACTAAGTACTTGCAGAAGATTTTTGTCTTTCTTTTTAAAGTCACTTTCCTTGGAATATTGTGAGCATATTTGTGGCCATTTAAGGTAACGTTACAATTTGCTGTCAGAGTAAACTGTTTGTAATTGAATTTAATTTTTAAAATGTCGATCCCAATGTTTTATTAAAACAAAAGGAACAGCCTATTAAATAATTGCCAATGGGAAAAAGTGTGTGCATGCATTTTGTATATGTACTTGCACATCTAGCAATTACAGGGTTTCTGGAATGTGTATTTTAACACACGTTAAAATAGCGTATTTTGGATATACTGGATAAAGCACGCTTGTTATTACGAAACGATAGAATTATGAAGCTTAATTTTAATCCTAAAAAGTGATGTGAAAAAGTATGTTTTAAGAGCATGCAAGGCCTGTAATGGTAAATGTTGAATTCAAAACTTATAGCGCTGGCGAACGGGGACTTAGCGTGGCTAGGAACTCAAGTGTAAAAACAAAACAACATCCACCCTCAAAAATTGCCTTTTTTTTTTTTTTTTTTGGCGGAAGTTTCCNTTTTGGCGAAGTTTGCAGCTATACTAATCTGTGGCTTAAAAGGGAGGGGAAAGAAAGTATGCAATTTAGGTTTCGCCCCCAATGCAAAACTACCGAAATGAAAATCTCCCCAGCAAAATGTGGCTTGGTTTATATATGGAAAAGAAAAATATTGTTCCTCTTGGCAAAGTCTTTTTGCATCACGTGTATTTGCAGCCTAGTATAAACTTGCTTTGCTGTGTGTGGATGTGTGAGTGAGAGGGAACGAGAGTCAGAGAAAGAAAGAAGTGAGGGGATGTAAACTCGAATAAATTTCAAAGTGCCTCCGATGGATGAAACGGGCAAAAACTGAACTGTTCAGGCTTCAGATTGTAACTGACGATCTGAGGGAAAATGAGGTGCTCGATGAATTTTCGTTTGTATTTTTTTGCGAGGCGGGGGAGGTGTTGAGATTTTTTTTTCTGGGGGGGGGG
>NC_048231.1:87093893-87245511 GCF_002007445.2 Ailuropoda melanoleuca | reverse complement strand
GCCCCCACATCCCCACCCCCAACCCCCCCAGTCTCCAAAAATCCGATTGTGTTTTCTCCAAGGATTGGGACTGGATTTTCTGATTGCGGTTATTTCCATGTTTCTAGGTTTGTGTGATTTTGCTAAAATGCATCACCAACAGCGAATGGCTGCCTTAGGGACGGACAAAGAGCTGAGTGATTTACTGGATTTCAGTGCGGTAAGAAAGAACGGTGGAAACTAACAACAGCTGTGAAAAAAAACAAAACAAAAAACCCAAACACTTCAGCTAGAAACCAATAGTAGTCTAAAGGACAAGAATAATTTTTAATTGGCTGAATCCTTGGCAAACATGAAGGTCTTTTTGATAAGTTTTTAACTACAATTTTTGGGTGTGATGGACGATTCAGGCTTTTTTTTTTTTTTCCTTTTTTTTCCCCCAGAGTATAATTACTTGCCTTGAATTCCCTACCCACCGGACCTCCAAAATAGTGGAATCTTACCCCAAATGAAAGGACAGACAACCCTAAAACTTGGCCTTATCTGAACATGAGAGTACTCATACTTTGCGCACTACTCGTTTTATTTTATTTTTTCTGGAAATGGAAAAGAGAAAATAGGAGACCCAGTTTTCTCTTAAAGTTTTAAATTGATGATGCTTTGGGTTCGTAGGACCTGTAGTTCTGTTAGTTACATCTTTTCCTAGGATTCTGAAAAGTCGTAGATGTGTGCTGAGCATCCTACATTCTTTAGAATCCTTTAGACTGTTTTGGTAAATTTACAGTCGTGAGATCAGCACAAAGCAAAACTTACACACTTGTGGAGTGTTACGGCTGTAGTTGGTCCCTCTCCATCCCTTTGCTTCCCTTTCCCAAACCAAGTCCCAGACCTGTCAGGGTAATTCATTCATTTTTGATGCCAGATGAGTTTGGTGTAAGATGCATTTGCAAAGCAAAATAAAAAGAATCCACAAAACACACAAATAAAATCCAAACCGCCTTCTAAGTGGGGCTCTTTCATGTTGCTGCTGCTGCCGCTGCTGCCGCTGCTGCTGCTGCCGCCGCCGCCTCCGCTGCTCCTGCTGCTGCCGCCGCTCTTCTGGACCTTCTTCTGGAGAAATGGCTTTCGGAAGTTTTGCCAGGAAACGTAGCCCTAGGCAGCTTTGTAGCCCCCTTTCTGCTTGCTGCACTTTCTCCATTCGTTCCTTTGCTTTTTGCAGGCTCTGACTCAGGGAAGGTGCGCATTATCCACTAGATACGTCGAAGAAGAGGGAAACCAATTAGGGTCGAAATAAATGCTGGAGAGAGAGAGTGAGAGAGAGAGTGAGAGAGAGTGAGAGAGAGAGAGAGAGTCTTGCTACAAATTGCTCTCATGTTTGAGACGAAATGAGAATTTAGTGCAGGTGGCACTTTTATATTTATTTGGGTTCACATATGACAGGCAAATCCTATACGGGATGGAAATGGACATTGCCACGTTTATGGCCAAGGTTTTCAATATCAAACAAACAACTTTGTTCTTCTCCTTTGTAAAACTAGTGTTTTCTAGAGAGGCCGCTGCCCTCCAACTTGAATCTTGATAACATTATGGGGACTGTGTTTGTTTAAAGTGTAGCGGTATTGCCTAGTGCTGGCAATCTAATGAACCTGAGGAAAAAGAAAGACTAGAGTGGTAAAGGGGGGGGGGTGTGACTGGTAATGTTATGCTTGTTTCAGTTTTAAGTTGGATGGTGATGTATTTTACTAAAATGAACCCTTAGCATAAACTCTTAAGCTATTTGGTAAGAGTATGAAAGATCTTTGACAAACTCTGAAGGCACAAATGTCTTCTTTTCGACAGTAATATTTCTTTGTTTCTTTTAGATGTTTTCACCTCCTGTGAGCAGTGGGAAAAATGGACCAACTTCTTTGGCGAGTGGACATTTTACTGGCTCAAGTATGTACATTCTTTTCTTAGCGTGTAGTTAAATGTTCTTAGCTGTTTATTCACTCAATGTATATTTTTGGCTCTGTTGAAGTGTTCTGAAAAAGTCATTGAAATTTTAGCCTTGTAATGATGTGGTTATTTCATTATCCATCAGTAGTATAACTTACACAAAATGTTATCTTTTGCAAAATTAAAATTAGGCTTTTTTTTTTAATCAATCAAGGAAACTGTCTCAGAATGCCATTACTTAATTTAAAAGCAATTTTCTAATACAGTTGTAATCAAACACGTGAAGATAAAGCCAGTGTTGACATGTGGAAAATGAATTTATTTCCCTATTTGAAAATACAGGGGAAAATCTCACTCTCAAAAAAAAGGGAAAATCCTTTGTAAATAATATTAATTATTAGGTACTAGGTATAATTAATCCTTTTAAAGAAGTGAGCACTTAATTTTGCAGATGAATGCTGCATAGTAAACCATAGCTGTAAATAGAGAGGCTCTTTCTCTCTGAAAGCAAAATATGGATTCATTTATCTTTAAAATATTCTTTTTGGTGCTTTAGCTATTTTTTTTCCCTAAGCATTTCCTTGTGCAGTGAATTTTTGCTATATTTAAAGTTGCAAATTTGGAAGGACTTTTACATTTTATAAATGAAAGGTCTTTGGGTGATGCTTAAAAAAGATGTTAGCGCTATTCACAAAGGAATCTGTGTGCGCAATGATTATCTGGCATCTAAGGAGGAGTTTTAATAGGGGACTCCCTGAAGGTCTCTTATTAAAGTGAAAACTGAAAATTTGATATTCACTTAAAATGGTGCTGGTGTTGTGGGTTTTGTTTTTTTTTTTTTTTTTTTTTTTTTTTGGTCTAGTAAATTTCATATAGAAAGGAGGCATACATGGTTTCCTGTTATCCTTTAGGTTTAAGGCTTAAATCCATTTATGCTTTTTAAGCAGCTGCAGTATTTTAGGAGTTCTGGCAGTGGTAAATAACACTACATTAGACAGAGTACCATTCTTAAGTCAGACTGTTAAATGTTGACATCTTTTAGCTGTGAGATGCCAGTGGAATTTTCTGTTAACTATTGAATATAATTTCACATCTCTTAATTTTCATTTGATGCTCTGGCAATGAAACAAATCTGTTCACCTTTATGATTTGTATAATTGGTATGCTTCTATAAAATTAGTGGCTTTTAAAAGTTGCTCATTTCTAAATGAGTTACTTCTTCTTCTGGCCCCCATAAGACTAAGTTTTATCTCTATAATTTGATTTATAATATTAGAGAATATAAGATGCCTCCTATATATCTACTTTATCTTTTAAATTTGGGGGTCCACTTTTATTAAAAGTACTATTGACCGTATATTTGTGTTTTGCTGTCTTAGACCCTGTTATATTTTTCATTAAGGGACTTAACATTTTTTGTTGTCTTGGTATTATGTCTTCCAAATTTTGGTGTAGTATTCTCTACACAACTTTGTAGTAAAGATCAGTACAAGTATCTCTTGTGGACAAATTAATTTTTCATGTTAGACAGTATCAAAACAGTAACTTTATCTCTGACAGTAATTTTCTTCATGATTTTACTTAAGAAAATGTGTATTCAGCTTAAATCTAAAAGTAGATTATGTCAGAAAGGCCCAGAGATAGACTGCTTTCAAAGTGCAAAAAACTCTTTTGCACTCTGTGAGAACTGACACTTTTGGAATAACTTAAGTGTATCAGTTTAGGTATGGTTTAATAAAGTAAAGTGATTTAGAAGCATGAAATTGTGTTACATTTAAAAAGACAACTGTGCATCTGGTCCCTTTTCTGTGTTCACATTTCAATAAAGTCCTTGCTATGATGTTTAAGTGTTTACAGAGAGTACAGGCTGGATAATTATGAATATGTATTAATGCATTTTAGTAAGTGATTATATGTTGAACTTACACAGTTCTTAAGACAAATATACACACACACAAACACACACAAGCACACATACACACACACATAATCCTAGAAGAGATTTCATTCTCAGTGAGAGGTGTTATGATATTTCTAATAAAGATGCTGTAATTATTTTTAGGTGTTGAACTTTAAGTTACAGTGTAACACAGTTGCAGTTTTCAGGCCCAAATATTTACTTGTAAAGGTAAAAAAGTGTAGTGGCTATTTTGTTCTGGCAGCTGGATTGAAAATGCAGGGTATTCATCCAATGCAGTATGATGGTGACTATAATATATGGAGTACAGATTGTAGTGTTGGTTTTTCTCATCTATTCAAGACGTATTTGAACACAGGGCTATTAGTGAAAAAAATGGCTTATATTTCCGCTCTACAACAAAGATAAATCTCTTTTAAAGAATATCAAATAGAAGAATCAGGAAAACTGCACTTTGCCCTTTAACTGGAAGGATGAACTAGGAAACTTTGGACAGAGAAATAATTATGTAAATTTATTTCAGGTTAATATCCATTGTCTTGAGTAGGCTCAGATGTCCCTTTCATGGGTAGCTTTGAAACTTGGGTCTAAGAAAAAAAAGACCAAAACTATAAGTAAGTAAACTGTTCATATTTGCAAAACCAGCCAAATTTCTTCAAAGTGGGGCATGGTGATATTTCATGCTTAAAGTTCCCAATAGCTTTTGAATTGATTAATATGGGATGCTCCATCGTGATTTGCAATGTGGGAATGAAAATAAAGTGGCCATATTCCCTTTAATCTTTCATTTCACGAACATGGTTTTCCCTACCACCTTAAGAAATGGTGAAGCTGCTAGGGAGAATGGAATGTAACCTGAGCTATAGCCTGACATTCCCAGGGAGCATTTTTCACATGAAAGGCTTTTGTCAACCCAGGAAAGGACCAGCAGTTTTTGTTTGATGTTTGCAGGTGTTCAGCAGAGAGCACTAAAACAATTCAGGCATGATGGTTCAGAGCTTTGATGACCTTAACAGAATGAATTGGTGGGCTCTGGAATTATTTTTAAGAAATAGTTGTAACCTATATGGTAACTTATATAAAGGGATTTAATATCCATTATATCATTGATCTTAAAACAAACTAAAAGCATACACATGTCTGGATGATTGGAAAATTATTCTCATTAAAAAGTAGGGTGGCAAAGTCACCAAAAGAAAAAAAAATGCATCTAGAGTCTATAATTTATTGATGAATGGGGGTAAATTTTTGATTGTAACAAAAAGACTGGTTACCTTTGAGTCTTTTATGAGCAAAAGAGAAACATACTAGCTTTGGCATCTTTTTAAAAAGTAGTTTTCGAGTTGGGCCACTAAAATGATCTATACTCAAGAACAGCCCTGGTCACATCTGTTACATGTATTTACAGTTAGTCTGTGATGGATACTACATCTTCCTGTCTCAGTTTTTAAAAGTTGAGCTTTTTCCCCCGTAACTGTTTAGTTTTACTTAGGTGTTCAGTATTCGTTAAAGATTGCCAAATGAATGGGTGTTTGAACAATTAAGAGCCCCAGTAAAATGCACCACATCCCTGTCGTGGTCATTTTTGGAAAACGAGAAGCATTTTTTGATGTTCGTAGAGGTTAGTTAACCTCTATCCACATAACACCAAAATGACACATCAATTTAGTAAATTCAGGGAGAAAAAAAAAATGGATCCAACGGGTGCTTTTTGTATCACAGAGAAAATTCAAATGGTCAGCATCCGGAATTAATTTCTATCCGTTACAGTTTGAGTTCATGGTTATGGTGTGAAAAAAAATTGATCTCTCCTTAAAGGCATTTGTTGAGTAGAATCATTTAATTGTGTGTGTCTGTATTTGTGTGTATGTGTGTGTTTTAAAACAGCCTTACTATTGTAGTACAATTCACAATGGTGGTATGGCTTTTTTGTAAGGAACAGAGTAATTTAGTAGATTTAAAAATAGGGAAAGTGACATTAAACCCATTATATTAGAATCATAGAATTTTGAGGATAGCCACCCCCTAAGAATAGACAGCCCAGTGCCTTCCTTGTACAGCCAAAGAAAACTGAGGTTCTCACCTGTGCCTTTATTTGCTATTCTAAAAAACAAGTTTTGATTTGCTAATTCTTTATGGCTCTGCACATCCTTTATGGGAATAACTCTGGTTTTACTACTGTGTTTTTCTATAATTTGTGTCGCATAATAGGGTATAGGATGTGTGTGCTGATACTGCTTCTGCATGTGCATGTGCCCTTTGAATGCTTTTTAAGGTTTAGAACTGTGTTTTGGATTATTGGTCATTCTCTTTTACCTGACCTCCCCTGTGGCTATTTGCAAGATTGAATAATAGATGGAGATGGATATGACACTGACAAAATAGAAGTGCTTCTTAATATGTCAAGTGGCATACTGTGCACCTTGTATTTACTGTATGTTTTGAATCCTTCCAAGAACCATGAGATGTAAGGATTACTATGCTCAATTCATAGATGAGGAAACTGAGATTCAGAGATGTTCAATGACATGCTCTCAAAGCAGCCAGCAATGAATTAGGTTTTAAACCCAGGTCTGCCTAACTCAATGTCCTTCTCACACATACACACATATTCTGATATAGATTATTTTTCAAGATTATGTAGACGTAAGAATATATTATTGAGGCTTGGCATGTAATATTACTCCTGATCTTTAGAGTAGATAAACACTTTTTAAAAACGTATTTAAGGGGTGCCTGGGTGGCTCAGTCGTTAAGTGTCTGCCTTTGGCTCAGGGCGTGATCCCAAGGTTCTGAGATCGCGCCCCACATCGGGCTCCTCTGCTGTGAGCCCGCTTCTTTCTCTCCCACTCCCCCTGCTTGTGTTCCCTCTCTCGCTGGCTGTCTCTGTCAAATAAATAAATAAAATCTTTAAAAATAAAAAAATAAAAAATAATAAAAACATATTTAAGATAATGATATAAACCATGATATTTTTCTTGCCTTAGTATCCAGATAAGCTGGCTTTCTATTTTATGTTGGATTGCAATATCGTTTAGTCTGTTTCTCTATTATCATTATTATTCTTATTATGAGGAGGATATAGTAGATCTTTTGAAAGTTGTGCATTCGTTCTGTTGTGAATAGACAGTCCGCATGGGTGCTCACGAAAATACTTCATTTTCAGTTATTTTTATGTACCTTATCCAACCAAAAGTTGAGGTAATTGAGCCTCCTCTGTTAATATCTAAAAAATAAAGATTTACTATTTTTAACTGTAAAAAAAAAGTTTTGCAGTTCGTTGTTAGATCTTTGAAACTTAATATTCAAGAACAATAATCCTAAACTCCATCTGCATCACTAAAATAAGCAGTTCTGAAGTTTTGATGTGTCTATTACCAGACATGTGCTTAAAATGTTACGTTTTCTAAATTCAGAAGGAAGAAGCAGTACTCTATTTGACACTGACTTAAGTAAATAAAATGCATTAAACAAGCATGGGGATCCAAGATCTGTTGAGACAGAAATGCTTAACATTTTTGACAGCATCAGCAAATTATCTTTACCCTACTATTGTAATGAGAAAATCACTTAAATAACAGATGAACAGCTAAGTCACATAAACATATATAATAGAACTATGTAATGAAAGTTTATGCTGTTAATTGCTCGAATCTGTCTTAAATGCTTAGAATCATGGAGCAGTAAAGACTGTCATATAAACAGTTTTGTTTTGAGCTTAAAATTATTCCTTTTTGCTTTCATCTGCTATGATAAACAAAGTAATTTTGTAAGCTTTACAGATCAAACATTTACTCCTAATGGTAAACTACATTTTATATTGGAAGTTTGCAACCTCGTCCAAGGCACAGAGTTGAGTCCTGGTGGCCCCAGGCCTGTGATTTTCAACATTTAGTATTATGATGCTATTTAGATCTGTTCCCATAAGCCAAGATAACAGATCTCAAGTTGCCTAATAAGGAACATGGTGTGTTTTGAAATGTTCTTCAGTTTACAAGTCTTGAACCAAAATGTTCTTGGCCAAACCTTTAGAATATAAATCTATATGTTGAGTAAGTCAGATCTTGCACAGATACAGCATCAAAATGAAGCTAGGTAGGAGCGAAAAAAATCCCCCCTTCCTTATTTTTTTATTTTATGAGCTATATTTTATGACCAGGTGTTATTCCAAGTTCATTAGATAGCACTAAGTACTAGAGAAAGTAAAGCACATCATAGGGTTATGTTTTTTTAAAGGTTATTTGTGTCAATGATTCCTTATTACTCTGAATGAAATTTTCGAGAATGACCACAAAATTTACAAGCTTACACTTGGGTTATCCATTTTCTAAATCCTTGAGCCCATTTATACTTAACGGTGAGTTTGCACATGGGTTTCAGGTGGACACTTTTGAACCATATGCCTCTTAATGCTTATGAGAGAGATGTTTGAGAGGTACTCATCTAATCTTTAGAGAAGATCGGTTGATGCTTTGTTATAAGCAATATATATACTATTTTTAAATGTCCGACTCAGAGGAATAGCAAAAGTGTTGAAGAAGGTTGTCATGTTTACTTTCATTTGCAAAATAAATAAAGGCCCAGTTAATCAGCATATCAAATACCCAGGTGTGTTTAAAATCAGTTTATATGGATGAATTTCAGGACCATAAGGAAGTATTTTATTTAAAGGTGCAGCCACAAGATTGTTCAAATGGATGTTTTTGTACTTTTGTGTGACAATTAACATTTAATGAATGACTTTCTAGACTGCCATTGGTGGTAATTACTATATGTAGTTTATTAACTGCAATCCATTGTTGGATGTGCCTGTATTCATTTGTTTTGCAAACAACTCTTCACATGTTCAGCAGTATTTGTACATTACTTTTTAAAGAACCTGTTTCATTTGCTGATTGCCTCTAAAAATTTTAGCTTACAAATTCTCATGTACTAAAATGCCTCTTTGATCAGAGTCATTTTAAAAAATTCATCAACTTTTCAGCTATAAAATTTTTGCATTTAGATCCTTAGGGAATCTCAAAGGAACCACACAATTTTGATTTTAAAATAACTAATTTATAGAAATTTAGATTTATAAGAGACTTTAGAGATGCTCTGTTATTTTTTTAGCTAAAGAGCCAAGGTTTGGGAGGATTAAATGTCTTTTGCCCAAATCATACAGTTGGTTATTGGCTATAATAGGACACAAATACAGATGTCCTGACCCGCTGGTCACAGACCCCATGCTGTTTTTAATTAAGGTTTGGACTCAATCCGTTGGTACCAACTGTATGTTTCTTAAGAGGAGGAAAACATGTATAATCTACCATTTCTGAAAAAATAATAAAAATTTAGATTATGAGAGATGGACATCATAATCTGGCTCACTTGTCATCACGTGTTCTAATTTGGCTAAGGCAGTTGACGAATAACTGTTAAAATGTATTGTGTTATTAAAAATAACAAAGTAAGACCCATGATTAAATATCAGGGCTGTAATTTAATCTTGGGGGTTCTGGTGCTGTTCATAAACCATTTGGCTTTTTTCTATAACAGATGACGTCAAAATACAGCTTGATTGAATTATGACCCTGGGTTCCAGGAGCACCTGCTTATGCCTCCTTACTTCATGGCATGTCAGCATTTCCATTACAAACTTTTTTTTTTCCTCTGACATTTTTAACTTTAAATAGTTAAACTAGACTGATGTTTGGCGTATAAACTTTCAGCCCCCCGGGAAAAGACTATTTTCCCAATAAAAAAGAGAAGGTGGTGACAAAGCCCCATTACAGAATACCTTCTAGAATGTTCTTCCTTGCTTTAATCTTCCATTAATTTAAACATTCCCTTTTGAGGTACTTAGCTGAATTGCAGAACATCCAAATGGAAGGTTTTTAATCTCAAATTTCCCAAGCCAAGACTTAAATACAAGATATTTAGGGACTGTTAAACTAGGAAAAGACCTAGCTCATAGAAAGGAGAATATGGAAATAAGAGTTCTGGACACTGCAGTTTGATGCTGGGTGAAATGCTGGAGAGCGAGACATGAAAACATGCACATACCAATGTACCTTGTCAGCAATTAGTCTTATATCTACTTATGATGAGTAAAAATTGATAATGTATGGTTTAGAAAGGTATATTTATTCCTCTTCCTATCTGGAGACTTGCAGCATAGCTTCTATTTTACCCCCCTAGGTTTTAATATGTTGGCAATAGAGATAGAATGCTATTTCTATCTAGCTACTCATCTGCCTATCATAATTTTTATTGATGGTTCATCTAATAGATATTTTTAGTACATGCTATGCTCAAAATCCTGTGTTAGCAATTATAGGATGGAGAGGGACTTATGGGAGATAGGTCCTGCCCCAAGAGGGCATAGATTCTTACAGGAAAGTATAGAAAACCACATACATTATTAATATTCAGTGTCCAAAAGACAAGTGCCATTTATGTGGTTGGAGTTTAGACAAATAGAAATTATTTCTTTTGGAGGGAAATGAATAATGAAGGCTTCGTGGACAAATCGATTCCGATCCTTGAAGGGAAGGAGAAGCATTTTGACACATGGGGACATTGGGACTGAGCGTTTTGTGTCAAGATCCCTGTGAAGCAGGCCCAGAGGAAGGTTATTGCAAAGGGTGGATTAAAGAGCTCTCCAGAAAGAGAGGCTCCTCAGCTCTGCTGTGGAGTCAGCGCTGGTCTGGACACCTGCAAGGAATCCCACCTGCAGTGTCCGTAGTTTGGAACCCCCCCCTTTTTTCTTTCTTTCCTGCTTTTAGGATTTCCTTGGGGGTATTAATGATTATAATCCAGTTCCTTCCAAAAGTATGTTGTTTTTAATGATAGGGTCAGGATGGAAATCATGGTTTTTATGTTCCCAGTCCAGACTCTTCTATTACATCTTTCAGCTATGGAAATTTTCTTGAGCCAAAATGATAGCTACTGTGGAGAAAAAAATAGCTGCTTCATATCCACAAAGCAGTAGAACCTGCAAGCCTGCATCTGAAAGCCGAAAAAAATACTTTGAAACTTTCCAGTGAACTTTAGTAGGGATCTTATACCATACTTAACAATATTTTCAGAATGCAAGAATTCATCATTATAATTCTTATTACTATCACTATCATCACCCTCACCAGTGCCACATCTTTTGGTTCAGAAGCAGGGAGGGAAATGTGATAGTTTTATTGCCATTATTAGACATTCAGAAATGCATTTAAAAACATTCTCAAAGATATTGTGATCCTAGCCAAAACTTATGTAGTGTTTGTAAAAAACATTATGGAGTGGCCAGATACACCTTTGGTTGAAATCTATCATAATTATGTCACAAATAGGGGAAAAAAATAAAAATACTATCCTCTCCTCAAGTGTTGATGAGTTCGGATTGAAGTGTCTTTTTCTCTGTGACATCTAAGTATTTCAGTGTGTAACACATGCTTTCGGTTTCCACAAGGAGCCAAAAATTCAAGTGATGGTTGAAATAGGCTTAGGAAGAACTTATTAATGCATGATTGTATCTGCTACATTGTAGAAACAAGATTTTACAACAAAGAGAATATTCTAGATCTTTTTTTAAGGAATGTTAGTTATGAACCTATGTATCCCCAAAACTTTTCTTTCACTTTCAAAAATAAGGGATTCATAGTGGAACTATTTTGGAATGCTACAACTTTAAACTCAGAGAGCAAAAGTTTTGGTCCTCAGGTAGTAGTAATATTTCAAGATTGACTAAACAATTTCATACGTAACCCAATTTTGTAGTCTTGAAAGCAAAGACCAAACAATATCAATTTCAATCCTTGTTTGAATAATCATTCTTTTTTGTGTGCCATCTTGAACATCATTGTCTACTAACGGGTATCCCGAACCATTGAATGTCTTTCTACTCTTGTGGGCACTGTGATTCTTCATCTCGTTACCTTTAGCCACAAGGTTAATTTTCTTTTGACACAGTATTTCCCTCTGATTTTCCTAACCTCTTATTCAGTTTATCTCTTCAGCCTATGTAGAATTATTTCTCATATGTGCGATGTACATTTGCTCTGTCCCACTTTCATCCTTAGTAATTTTGGTAGCATTGGATAAGGTGAGAAATATTCTACAATTACTTTAACTAATTTGATTTAAAAAAATTCCATTATTGTTTATAAGGGCTGATTGTTTAAAGAATTTTGAAAGCTTTGGAAAGTGAAAGGGATGAATGAATATAATTTTTTTCCAGTGTGAATGTATTTCACTGGAATAGCAATAGAATTCTTGAGAATTATTAACTTTCATTTACTCATTCATTCATTAGTTCAGTACATGTTTTGGAGAACCAAGACAAATTACAGAGCTAGACGCTGTGGTGATGTAAAGAAGAACAAATATCAACGTTAGCATTGCAATTAGAGCAAGCATGACTTTGTTGTTGTGAGGGGGAAGTTCTAAACCGATTCAATAAGAACGGACTTTAAAAATAAGTGATGTCGACATACAGAATTAGACTTCTTGAAAAGATACTTTAAAAAATAACTGAGTGAAGACTTCACATTTCTAACTGCAGCATAGAAATCCTGGAATCTGTGTACATGTGTACTCTACGTGAGTATAAAGGAAGGAGAATGGATTCAAATGATTAGGGAAATTGGACCTGGGAGAGTATTGTTATGGATGTACTTTCAAATTTAGTACCAGAGATTCTCGGGGAGGCAATGCTAATTACATTCCATTTGTCCTTTTTGAGCAGAAATGAGAGTTTTGGGTTTATAGCTAATGCTCATTTACTTCAAGGACACTAGATATGCACGATTGTCTTTTTTATTTTCACGCTTGAATTTGTTAATATTTATCCTTACAATTTATAGGCAGGAAAGTTATTCACTTAGTTTTAAAATTAAATAATTATTTGTTGAGCATCTACCATGTGTCAGATACCATGCTGAGTGCTGGAAATAAAATGGTGAGCGAGATAGATCTGTTCCTACATTGCCTAGATGTGGGAAACAGACATTCACTTGAATAATCAACCAAAGAAATATCAAGTCTACATTTGAGCATTGGACAAGTTTGCCATGGGGATACTTGACCAAGCTGAGGAGTCGGGAGAATCTTCCCTGAGGCTGGCACACCCGAACAGAGGTGTGAGGGATGGAGGGGTAGTGAAGTGGCAAAGTTGGCAGGGTCAGGGAGGGGGGATATGTTCCAGCAGGGAGAGCTGGGCATGGTAGTTGGGCTACGGGGCTAGAGCATGGTCTGAGCAAGCCTGGGGAGAAATGTAGGGGCCAGACCTTGCAAGGCTGAGGAATGGGGTGCCTTTGCAGTGTGCTGCCAGTCACATTTGTGCCTGGGAACACTCTGGCTGCAGCCCAGAACACAGAGCTCAAGGGTAGTCGGTGTGAGTGGCCCCAGCCAGTTGTGAGGCTTCAGCAATCCAGATGAGACATGGTGCTGCTGGTCTTACAGCATGGGTGGTATGGTCAGAGAATTGACTATCGACTTTATTTGCTATCTATAACTTTAGCTCATTGGGGAGGGAGCATTCATACTGGGCACTTGCTCTTTTTTGGTGAAACTTTCCACAACTTTAATACTTGAAAATCTATTGTATCTCCTAAAAGGAACTGGGAGACCTAATTCAACTGCCCTGTGATACCCACTGCTTTTTTAGGAACCAGGTACCACAGAAGTGTTTTTTATTTTCTGAGGCAAGTGGTAGATTGATTTTGCAATTCTCTTGCGAGAGGGTGCAGAGGTAGGAATGGAGGAACCAGCCAAAAGGGATCCTTCTTTCTTATTCAGCGGTCATCAGTAATTATGCACTGTTTAGGCTTCCTGTAACTTCTGTCCTTAATAGCAGTCAGCATTATGATGGGTTGGTTAAATCTGTGGAATTCCTTGAATGCCTGAAGTCAGGTATCAAGTAGCACGTGTGTGAGGTGTTGTTGAGTGTCTTTGCTGGTGAGCATAGGAGGGGGGTTTGATTTATACGATATGTGTCTGAGATTGAAACACTAACATCTGATTGTATTTTGTCTGAGGTGGCCCTTGGGGGAAAATTATCAGTTCACTTTTGATTAGTCACAAAATGAAGCTTCCCGCTTTTACAAGTCCCAGGGAAGAGTCCTCCTCCATTTTTTCTAATGAAGACCTCCCTCTTTGATTCTGACCACCTCATTCTTTGTCCATCCCCCTCCCTCCATTTTCTCAGTAATCTTATTGTTTACTATTGGGAGTCACCTGTCGAACCAGTGTGTTTGTTAATCCTTTTTAGTTAGGAAAAATACCAACATTCTTTTATTTACTGTTCAAGTTGAAGAAAAAATAGCCTGTCTTCCCTCCCTCCCTCCCTTCCTTCCTTTCCATCTTTGCTTAAGTTAAAGTATTAGGGCAATGCTGTGAGTATGGGTTGGATCCTGCCTTCAGTGGCAGTCGGTAATACTTGGCTCCATGATCCAAGAGCTCTGTGTGTTCTTCCCCAGAAGGGTGCTGAAAGGAGAAAGTCACGGACCCGTCTGCACCAGGTGGATAACTCCTTAGAGCATGCGCCTTGCCGCTGATGAGTTGGTAGGGTAATGTTGATGTAAGTGGACAGCACTCACATGTTCTCCCCCTGGAGAATTCCTTCAGCATCTAGGCATGCATTAGCAATTCTCATTAAAAAGTAAGATGAAATATAATTACTTTCCTTTTGGGATGGGGAGGACATGCAAAGTGCTTTCACTGTATCTGCCGTGCTTTATTTTTTTGGAAAAAAAATGGTGGAATGTTAGGTTTAACAACTCTGTGCTTGAAATATTTCATAATTAAAAATGAAACAAAAATGTAACAAACCAAGCAAAAACTCTCGTCCTCATTCACATTCCCTTCTGAGGACCATCCTCTTTCTTGCCCTCCTGCACAACAAGAGTTTTGTCAATTGCTGTCTACACTGGCTACTTCTGAATCCCTTCCACCTATACCCTTTTTATTTTAAGTCTGACGCCAACCAAATATTTCAAAACATATTGGATCTTATAATGCTTGACACCTACAAAATAATATGTAGTAATATAAATTATGAAGTTTAGTGATGGAATGAAGACCCCCTAGACCCACCACTCAACATAAGAATCAGAACATTTGCCTGTCCTTGTGGGTTCCTTTCTTATCCACATCCCCCTGTCTTCCCTGACAGAGGTAAATATTCTCTCTCTCTCTCTCTTTTTTTTCTTTTTAAAGTAGTTTTAGGACATGTATATGTATTTCTGAATAATATGTTGTTTGGTTTTACTTGATAGACGAGTATAAAAATGGTAACATTCTTGGGCACCTGGGTAGCGCAGTCGTTAAGCGTCTGCCTTAGGCTCAGGGCGTGATCCCGGCTTTCCGGGATTGAGTCCCACATCGGGCTCCTCCGCTGGGAGCCTGCTTCTTCCTCTCCCACTCCCCTGCTGTGTTCCCTCTCTCGCTGGCTGTCTCTGTCACATAAATAAATAAAATAAAATCTTAAAAAAAAATGGTAACATTCTTACACTGTCTTGTGTTACTTGCTTTTTTTCATTTGGTATTACGTGTTTAAGATTTGTCCATGTTGTTATATGTAGCATTAGTTCGTTTCACTGCTGGTGAATATGCCTCAATTTACTTATGCACTTTCTGGTTAATAATTAAGTTAGTGATTTGGCTTGATTCCCATTTTTTGGAGCTACACACTGTCCTGAACATCTCTTGAAGACCTCTTGATCATGTTTTTTGATATCTGTAGGGTAGATATCTGTGTTGTTGGGTTGTAGAGTTATGCAAATGTTCAAAATGACAAGATAGTGCCAAATTGTTTTCCGAAGTTTGTTACCAATTTACACTTGGTAGCAGCTTAAAAGATCACTATTGTTGCATATGGTTGCCCACCTTTGGTGTTATCAGATGTCTTGGTTTGTATCAATCTAGTCAGTATAAGATGTAAAATGTATCTCATTGTGGTCTTAATTTGCATTTCCCTGATAATTAATGAGGTTAAACATCTTATATGTATGTATTTGTTTATTATTTGTGTTTGTTCTCCCCTGAAGTCTTACCCCCACCCCCCATTTTTTTTTATTGAGTTGTTTTTATCCTATTGGTTTGTAGGTGTTCTTAATACATTTTTGGATAATAATTATTTCTCAGTCATACATGCTGCAAAGACTTCCCCTTATGTTATGACCTATACAGAAAGCCATAAATTTAATGTATTCATATAATTTTTTTTTCTGTGCCTTTTCATGTTTTGTGTCATGGTTGGAAAGTTCATATCTACTCCAAGGTCATAAAGATATTCCCTTATATGTTTCTTCTGAAAAGGCTTTCATAGTTTTGACTTTTGCCTTCAAGTTTTTAATATAGTTGGGGTTGGTTTTGTGGAGTGGGAAGTATGGACCCAATTCTACCATTTCCCTAAATGTCTTATAGCCATTTGTTCTAGAATCATTTATCAAAAAGTTCCTCCTTTCCCAAGGCATCCACAATGCCACTTCTGTAATATTTTAAGTTTCTATGTTTGTAGAGGTCTCCCATTCTGAGTCTTTTATTCTCATCTATTGGTCAGTTTGTCTACCCTTGCCTCAGTATCATATTATCATAACGTTTTATACTGTATTTTGGTATCTGATAGGTGAAGTCCTCTTCCTTCTTTTGTCACACATGTGCACATTTTACTTTTGGCTATTCGGGGGCTTATGTTCTTCCATAGCATTTAAAAAATAAGCTTAATAAGGTCTTTCATAAGCCTTTTAGGGATTTTATTGAAGTTACATGGAAACTAATGATCAACTTGGAGAGCATTAATATATTTTTAACAAGATTCTCCACTTATGTATCTCTTCACTTCTTTAGGTATTGTTTGGTATCACAAAATAAGGTTTTAGAATTTTCTCCATGAGGTTGTGCATGTCTTTTGATGACTTATTCTTAGATACCATGTTTTTTGTTATAATTTTTGATTTTTTTAAATTAAATGTTCAAATTGTTTGTTGCTGGTATATATAAATGCAATTGATTTTTGTATATTGATTCTTATATTCAGCAATGTTGCTCTCTTAATAATTCTAAAAATGTCTTTGTCTTTTCTTTAGCGTTTTCCTTATAGGTAGTCATATCATGTATGCGTAATGACAGTTCTGTTGTTTTTCCTTTGAAATCCCTATACTTGGCTGCTTACCCCCCCCCTTTCTTATCTTACTGTGCTGTCTAGGACCTCAAGTATATTGTTAAGTAGAAACAGCAATAGTGGATATCCTTGTCTTTTCCCTGATTTTCCCTGTTGACATTGAATATGGTAAATACTTAATTAAGAAAGTTTCCTTCTATGCATATTCTGCTAAGAGTTTTATCATGAATGGTATTGAGTTTTATCATATGCTTTTTCTACGTATTTAAATTATTATTTTTAGGGGTGCCTGGGTGGCACAGTGGTTAAGCATCTGCCTTCGGCTCAGGGCGTGATCCCGGCATTGTGGGATCGAGCCCCATATCGGGCTCCTCCGCTATGAGCCTGCTTCTTCCTCTCCCACTCCCCCTGCTTGTGTTCCCTCTCTCGTTGGTTGTCTCTATCTCTGCCGAATAAATAAATAAAAAATCTTAAAAAAATAAATTATTATTTTTAAATGCCCTTTGATCTGTTTATGTTGTGAGTGACATTTATATTTTTTCCCTATGGTAAACCCCTCTTGTATTTTTGGGATAAAATTAATGTGATCATGATGTATTTGCATTCCTTTTTTAAAAATAATATTCTGGACTCAGTTTTCTAATATTTTCTATCTATGCTTATAACTAAGATTGGCATATAATATTTCTTCTCTTACTGTCCTTGTCTAGTTTTGGCTACAAGTTTATATTGACCTGTGAAATGAATAGGGGAATATTTCCACTCTGTCTTCTCTAGAAGAGTCTGTATAAGGTTGAAATAATCTTTTCCTTGAAGTATGGTAGAACTTATCTGTATAACTATCTGAACCTGATGTGAGATTTTAACCACTGATACAATTTTTGAATAAAAAGTATTGAGAATGAGAATGTTACTTTCTTTTTCAGATAGTTCTATAATCATATATATGAAAAAAATTATATACATAAATGATATATATCATTTTTCCATTTCATATAAATTTTTAAATTGATTACCATAAAGTTCATGATATTGTCTTACTAGCTTTTTAATCTCTGTTGACTCTCTAATTAAATTTCATTTATCATTCCTGATTTTATTTGCGTTTTCCTTGATCAAGATCACTAGAGGTTTTTCTCATCTATTAGTCTTCAAAAAAATCAACTTTGGCTTTATGGATTATTTCCGTGTCTGTGTTTGTTTTCTACTTAATTAGGTTATAATCTTTATTATTGCCTACCTTCTATTTGTTTGGGGTTTATTCTGAAATTTTTTTTCTAATTTCTTGACTTGACCACTTAGCTTATTAAATTGTCATCATTTTTTTTATATAAGAACTTAAGGCTATAAAATAACCCTCTAAGTACTGATGTCACTGTATTCTGTAGGTTTTAATAGGTAACATGTTCATTATATTTGACTTATAACTATTTGAAAATTTCCAGTATAATTTCTTCTTTGACCTTTGCAATATTTATTGGTGCCTTGGAAATTTTACAAATGAATGTGTTATTTATCCCATATTATTGACTTCTAATGTAATCTAATTGTCAGAGAACTGTTCCATGTGACAACAGTTCTTTGGCTTTTGTGAGACTTGCTTTATTGTCAGTTTTAGTTCATCGGTTTTCATAAATGTTCCATTCTTTTCTTGAGGAGAATGTGTATCCTCTTATTATTGAATTGAAGGATCTCTATGTGTCCAGAAATTTAAGCTTGTGAAGTGTGCCTTAAAATCATCTATACCAGGGGGCGCCTGGGTGGCACAGCAGTTAAGCGTCTGCCTTCGGCTCAGGACATGATCCCAGAGTTACGGGATCGAGCCCCACATCAGGCTCTTCTGCAATGAGCCTGCTTCTTCCTCTCCCACTCCCCCTGCTTGTGTTCCCTCTCTTGCTGGCTGTCTCTATCTCTGTCGAATAAATAAATAAAATCTTTTAAAAAATCAAATCAAATCAAATCAAATCATCTATACCTTTACTAATGTTTTGTCTGCCTGACGTGTTTGTCATAGAGAGAAATGGATTGAAATGATCTTCTATGATGGTGACTTTGCAAACTTCTCTCTGCGTTTCTGTTTTGGCTTTTTACATGTTGAAATTGTATTATGTGCTTTTAAGTTTAGAATTGCTAGATCTTCCTGGTGAATTAAGCTCTTTATCGCTTGTATGTGGTCATCCTCTTTCTGTTCTTTTGTCTTAAAGTCTGTTTGTTTCTGTTTTAGTGGAGTCATCCCACTTTCTTTTTGGCTAGTTTTTGTCTAGCTTATCTATTTTTTAAACTTTTGTTTTTCAACCCATCCACGTTGTTGCGTTCGCTGAATTTTATTTTTAATCTAATCAGGTAATGTCAATTTACTTAAATCCATTTATTTAATTTTGTACTTCAGTTTAGGCCACTTCCATAGACTATAAATGTGCCTCTTGGAATTGTGCAATGTGGTAGTTCTATGATTACTGTCTTCTCAATTCTTGTTTCCATTTGCATTGCTTCTTATACACATTTTTCCCCCTCCTCTCATTCCTTTAAAGAAATTGATTAATGTTTTGCTTGTTTCTTGCTTTATTTCCCCCCTCATTGTTTGAAATTTTTTTTCTATTTTTTAGTGGTTACCTTTGAGATTTTACTATACATAGTTATCTGTCAAGGTCTAAAGTGTGTCTACAGTCTTAATTTTCCATTGAAGCAATTTTAGGACCATGGAATACTGTTCCTCCTATCACTCCCCTCCCTACTTAGAGTATTTTGTTTTGAGCTTTAAAATATTTTCTACTGGAGCACCAGGATGGCTCAGTTGGTTACGTGTCCAGCTCTTGCGTGATCTCAGGATTGTGAGATCCAGCCCCACATCAGGCTCCGTGCTGGCATGGGGTCTGCTTAAGATTCTCTGTCTCCCTCTCCCTCTGCCCCTCCTCCCACCCCCTGCTTGCACTCTTTCTCTCTCTCAAATAAATAAGCATAAAATATTTTCTGTCAATTAGATATTTTTTTATAGACAATGTTTAAATTTACCAGTTTACTAATTTCTTTGTTCACCACTTTCTGGCATTTTAGATCTTTATGGGATTGTTTTCATATTTGATGAAGTATATCTTTTAGAAGGTTTTTGGAATAGGGATGTTAAAGGTCAACCCTTGTTTTTTTGTTTATTCAAAATGTCCTTATTCTTGTTCTTTGAAAGATAATTTTGCAAGGCACACAATTCCAGGTTGATGTTTGTTTTTTCTCATTACTCTGTTGATTTTCTTCTATTGTCTTCTGAGTTCCATGTAGCCCATGAGAAGTCTGCTGTCTAAGTAGTGCCATTCCTTTTTAGGACATCTGTATTTTCCCCTGACTTCTCTTTCTCTTTTAGGTGTTTTGAAAAAAAATTTCTTTTTGGGGGCGCCTGGGTGGCACAGCGGTTGAGCGTCTGCCTTCGGCTCAGGGTGTGATCTTGGCGATCTGGGATCGAGCCCCACATCAGACTCCTCCGCTCTGAGCCCGCTTCTTCCTCTCCCACTCCCCCTGCTTGTGTTCCCTCTCTCACTAGCTGTCTCTATTTCTGTCGAATAAATAAAATAAAATCTTTAAAAAAAAATGAAAAATATTTCTTTTTGGTTAAAGTTCTAGGCATCTGGCTTCTCCACACCACATTTTGCTGGTGTTTTTTTTTCTGCCTCTCCTTTGCTGGCTGCTCTTCTGCCTACCTGTAAGTTGAATCTCTCAGGAATCTTACCTCTTCTGTTGAGAGGCCTCAATCTGGAATCAGATTGGGTTGGTTATCATCCAGCTGTTACCACTGAGACCTTGTTTCCTTATTGTAAAATGGATACAAACAGATTGTTGGGAGAATTCAGTAAGATAATACTTGCTATGTGCTTAATCCATATCCAACATATATTAGGCAGTCCGTATATGTCTACTTTTATTCTCATGTAGATTTTCTTCCTAAGTCATCTCATCTGTTTCCAAGATAAGAGCTCTCATGTATATTGCTCTAGTCCCTTTTTTGTCTTTCAGTGTCAGTTGTAGAGCCAGTACTCTGTTAATTTCTTTTCCTCCTTTCCCCTTAATACATGCCTCCTCTACATGTATGTATTTTAGGAATGGCAAAACCTAGTTGATTAAAGATCTGGACACCTTGGATTTCCTTTCTCTTCCTTCCTCCCCATCTAATCATCATGGAATTCTGTTCTCCACCTCTACTTTTACCAGTCAAGATCAAGGCATCATCATGCCTTGTCTGGTCCAATTAATGTTCATGTTTCCACTTATTTCCTGTTGAATCCATACTCCAAAGCAGCCAGAGTGAGTTTTTAAAAAATGCCAAATGAGCATTTCATTCCCAATGTCAGTGTTTTTCACTCGTATAAACACTTTCAGTGTTAAAGAAAAACCTCTGTGGTCCTTAACATATCTCAGAGGTACCTTCACAGCCTCGTTTGATTCCTTCCTAATGCTCTCCTCACTCAGGCTGCATTGGACTTCTTTTAGGTCTTGGATTTTGCCAAGCTTTTCCTTGATTCAGGGCCTTTGCACAAGCTCTGGAGCACCTCTCCTCTTAATCTTTGCTGACTAATTCCATCCAGATCTCATCTGAAATGCCATTTTTGCAGAGGCTTTCTCTGATCTCCTAATCCAAATGGAAAGTTCTTTTAATTCAATAAATACTGGATTTGCCTAATAAATGATTTAATAAACATCCATATGTATTTTAATTTGAATCTACTGATTAAAAGGAATGATAGTTCTGTGGGATCATGGCTCATTTTAAGTTTAGTCATAGTATTGTCATTGGAAGTCACCACACTTCTTTCTTTTTGTGTTCATTCATCAGATTTTCAAGGTCATATACATTTCTTTTTTTTTTTTTTAAGATTTTTTTTATTATTTATTCGACAGAGATAGAGACAGCCAGCGAGAGAGGGAACACAAGCAGGGGGAGTGGGAGAGGAAGAAGCAGGCTCATAGCAGAGGAGCCTGACGTGGGGCTCGATCCCATAACGCCGGGATCACGCCCTGAGCCAAAGGCAGATGCTTAACCGCTGTGCCACTCAGGCGCCCCAAGGTCATATACATTTCTGATGATCATATTATAATTCTTTTTGTATTTTCACATTACATTTTGCACATGAAATTTATTACCAGATAAAATATTCTCCAATCAGGGATTGGATAGCTCTGAGTAACTGAGTACTATATGTTAGGCATTCTTAGGTCATTATCTTATGTAAAGCCCTGAAATCTGGTCATCCAAAATTCACCAAAGAGGAAACCAAGACTCAGAGAATCCTCTGACTTGTCCAGGGTCATAGAGGTAGTGGGGGGCAGAGCCTTGGGTTAATCCAGGTGTTTGAACTCCAAGAGGATAGCTTGTTCTATATCTTCTGCCTTGTTTCTTCTATGAGCAAACTCCTGACAAATAGCTATAGTGAGTACAGTTCACAAAGTTTTTTCACATATATTACCTCATATAATACACACATCAAATTCTGGAGGGGGAATGCCATTTTCGACACTGCATCATGGATCAAGCTTTTTATTCACTAACTTTTATTTCCCAGAGCATCTCTCTGAGGTATTTGAGTTTATAGATGATAAGAGTTAAGCAAAGAGTGATTGAGACAGTTCTCAGAGAAATGACATAAAGGAATATTGAACTGCTGATGAGTATTTTTTCATAGCTGGAGAAGGAGAAAACATGGAGACTTCTTTAATTTCAATAGTTGTGTCTGTCCTGTCTGGTTGACTGCTGTCTATCAATATCTATCTGTGATTGAATATGTTTTAGAAAAAATGTAACCAGCCCAACTAGGCCCGGATTTTATAGATATTATTCTATGGAGAATGCTAAAGTTTTTAAAGTCATTATTTATAAAGAAAAGTATTAACTAGCTACATGTTCAGTTAGTACTTAGTCATGGCAAAAAAAAAACACAAGAAAGTGGAACTGAAATTTGGGAAGCACCATTGGGTGAACTGGATTCTTGAGGCCAAGTAGAGTATGCTTGGACAGACCAAAGGGAGGGAAATGAGGGAAAGGCTGTGTAAGTGCTGGCAAGCAAACTTCTCCATCCAGAGGTTACCCAGTGCCTTCCATGGTTCTGCTTCCTCTACTAAATATTTTGGTTATTGGCAGGGCAGCCTGGTTCAGATATACATTTTGATGTTTTGATTGTATAAAGCTAAAATTTAAAAGAAAACATATGCTAATACTGAGTTCCTTATGTTATGGATTTGACCATTTTATGTCTTGTATGTCTAACATCTAAAAAAGCGATTTTCCTGAAAAGATGAAATCATTTTTCTCTGTTGAAGACTTCAGAATAAACACATGTTTCTGAAACTAGAATGACATAGACTAGGGTAGAGGTCAGCAAACTTCTTTGGTAAGGAACCAGATAATAAATATTTTTGGCTTTGAGGGCCATACACTTTCTGTCTGAATTCTGCTGTTGTACTGTGAAAGCAGCTGTAGACAACAAGTAAACCAAAGAACACGACTGTATTCCAGTACAACTTAATTTACCCAAACAGATAGCAGGTGGATATTTCAGGGTTGGGCTAGGACACGGTCTGCAGACCTTCAGCCTAGAGAAATATATTTTAGATGGAAGTGTAAAAAAGATGGGCTTCTCCTCTTAGCTCTATTATTGGCTTTGTGATATTGGACAACTCACTCTAAATCTCAGAGAGTGAGAATGTTCATTTGAAAAGTAGGACATGCATACATTTTCTTGCATGGATGATGTCTATTTTCTTGATTTAAAAAAATGTATTTAATATACATAAAATAGCATAATAGTAAGCATGTGCTACTTTTGTATGCAGAGCAAACTATTGAAACATTACAACTTGAACTAAAAAAAGAAAATTATGGACACCTGGGTGACTCAGTTGGTTAAGCATCTGCTTCTGCTCAGGTCATGATTTCAGGGTCTTGGGATCCAGCCCCACATCAGGCTCCCTGCTCAGCGGGGAGTCTGCTTCTGCCTCTCCCTCTGCTTCTCCCCCTCGCTTGTACTTTCTCTCTCTCTCTCTCAAAATAAATAAATAAAATCTTTAAGAAAAATAAAAGAAGAAAATCGTGACAATAATATACATGTGAGAGAATGTGGTAAGGAGTAGATCAGATTCTTTGTGGAACCAAGATGGACATAAACAGATCAATAAATAAATATTAGGCATGAAGATCATTATGGGGAAAGATTGTTCCTTACTTGTGTATTTTGTGTCATACAGTACGTTATTAGACATTAATTGGTTATTTTTATAGCATTTGTTAATGTATTCATTTATCAATTAATTTAGCAAACTTATTGAGCCTTCACTATGTGAAGGACTGTGTCGAATGCTTGAGATACTAAAAATGCTAATGAATGCCACAGTTCTTGATCTTGGGGAATTCCTATTGAGAGAGAAGAATGTTTATATAACATATCCTACTATACGGTAAAGTCTCCATTAGAAGCACATATGTAGGGACATCTGGGTGGCTCAGTCAGTTAAGTGTCTGCCTTCAGCTGATCAGCCCTGAGTCAGGCTCCCTGCTCAGCAAGGAGTCTGCTTTTCCCTCTCCCTCTGCCCCTCCCCCAGCTTGTGCTCTCTCTCTTTCAAATGAATAAATAAAATCTTAAAAAAAAAAAAACCCAAAAACACATGTATGTATGGGGCACCACTAGGACATCAGAATTATTGTGAGTAGAGGTAAGTGCCAGGGTACCTTCATCGAGGCTGCCGTGTCAGTTGGGCCTTGAAGGATGAGTGGGGAATCTTTAGACAGAAAGTTGAACGACAATTTGAGCTGGGGGAAGGGTATGTGCAATTGTGAACTTTGCAAATCGCAAGTTGTTTTCCAGGACTAGAAATGGAGCCATGCAAGCAAAGGGGAAATGTGATGCTCAATGTTTGGCTAGGGCCAGGGGGTGAAAGGCAGGGAATTTGAACATTTTTGGAGCCATAGAATGCTTTAGGAGTCTGATGAAGGATAAGGACACTTTTCTATAGGAAAATTCACATATCATGAAGATTTTAGTATTTTGGATACAATTTTGGGAATAAGGATCTAGAGATCACTTTATGAACATTACAAACTTCCTATGTGCTTCCCTTCTTGAAAAATAAAGGGAGTTAACAGATACATTAGTATACAAATGCTTTAATGTGCTGTTTGACGGTGGCAGCAAATGCTCTTGATAAACTGAAATGAAGTTTTTTATTTCATTTACTTAAGGGCTTGGGAGTATATGAGATTGTGTTGAAACTGTTATATTTATACTTTCCTTGAAGAGGGTTAAAGCAAAATCAGAGATGACTACTTATTGGTAAATATTCATGTCCCTCAGTCACCTAAATGCTGTGAAGAGGTTTTGAGAGAATTTGATAGCTTTTGATGGAATTTCCTGATCCAAAAAATGGTGCTACTCATAGGACCTACCTCATAGGGTTGTGAAGATCAGATGAACTCATCCAAGTACAGCACTTGGCCCTTGGTTTATACACAGTGAGAGCTCAATGGGTGTTAGCAGTTAATACTGTTAATTAGTTGTGAAAAATCCACAACTTCATTTATGTAAGTTCATGTATGGAGCTCTCACAAACGCTTGAATTCCTTTATTGAGCATATGAATAGTCTTGTGTTATTTGCCACATAGATGTCTGTGTGGGCCCATGAATTTCTGGATCTTCATGGGTCATTTCTTTGGAATAAAACTTCCTTAACTGAAATACCGTTCACAGCACTGGTTAAGGGCTTCTTAGTGATAGGTTGCATTACATATTTTCAGTATAAAACAGCAGCAATGGTATAGATAAGTTAACTAATGAATATTATTATGTGGGTTTTTTTTTTTTTTTTTACAGCTTCAAATATTCAGTGGGGAAATTTTCCTTGTTAAGAGACACTGACAAGGCCAGTTGGCCTAAAATTAGATCCAGCAGCTGTGTTTTGAATCAAGGCCCCACATGTGCACTTCACACTCTTTTCCCGCTGTGCTTGTCTGCTTCTTTATCTTGCTTCAGGGAGCAGCCTTTTTGGGTGAATTTTAACATCCATGTTTTTCCTGGTAGAACCAGGAAGGTGCATTCATGTAATCAGATGCCATGCTTATATATGTTTATGAAATGACAAAACCCAGAACAAAAGATTTATGTACGTGTGTATGTATGTATTTATTTTTATTATTTTACAAAATCATCCTCTAGCATAATATTAACTCAGAATATGTATGGAGATGTTAGTCTCCATTCACCTCCTACCCCTACTCTTAAATCCCTCAATTAGCAATATGAAAGAGAATATGTATCAAAATAAAACTTAGGAGCCAGAATCAAGGCACTAGGTCATTCTTATATGCAATTGCTACCAAAATCAGCTTTTTTTTTTTTAAAGGAAAATATCTTCCGTGATGATTTTTGATATTTTTGACAGCTAGCAATAATTTAGGTTTTGTTTAATCAATTTATATTCAGGATCTGACGTTCACCAGTATTCGTTTTGCAGGCCCTACTCTCTTTGTATTTCTTTGTCCTACTATTTGGTTAATAAACATTTTTTAAAGAATATATTCATATATACAACATTATCATGATTCGGTTTAAGTATCTGTGGTTATAAGTACACTTCATTTCACCTAATTAAGTTATTTAGTCATTTACACATTAGCAACGTACTGCATATCCTACTTTTACAGGAACTTATTTTAATTATACCCACAGTTCTGTTCTGCTCCATTATATCCATAGATCCAGCTGAATAATAGCAGTCTTAAAAGCCATATGCTAAGAGATTATAGGTCATTAAGGCCGAATTAAGGTAACATTTCTGATGGCCACAAGCGGAAGTCTAACTAACAATTACTTTTTTCTTTTGCTTTGGGGAACTCATTCTATTTGGCTTTGATGTTGACAATCTCATAGTTGAATGCCCAGCGTTTGGCATGTGTTGGTAGATGCTTTGATCATGTTAATTTTTTTTTAAGGGAGATATATTTACAACACATGATTTTTATTTATCCAGAAATTTCTATTCAAAAATGATGTTCTCTCTTTAGCCCTCTTCTTACTTGCCGTTGAGAATCAGTCGAGCAACCAGTTCTCATAACCTGGAAATATGAATATTAGCTTGTGCTTAATGTGCTCTTTTGAATAATGTGAATGAAGCCTGGTTGTGCCACACAGGAATGAACTAAATAAGTGTATCACATTCTTCCAAAGAGAAATGCCCCAGTGTTGTCTCTTCTGATGGAAACTTAGCTTAAAAACAATGACAACAGTAACAGACAATTTGGCTTTTAATGAGTCAATATTCATTTCTGTTTTGGTTGGCCTAAAATCATTTATTAAGGACATCCTTCAGATGTATCCATTTCCATTTTGTAACCTAAGGATGTGTGAATCTAGTGTTGTTCATTTTCTCTTGGAGAAATACTTAGGTTTTGTATGGGAATAAATAATTCTGGGTTATTTTATTGGTTGTGTGGACATATAACTAGGAGATCAGTTTTTAATTGTCATTACCTGATTATGGTTCCAGTTTCATAATCTGTGATTGAAATTAATAAAACTTAAGTGGAAGACTACAATTGAAATATTTCAGTTTAGACTTTTTAGAAAATTGGCTTTCTGCTGGATTAATGAAGATTATCATACTATTCAGATTTGGAAGATATAGGGCAGTTGTACAAGTATTACAGTGGTTGATATGGAACCTCGGCATTTTGGTTGGAAATGTAGGTTTCCATCAGTTCATATAATTTTTTAAATATCACCATTTAAAGTGATAATTCATTCTGAACATGTCAGTGTAGAAATTGAAAATTTACCTTTTATATAAAAAGGGGAGAATAAGAATATATATTTATATATATTTATATATTTGTGGCAAAACAAACACTGAATGCTATTTTCTCTTTTCACCTTTTTTTTGTAAAAGCAAGTATATTTTTTTGGATATCTTTCCATTAGTGGAAACAGGTACTAATGTGGGTCTTTTATAAAAGCAAATCGGTGTAACACGAACTTTCAAAAAGTGGGGGATAACTAAATTTTTACCCCGGACCATGTAAATGTATTTTCATAACTATATGTAGACCTTTTGAGACACTCAACAATTTGGTGACAGTTGCGAACATCTTAAATATATTTGGATTGTTTTGTTCAGAATTCTAGTAAAAATATAAGAAACAAAGGGATGCAATTAAGAGTGTAATCATCATTATATTCCTATTAGTGTAGTCATTTTTTCACATCAGTTTTGGGGCAATTTGAACATATTAGATGCTGCAAAGCATAGATTTGTATAATGCAGCAATATTAAAAATCACACTGGTGACAGCTCTGAGGAAGAAAATTGTTGGGCTAACCAAGAATTTCTTGGTTTGCAAACCAGCCCCTGTACATAGAGGGCAAGGAGAGATGGAGAAGAGAGAAGCAGACTCCTCCACATTGGCAGTGGCAGTTTTAATAAGCAAGGGAAGTTGCATTTCAGGCTTGTCTTGGGTGGCCGCAAGATGAGAAGATCTCTGCATCTCCCCACCAGAATCTTAAACGTTTATATAGTGGCTTTAATGGGGTTCAAGTCACGTACAAAGTCCAGATGGTCTTAACAACACCTTAGTCTCTCAAATCTACACCCTTGAAATGGCTCTTACTATGCAGAACATTCGTTCCAAGGACAGAAGAGAGGTTAAGGAGCCTCCAGTTTCCTGATTGTCTGAGTCCAGCTTGAGGGTCAACCGGGGGTCAGATCAAGATGACCTCCTCCAACAAGAACTGTACATTTACATATGGTTTGGTTGATCCAGTGGTCTTTGGAGATGGAAATACTGGGAGTCCGTGGGACAGGGACAGGTGCTCTTGGATGATAGGGGCTTGTTCCTGGATTCAGGGACCATAGGAACTTACATAAAGTTAGGATTGGGAGCAGTAAGTGCTGGGGACAGGCTAAAATTTAAATAATTAATAATTAAATAATTAAATAATTCTTATAGCACTTTACATTAGAATTATTTTAATCTGTCAAAATGCGACTAAGATATCAACAAACTTCTGTCTTCCAGATTTGTAGATGCTGAGGCACTTGAATTGAGCATCAGTAGTGAAAGGAGATGATTCAGTAGTTTTATTTTAATGAACAATGTAATTGATTTAACCTTTTTTTTTTTAAGAAAAGAAAGGTAATATGGATGTGTGTATTTGTTTTACTATGAAAAAAGTTCCCTTTGAAATTCTCGATAGGCCTTGAAACGTGAAACTGTTTAGCTGGAGAATTTGTATTTGCTTATTGATAGCTGAAGGCCTACTATTGTTAATTTAATATCTTTCTTATTTGCATTTATTAATATGATATTATTGGGAAATTATGCTACATTCCTTTTATGGTGGTGTTTTTGCTGATTGATCTAGTCCCTGAAAATGCAACTAAGATACTAAAGCCATTATCATAGTTCTTAAACATTATGATTCTTGAACAGGGATGTGAAATACAGGGCATTGTGGGAAAAAAAAATGCTGTCTGGAAAACCACTCAATCCTTTTAAAGTCAAAGAGATTAAACAATTTGGAATTTGAAAAAAAAATCACTTTGAAAGATAAAGGTATATAAGCTCACTTAACTATTAATGATACAAATTAATCTGCAGAGAATTAAAAGCAGCTTTGTTAATGGTAGAAGACACATGCAGTTAATAAGGACATTACTTCTCATTTGGGGTTAGGCTGGCCTCTCATTTATTAATATCTGTTTAAACTACAAATAGAAAGAACTGCATTTTTACCAGACTTCTTGTCACAAGACCCAGTCTCTAAAGAGAAATATCGTTGATGGAAAACCAGAAAGACTAAATAGATGTATTTGGTCTCACAGGCAGTACATTAATGTGCTCAAATTAAATATTATCTTTAAATATTGAAAGGTTAAATGTACACTGATAATGGATTTAGACAGCTATTAAGCTGTAATTGCTTTCTAATGCAGTTACTAAGAGACATTTGATATAACATATTGAGAAAGAAGAATTAGGGACTTTTCTTTACCTCCATTTTAGCCGAGAGTTTTATGGCTTTAATTCTGGCCATGGTAGGCATGGGGTAACAACAATTTTTTACGAGAACGCGTACAATGTACATAAAACACTTGGCGAGCAGGTTGTCGAGGGGCTGCATTTTATTCAGCGTACTTAATATTCCCACTTTCTGCAAATCTGCAGCGTCCGTCCTATCAAATCAAGTCTCCAGCCCAAATATTTTTCTATTAGATAAGTCACGTTTCTGAAAATGTTACCAGTTTATGACTTCTCCCTATCTAGGTTGAATTATACTGTGTTTTGTACCCCGGATATATGGATACACTAGTGACCAAATTAATTTGAAAATTTCTCAGTCTGCTGGAGAGTTGCCTTTAGCTCAGGGAGTCAAACTGATGGCTTTCACTGGCTGGATGGGCAGCTTTCTCTTTGGTGTTCACATTGTTTGAATTTGTAGGGTGATATTTTCATGTTTTTACAGGTTGTGTGTTGTGAGTCGAGTTTCCAGGTTTAACAAATTATTGTTAACCTGGGAACCCATGCTGATTGATTTAGTCAATCATTTGCCTCTAAAGTTCAGTGCAAGGACAAAACAATTTTTAGAAAGGAAACATAAAGGAAGGCTGGCTCCTCAAAACATTGTTTTCCTTGTGAATCATTTAAACATTATCAAAGTATGGGTATGCATCAGGAAAAAATTACCTGTAGTTATAATATCAAGCCAAAGTATTTTTGAGTTGAAGAAAGAACAGGAAAGAAACAGTCTGCTATTGATCCCTATCCCTCACGAGCTTTTTGTATTAATAGGCAGCCTCCACTATATATTGGCTAAATGGTTTTATATTCACAGTTTGGTTTAGTTTCCATTTACTGTAGAATTCACTTTGGTTTTATCAACCATTATCAAAGAATAAATGTGTGTGAAGGTCTGTTCTGGGTCCCGGGAAAGATTCTAGGTAGGGTCAGGGCCACCGCATGGTGCTTCTTGGAGGTGTGTGGGCAGCTCTGCACATGCCTTCCTGGTTGGTGTCTTCTAGAAGCAGGAAATGATAACCATACCCATCACCGAGCTTCCAGGAGACTTTCACAAATAGATTTTTAGTCTTTTTAGATCCTCAGGAGTACCTTGCTTATTTCAGCTTTGCAAACTAGAAACCGTGTTCCCAGAGGTCTTATAAGTGACTTACCTAATCTAAGTGAAGTACACATGAATGTAACAGAAGGCAGAATACAAAAATACAATAAGAATTTCAAATGCCGTAGGATTACAGAGGGAGACACTCCTGTTTTCATTGACCATATCCTGGGAAGTATTTGTAGGGAATTTGAATTCAGTGTGTGCTCTTTATTAATGACACTGATAATATGCCCCTTAAAGTTTTTCTGCTTCCCGAAATAGATGCTGTGCTCTCTCTCCTCAACCTTATTATACACTAAAATCGAAAGAATAGAAGATTACATTTAAAAATTTTACTGGGATAGCTAAGTACAGAATATAATTGCATTACCCATAAGAGTCTAATGTATAACATTTGTAATCCTTTAAAGGGGAATTAGAGAAGATAGACTTCTCCGTATACTATGCTGGCTTTAGGTATCACTCATTAAAGCTGTTCTATAAATCTTTTTAAGAAATTCTGAGCCACTTTATATTTTTCTTTTGAATTTAGATAAGTTTATAACAATTTAATAGTTAATTATGGTTTTTCTTTCAATATACATTTTCAAAAAATTTGTTTAATAACATGACTTCATACTTTGGGATCAAACATACCTACCTTCCTACCTTCTTTCCTTCCTTCTCTGCCTCCCTTTATTCCCTCCCTCTCTCCCTCCCTTTCTTCTTCCTTTCTCTTCAGAATATCATCTCTTTCCTGTTTCTCTTAAAGTAAATGGAAACATTCGATTTCACTGAGTTGGGCTTATCTAACGTTATAACATCCTAGGGTTCCATGAGGCTTAGCTTAAGACTCGCGTATTTAATACAGCTTTTAAATCTTTTCTATCACCTACATGTGCTGAGAGCAGCCACTAGCTTCACCACACTGAATGCCTTGAATATTGTGATATACCATACGACTCATTCTTGATATTTACTGATTCACTGTGTACACAATAGACTGTAGAGCTTCGTAAAGTTTTCCACCCAAACTAAAGACAGAGAGTAAATACATAAACACGGGGGGCTTGGGGACTTGGCTGAAAGTTGCCACCCAAAGCTTGAAATTTATTTGCATCTGGTACAAAAAATATCTATGAAGTTGAAGCTCAGGAAGAGGTCTGATGTTTGATGTTTATCCTGCGTCACTGTGTATTTCAGGATGCCCCTTCCATAGACCCGGACGGAAATGCTCTTCGGTATGGAAGGGTATATCCATAGACCCGGACGGAAATGCTCTTGGGTATGGAAGGGTATATCCATAGACCCGGACGGAAATGCTCTTGGGTATGGAAGGGTATATCCATAGACCCGGATGGAAATGCTCTTGGGTATGGAAGGGTATATCCATAGACCCGGATGGAAATGCTCTTGGGTATGGAAGGGTATATCCATAGACCCGGATGGAAATGCTCTTGGGTATGGAAGGGTATATCCATAGACCCGGATGGAAATGCTCTTGGGTATGGAAGGGTATATCCATAGACCCGGATGGAAATGCTCTTGGGTATGGAAGGGTATATCCATAGACCCGGATGGAAATGCTCTTGGGTATGGAAGGGTATATCCATAGACCCGGATGGAAATGCTCTTGGGTATGGAAGGGTATATCCATAGACCCGGATGGAAATGCTCTTGGGTATGGAAGGGTATATCCATAGACCCGGATGGAAATGCTCTTGGGTATGGAAGGGTATATCCATAGACCCGGATGGAAATGCTCTTGGGTATGGAAGGGTATATCCATAGACCCGGATGGAAATGCTCTTGGGTATGGAAGGGTATATCCATAGACCCGGATGGAAATGCTCTTGGGTATGGAAGGGTATATCCATAGACCCGGATGGAAATGCTCTTGGGTATGGAAGGGTATATCCATAGACCCGGATGGAAATGCTCTTGGGTATGGAAGGGTATATCCATAGACCCGGATGGAAATGCTCTTGGGTATGGAAGGGTATATCCATAGACCCGGATGGAAATGCTCTTGGGTATGGAAGGGTATATCCATAGACCCGGATGGAAATGCTCTTGGGTATGGAAGGGTATATCCATAGACCCGGATGGAAATGCTCTTGGGTATGGAAGGGTATATCCATAGACCCGGATGGAAATGCTCTTGGGTATGGAAGGGTATATCCATAGACCCGGATGGAAATGCTCTTGGGTATGGAAGGGTTTCTTTGCAGAAGTCCCAGTCATCCTTTATCCCAGGGTGCTGTGAAATACCATGAGAATCTTGATCTTAAAGGTTTACTGGAAGCAAATATTGTTACCTGAATGAAGTCCAGGCAACGAAACCACCAAAAGAGGACATTAAGTGATGGTCATGTGTGATGTGATTTTCTTCAGAATTATTCGGATACTTTGGTTGATGGCAAATGTGGCATTTTGGTGATGTCTCTGACTGAGTTACTTTTGTAAAAATGATCCATGCCTTTTCATGTGAAAAGCTTCTATTGAGTTACTGAATAATGGAAATTCTTCGGGAGGGGGAAATATGTAGATACACATACACACGCGCCTGAAACAGGATTTGACACCTGAGCGTGTGTGTGTGTGTGTGTGTTTTCTCTCCCTCTGTGGTTTGTATAACATATAGAAGTACAAATACGAGCAGTGAACAAGTGGAGAGAACACCCTGGAAGTTTCGTGCTCTACTTTATGCGTACTATGATTGCTTCTCTTGCTGTTCCATTCATTTCTGATTTAAATATCTAATGACTCTCATCAAACAACATTTAAACTTTCTATGAGATCCTGTAAGTGTTCCTTTAGACCATATTATGAGTAACAATGGATGAAATGAGCTTCAGTGGAGAGGCTGCAGTTGAGTCCCGGGTTCCGCAGCTGTTTGAGATGACAGGAGAACGCGTCAACGGTGCCGCCGCCAACCCGTCAGTGCCATTTTGCCCATTAAGCGATGTATACAAGCTGTATTACTGGTATAGTGCGTTTCATTTCTGCCTCATTTTCAGGGTCAGCACTGGCATGTTGTCTGCCCTGCGCTCACTTTTTCTCTTCTTGGTGATTAAAAAAAAAAAAACCCAAACCAAAACAAAACCCAAAACCTGAGTGCTTTAAGGTGCTGTGAGTAGCATGAATGAAATTACTCAAGAAATGCCTCTTGCGCATTTAAAAAATTGGTCACAAGCCAGTAATTAATTTATTTTAAAGTAAATTAATCTTGGGGCTGACAAAGAAGGTTAGTAGCTAATTTTCTAAGATAGGTGTAAAGTCTTTCCCATGTCATAAATGTCAGGATTAAGCCTGAATTATTTATATTAGTGACCTTAATTTTATTCATAAGCTATGTTCGATGTAACAGAAATTCAATTTAGTTGAATGTTAGCCATCATTTCTGCACGCAGACTAGTGTAAAGCACACTGCTAGTTTCTGTAAGGAAAAAAAACAATGGGCACAAAATAGTTCCTGATTTCACAAAGATTTTATTGTACGGCACGGCTGGACACCTTGGTGTAAACTAACAGCGATATTAGACCGAACAAGAAAAGGTATTTGAAGGAGCTAACCAGAGGAGTCTTTGCCTGTAAGAAGGGCTGAGTAAATGATTGTTGAAGTAAAGTGTGTTAAAGAATTACCTTTGAATTTCAGTCGTTTGTCACCGTGAACTTCCCGAGAGCTGACTGAAAATGGTGATTGCCATTTGCTGTTGTTTAGTCTAACATGCTAGGACTTAATTCAGCATAGAAAATACACAGTTTTTCCTGTCTTACCAGAAAAAGTAGAAGCTGGAAGGTTTTGGTTTTTTTCTCTTTGTGCTTTAAAAAAAAAAACCAAACACCTTATTTCCCTCATCTTACTTTCCCCCAGGCTTTTGCGGAGAATGATATATTCTCAAGTATCTTTTAAATAAGTTGAAGAAAGTGACTTGGCAAGTGTGAAGTGTAAGGTTAATCCCTGTACAGGGGAGAGAGTAAAAGACACCTCAGAGGTAAAGAGCAATGGAGGGTCAAATCTTGTGGAGACAGGAAACAGGAGAACTGGGACCATGCTTAATACAGGTTGGGAGAGACGCAGTAGGGGTTGGGAGGCTATGTTACAGAGTTAGACCGTGAAGTTTGAAGGCTGGCTCTGTTATTCAGCAGCTGTGTGACTTAGAAGAGTTCATCTACCTCTCTGAGTCTCAGTTTGCTTATCTGTAAAATGGCAAGAATGTACGTGTCAGCTTTATGGATTCGTGAGGAGCAAATCGGCTAACCCATGTAAAGCACTGACCACAGCGTCACCTATTAAAAAACAACAACACTAGCAGTGTTAGCTATGATTGATTATATGTGCCACATCATGGAGGGGGGCAATAATTTTCAAGCTGTTTGAAGGAGTAACCTATAAAGAAGAGGTTTTTGGCATTGGCATTTTGGTCACACAGAAGTAAGGCAAGAATGGACGTTTCATTGAAAACCATGTGGCACTAAACATTAAACAAAAAGGTTTTGTGGGATAAGCATAATGATTCTGATTCTGATATTTTAGGAGGTTGGGCATGATGGATACCCGTCTCAATCCGTGTTTATGGGAATCGATGAGAATGGATACATAAAGATTTAAGAGGAGGGGGACATTCTTTTCTCCACAGCTGGTCATGAGCCCAGTGTAGTTGGCAGTAAAATGGATTGTTTGGAATGTGTCCCTAAAATCCTATAATTTAATTTTCATTATTTATATAACACAGTCAGTATACGTGGCACTTTACTGCACACACACAAGACCAAATTTCTGGCCTGTCTAATTTCACCGGAGAAGATGCTGTCATTGCAGTATTTGTACTTTACAAACGGACTGCTGCTCGGTGACCTGCCACCACTGGGTCGCATGGTCCTGATCAGCAGGGAGAGTGTATCATTGGAGGTGAAATAAAGGGTCAGAATGTGGAATAACTAGTGCTAGGAAGGTTAAGGGGCCCATGTTATACTACGTATAAAATCAGTTTTGGAGGAGTCCCGAAAAACAGTTTTTTAAATATTGAAATTTGAGAAAATAGCAACCAAGTTGGGTGCTATTCTGTCAGAGCAAACTATTAAAATAATGATTAAAGTCGTTTTTCACTCCCTGCGTTTAACTTATTTCATTTGACACACTTTTAGAAATAGAAAATAGAAAATGGTTCTTCTGATGTGTGTCCAAGAGCAGAGAAAATAAGATTTCTAGAAAACTCTAGACGTCTTCCTTGGAGAATCTGTATATCCCTGCAGGTGCTTTAAGTTACAAGTTCCAACCCAAGTGGCCTGTCAATGATAGTATTTACTTCTAGAAACCAGGAGTTGTCTCCACCGCTATCTCGTGGGTCATGTTAGCACAGTGTGTATGTATTGGACTTGACTATTCTCTGATTACAGTTTTGGTTTTTAAAGGAGACTTTGGGGCCAGGGAGTAAGCTAATAATTGATTGCAAGGTGCAGGAGGTAGTTTCATGACTGGTTTAGTAGTTTTGGATAGAGTAAAAAAGATCTTCTTGAGATTGGCAAAAGGAATCTGAATCGAGGACAGTGTAAGCATTCAGGGTCAAAATTTATTCAGCATATGCTAGCATGCCACGAGGAACCAGAAAGAATAAATTATTCTGACTCCATTCCTGGGCAAGATCCCTGTGCTGCTACAGCATCTAATTATTTTAAAAATCATTTAAGTTGCTGACCACTGCTTGGAGGTTACCGCCTACCTGAAGATTACCCCCTAGATGGAGTGTCTTCCTCCCTGGAGCTCCCTTTCAGAACTCTCAGAAAACAAAGCAATAAATCCACATGTGGGTCATTAAAATAAGCTAAGTGCAGTGTGCCCAGCAAATCATTTCACACATTTGCTATTTCAAGAAATTGGGATTCAAATCTTATCCTAAATTTTACATATTCACATTTTTTAAACATTACTCAGACTTGTTCAAATTACTGAGCCGAATAAGAGGTTCATCTGAATACCCAGAAGATCGCTGGGGTCTTGAAATGGGAAGGGTGGGGTTGGAGAGGTCACAGAACCTCGCTCAGTGCCCTGGTGGCGTGGCAACGAGTATGAGTGCTAAGATCTTCGATGGGAGTTTAAATTCTGCTCTGAATTGATAAAACAGAGTTGTTATTTTATGTCCTCATCCTTGTTTTTGTACATCACCAAATTACTGCACAAATGGCAGTTTGTTTTCCAAAGAGGTCTGGGACCAGAGCAGCAGGTCACAAAAGCAAGGGTTTTTATAGCATTGTTTTCCAGCCTCTTTTGGCTGAGTTGAATTTCCCTGGGCAAAAGTTTTCTCACAATTCTCTCAAATAGTGCATCAAAACGATGGCCTAGGAAATGTTCAGTGTCTTAGAAAATTGGGATGTAGACAAGGCTTTGTTAGGGAAGTTTGCACCTGTCCCCCCCGCCCCCTTCTGAGAAGGCCTTCTAATTAAATTCTTCACACAATGGGTATAAATAGATACCAGTGGTAGCTGTCCATGGTTAGCTCGACAGCTTTATATTGACTCGATCTATAGGATGCCAAAACTAAAAATTTTAATAAATTTTGTCAAACAGGTGACCAGTTCAGTCTAACCCATCAAAATGTTTTCTTGTGGCTATAAGCACGGATGTCGGTTTGACAAAAATTGCTAGTCACAGAATAATTTATAATATGATTTTGAAATGCATCCAGCCGTAGCCTTTTAGGAATCCCATCACAGAATATTATTTTATACCATCACATTTTAAAAAGACAACACTGATCCCAGTGAATAGGAAAAGTACAATTAAATGGAAGTGTGTTTTTAGATGGCAGTGCAGGCTGCCTTGCTTCAGCAAAGAAGGTGTTTGAAGTTTAAAAACTGTAAAAGTGGATTTGTAGTAAAGCTCTGTCTGTTTCAAAGTCCTGGTGACTCAACAGCTGTTGGGACTCCGTCTGGAGTGGGCACGGCAGTGGGGAGAATGTTTCTCCTTGGGCGCTGGAACACAATCCCCACGCAGCCCACACAATGCGGAATCTGTGCTCTCCTTTTCCCGATTCTTTCCTTTTCTTCCCGCCCCCCCCCCCACTTCACTTACTCTGATTGATGGAAACACGTGCTGGGAGCTTTCCCTGACGTTCATTCCAAACACTGAAAGTATGAAATGTTAGGGTGGTGCTATGTCTATTTTTGAACGTAAGGCTGTTAATGTAAAGCCTGTGTTGATATATTGGGATGAATTATAATGGTGATATTATTACAGCCTTCAAAGCTGAAAATTTATTATTTTTCTCACCTCCTTTTGGTTGCTGATACTTGATCGTAGGAACATGCTGTGCATCTGGTTAATTTGGGGGGACTTATTTGTAGATTTTCAAAACTGAGACTTGGTCCTTTATACCTTCTCCAGGCCCCTCCTATCATTGAACAGCAAGTCGAAATTTAATCCACTAAGGACGAGCTTGGCTGCCCCTTGTTTCCTGGTTACTCTCATTGTTATTACTAACGCTTACAATGAAGATACTTTCGTAAGCGTGGATTTATCATTGATTTTTGCAAATGTAGTACAGAAGAGCATTGTCTGTTGAAACTGCTCGTCATGACTCTTTTTTGCTTTTAAACATTTAATTCATAGCTGTTTTTGTTTAGACATCTGCGTTTTAAAATGTGAAATGTCTTTTTATCTGGGAGGTCATGTTGGATTTAAAAAGCCAACAGAAATTGAAAGCAAGCAATGTGTATGTAGTCCTGGGTAGAAGTTTTAAGTTATGGGGGAAAAAAACTCCAAAAAACAAACAAGCAAACAACCTGTGGGTCAAATTGTTTTTAAAGTCTGTCTTGCTGGGGTCCTGGCAGGGTCCAGGTCCCCCTCGAACATTGCTGTATCTCTTGTTCCTGGTATATTCTTTCGCCAGGGAAGTTATTTAATTATTATTCACTGAAAGGATGAATGGAAAAGCAAATGGGACAACTTCACGGAATTTAAGAGCAAAGGCTCATTTCCTTAACTGGAAGACAAAACTTTTTGGTCATAAGTGATAAAAAGAATGTCCACACATACCGACGTGGGGGAGAATTGTATATATACGTACGCGCATTATAATACTAGTTAATGGTTAGGTGGTATTTAACTCTATGCCAGACATAGTTCCAAGCACATTCCATTTACAAATCCGGGCACTCTTCACAACTGTTTTGTGAGGTAGCAGCTATTCTTAGTCCTATTTTGCAGATGAGAAGACCGAGGCACACGTAGGCTAAGTTGAATTTCCAAGGTCCTGGGCTTTTTCATTGGCTGGGCCCGATTTGAGTGCGAACAGTTTGATTCTACAGCCCTGACTTGCAGTCATGACCTTCTGCTGCGTCTGACAATGTATCGTCTGCACACTTCTACGTAGCGCGTGCCTGGGCACGATTTATCTTACCTACCATGGAAGTTCTCTAGAAATATACTTACGTTTAAATGTTAGCAAAAAAAGCTCTTGTATCAGCTCTCTGAGAGCTGATCTTGTCATTTTTTGCTTGTTTATTCCAATCTTTTGAGTTGACTAATAGGTGCGTATATTTGTTTATCAAAAGTATTGGCTGATGGACCCCAGGGCAACAGGTGATTCATTCCTGTCTTATAAAGATTCAACTACTGCCTTTAAGAGTCAACTTACTGAGTATGCTTATAACATACAGAATTCAGTCCTCATTTGTGGTAGGTGTGCATAAAAATGTATAATTAGGATCTGACCCTAAGAAACGTACAGTGAGGTCAGGAAGATAAACAGATAATTTAGAGAAGTAAAAATGAAAGCAAGTCCCAAAGGAGAAAGCATGGAATCTTGGAATCTTGATTCTTGTGAGCAATGTTTGAAATGATCTAAGCCTCACATGGGTGAGGCAGGTAGGTAAAATCCTTCGGATGAGGGGAGTCCAGCTCTAGAATGAGTAATTTCACCTCTCTGTGACTCATTTTCCTTTCCTCCAGAATGGGGTAATGGTAATGCTCCCTCGTCCATCATGAGGATTAAATGAGGGAATAAACACACAGAGTACTTACAACAGTTCTCGCACACAGGAAGTGCTTAATAAACATTATTGTTGAAGTTATCATTTACAATTGAGGAAACTGAATCCCAGAAAAATTAAATAATTTACTCAAGGGTAACCCAGGAAGCTAGTGACAGAGCTGGGTTGGAATCCTGACACACACTCTTAGCATGTTCAGTAGAATTGTTGTGAAGCAAGATTCCATTTGACAAGTAATAATACAGAATTTCCACATTTATTTTGGATCCTGAATATAGGCTGTCCTTTATTTTTAATTCTGGGAAATAGATATTGGGCTGATTTTTTTTTATGGTTATATGCCAGCATTATGGAAAAGGGGGGAAAACTTTGCCATACTTTTTTTTCATACATCATCCAAATTTCAAATGTATTAATTTTGCCGAATGCCATGGCAACGTACATATCTGTTTTTCAGTTCATGAAAGGTATTTTGGGAATTATTGGCTCCAGCATGCCTGAGCGTTTCCGTCTTTCAGCTATAGAAATACACTATGTATCCTCTTCATTTTGTGTTTGTGCTTCTATTCAGAATGAGAATAAAAGCAGTTAGTTTCTGGGTTGTAATATTCTTCAGTGAACGGTGGCTTTCTAAAACAGTCACACCTTGACTGAAATGAAAACTCCGCTGTATCATAAAAGATATTCTAATTACTGCATCTAGTTAAAAGGAGAATAAATCATGGGGAGATTATTTTAAGTGCCTTAAATATAATAAAAAAGAATAATGGACGTTGAACAGCTTGACAAGTTTGATGAATTCAGACTATGGCTGATTTCTGCTGCTTTTCTAATGGAAAAGGAGAGCATTTTACCTTTATGGTATATTGTCAAAGATAATTTTTGTTGAAGAAGATCAGAAGAAACCTTATCTTTGCCGAGCACTTGTCATGTACTAGTTATTAGCCAAGGCAGTGCATTATCTCATTTAATCTTACTGAATCCTCCCAGCCTTGTAGGTGACGTTATTCCCATTTTACCTGTGAGAAAAATGAGGCTCAGAGAATTTATATAACTTACCTCAAGGTGCACAGCTGCTAAGTAAGATCAAGTGTGCAGACTTACAGGATCTGGCCTCAGAGTTCACACCCTTTGCTTGTTTATTTAGTTATTTTTATTTTTAAAGATTTTATTTATCCATTCCAGGGTGGGGGAAGCAGCGAGAGAGGGACAAGCAGATTCCATGCTGAGCACGGACCCCGACCAGGGGCTCCATCTCAGGACCCTGAGATCACGACCTGAGCCAAAACCAAGAGTCAGATGCTCAACTGACTGAGCCACCCAGGCGCTCCACCCCTTGTCTTTATCGTCTCCATTGTCACCGAGATGCTAATTTGATCCCCTTTCCTATAGAAGAGGTGTGTCCAAGAGTTTAATGTCTTTGAACCTCTGTAAAATGGGAACAAGCATGTCATTGTGAGCATTAAAGGAGAAAATATATGTAAGCCTCTTTGCTCAGTGCATAGCACACAACAAATGGAGAGTGCCTGAGAGACTTTAAGTATCACTAACTGACAAATGGTGTATTCCCAGCTGACCATAACTTAAGAGTTTTAGGTTATGTTTAATTCATTCAGTTTTTAATTGTGTCTGTAAATTCAGAATTATGTCTACTGAGTTTCTCTAAACATATTTTTCAGATTAAAATGGTGATGGAGTTGGTAAAATTATCATGAATTTTCCACTGGGTTTGCCTTCATTAATGTGTAACAATTTATTTAATAAATGTGGACATGGGGCTCCTGGGTGGCTCAGTCGGTTAAGCATCCAACTCTTGATTTCAGCTCCAGTCATGATCTCAGGGTTGGAGATCGAGCCCAACATTGGGCTCTGTGCTGGATGGGGAACCTGCTTAAGATTCTCCCTCTTCTGCCCCTCCCCACTTGCACACGCGCTCTCTCACCGTCTCTCAAAAATGAATGAATGAATGAATGAATGAATGAATTTGGACATGATCTTAATACTGTTGTGACAAATTGCTTGGACGTATGTTTGCATAGATATGTGTGTTGGTCATTGCTGTGTCTGTAGCAGGGTAAAATTGTAAATGGTGGGAAACTTAAATCAGAAGCAAATATTCTTTTATTTTCTCATTAGGTTGTCTCTGTAAAAGAATACTGATAATGGTAAAATATTTTGGAATCACTTTTTATCTGTGCAGTAAAAATGAGACACATTTTATGCGGTGGCTACTGCACTTGTATCTCTTTTACACTACATTTTGGGTGCTAGTTTGCAGAGGTTTTTTTTTTTCTACCTTAAATCCTCAAAGTACAAGTAATTCCAAATACATAAAATACAGAGATGCTATTAGTGCAACTACCTGCCACTTTATGTTTTAAATAATATATGTTTTAAATAATAGTCAAGCAGGGGCGCCTGGGTAGCGCAGTCGTTAAGCCTCTGCCTTCGGCTCAGGGCATGATCCCGGTGTTCCAGATCGAGTCCCACATCGGGCTCCTCCGCTGGGAGCCTGCTTCTTCCTCTCCCACTCCCCTGCTGTGTTCCCTCTCTCGCTGGCTGTCTCTTTGTCAAAAAATAAATAAAATCTTTAAAAAAAAATAATAGTCAAGCAAATTAATCTTTAAGAGTCCCTGTGGGTGTTTTGCTCTAGTTATACTCAGCCTTCCATTGATGGCATTTATGGAGACTATACTCATGGAAACTTACAGAGACAGACTCTTCTTTGCTACGAATTTCACAGACTTTTAATATATCTTCCTTTTGAACTAAAGAATAATATAAAATCATATATTCCTAGGTTCATATCTTTAAACCTTATTTTCATACATTTTTTGGTGGTGGTGGTGGTGGTGCTGTGGTAGTAAATACAAATCTAGATTAATGTTGGTTTTAGTCTTTCTTAATCAAGCATAGGTGGAAAAGTGAATGAGCGTTATTTTGCCTAATGGTTTTCTATCTATGCTAAATAATGTCATATTTTCTTTTCCTTTGATAAGTTGAATCAGCTGAAGAGATAAATAAGTACAGAAGGGATAAGTGGCCGTAATCAGGGATGAACATGTTATCGTCCATCTTGATCCAATAAGCAGATGAATTATTTCACAATTACTACATTAGGTAGTAAGTGAGAATACCATTAATTTTGTAGCAGAGGTGCTGGTAGATAAACTCATCTTTCTTGATTTTTTTTTTTTTAAAGATTTTATTTGTTTATTCGACAGAGATAGAGACAGCTAGCGAGAGAGGGAACACAAGCAGGGGGAGTGGGAGAGGAAGAAGCAGACTCATAGTGGAGGAGCCTGATGTGGGGCTCGATCCCATAACGCCAGGATCACGCCCTGAGCTGAAGGCAGACGCTTAACCACTATGCCACCCAGGCGCCCCTTCTTGATGTTTTATAATTAAAATTTTATTGTAAATTATATAGCTACTTATTTTGAAAATTTATATTTATAGCTAATTTGTTTCTGAGAAGTTTGCTTAGAATATCTATGTATAAGCATTTAAAGGACAGATTTAATAGTGAGCCAGAATCTAATGTGGTAGCATTAGAACTATTTTTATTAAGAAAGAGAATTTAATGTTGAGAATTTTTGGTTCAGATACAGATTAAGGAATTTTAATCCTATAAAATATACTTATAGGTACCTGTGTTTTTAAATACTTTGTTGCTACCATATCAAAATGATCGTGCTTTCTTAATTTATAGTGATTTTGATCAAATTAGCTGAATTAGGATAATATATGAGTAGCATAGAAAAGGACTAGTTCTAAAATTGTGAATACTACATTAAAAATGCAATTTGCAACATAAAATGCCATATAAAGGTTAAACGATGTTAGAGATAATATGTGTATAATGAAATTGAGAAAAGAGCATGTAACAGGAATTTATCTGTTCCTTTATGATTGTGGAAGGCAATAGAGAATTTTTGCATTGCCATTATTACTCACTCACATGGTAGCATTTTTGAATTCAGTGGTCTTCAAATAGCATATCGTGGAGTTAACTATGTGAAAGAGATAGATACATTTTTACATATACGGGCATCCATACTCAATGACCTTAGCAACGGTGGAGGTCTTATTCTCAAAATATATTTTGTTTTGCTGTATTTTATTTTTCTGTTAAATGAAATAATTTGGGTGAAATGAATATGGGACATAACCTTTCAAAGGAATAGTCAGTGATTGAATTTATAAAGTGGAAAAATGACTGAAGTCCTGTGGATATAGAAGAAATCTTGATAGGCCAATAACAATGGTTTATTGATAAAATAGATGTTTGTGAAAGAGAAGTTGTATCCTTTGCTTTCCTAAGTATGAAGTTTTTATATGTCTCAGTCTTATATGTTCCTTGTGGAACAGGAACATATTTGTTGACTTATTTAGATAGCTATCTGCCTATATGAAGAATAGTAAATTCATATGTAAGGAATTTCTCTAACTTGTTGTAAAAATGTAGTGGCTTTTATAATTTCTCACAAAATATAGTTAAACTCTTAATCAGGCAAACTAGGCGACTGGTATAAAAAATACACAAAAATACAACAAAATACCAAAAAAAAAAATCAATTACATTTCTCAGTAATGAAGACCTGCAAATAAGTAAAGATCTTTGTAACTAGTCAAAAGAGATGTCATCTAAACTTAATTGCATTGGGTTGAATATCCATTTATTCTTAGACAAAATATCATAATTATTTAGTGAAAAAATTTTATTCTCTCTTTTTGAAATGTTCTCTTTGTTTTGGGGGTCTGCAGATTTCCTGTGATATGTCCACATCTATTTTTAAATTTATTTATTCTGCTTCTTCAATGTGCTGATTTTGTTATCTTTCAAAAGTTCTGAAAATATCTCATCTAATAATTTGTAGAAAACCTCTTCCTCATTCTCTCTGTTTCTTTAATAGAATTCTTAGAAGGTTTTTGGAACTTTTCATTCTATACTGTGCCCCTTGATATCTATCTTATATTTTTCTCATTTTTACCTCTCTAATTTCATCCACTAAAATATAAGCTCTATTAGGATCAAAGTCTTTGTTTTGTTCAATAATATAAACCAAATTTTTACAAGAGTGATTAACTCAGAATGGATGCACAATGTACAATAGACTATTTCTTGAATGAATGAATGATTCCTGCATAATTCTGTTTTTTTAGTTAATATGCTTTCATTGCATCTATTCTGTTTAACCCAAGTTCTGTTTTCCTTATTTCAAAAGCTATATTTTTGTCAGTGTTCTAGTTGGTTCCATTTCAAACTTGTTCTTTTATTTTGATTTCTTTTCCTTCTTTTGTCTCTGCTAACATTTTAAATACATTTGTTTAGTCTCTTTCAAATTATTATATTTGTCAAGATCTAAACAAAACAGAAGCTAATCTTCTATCTTGTGTCTGCTGACTCTTCCACAGCAGATTGTTTTGCATATGTTTCTAATTTTTGATTGTGAGCTCATCTTCATCAGGGTGTTCGTTTTCTTTGGAAGTTCCATGTGCTCTGGGTTATGGGAGTTCTTACAAAGTGGTTTTATGTTAGCTTCTGTCAGTTTCCCAGGAGTTCCATTGGTCTGGGATCAGTTTTTACATTAATTTTATGGCTTGGGGTTCCCAAACTATGCAAATAGTATAAATTTAGATTTTGTGGCCACATATGGAAAATGTTTAGAGGTTTGATTACTAATAGGCAACTCTTTTTGCCCACCAGAGCCTTTGCCAAAACGATGTTTCCTTGCCATTTCCCTGAATCAAGGACTTGGAGTCAATAGCCTTTCCAAATCTTTGGCTTTGTGACTGAATCGTAGGACCTGTTTCTCAGTGGGCATTAAAAGGCCAGCCCCTTTCCCTTAGAGCCCATAGATCTGTTATGGTTTCCAGTTATGTGTTTTCCACTCTGGCTGTGAATTACCTCTGGGAAACTCATTTCTTTTGAGTTTGGGTATGTACTTAACTTTTTCCCACTATTATATTTTATCTGGGATTGCGTGCACACATGTATGTGTGTGTTTGAGCAAGAGTGCATAATCTGTGATCACTATATTGCTGAAATCAGAAGTCCTCTTTCATTTCTAAGCTCAATTATTATGTGGATATTTGCTTTTTACTTCTGAATGTAGTATGAAATGGCTCCTGAATCTGGAGGGCTTCTGAGCAAAATATTGAACCTTTGTTGTCTCACTTTAATCTATGAAATCTTCCTATTGTCTTCTTAGATAGATAGCTATCTAGAGAAGATACAGAAAATGAATTTGTTGTCCTGTTTTTATATTTGTTGTTTGCTAACGGATCACTGCATCAGATATGCCTCATATTGCCATAATTTTTCTGTTGCTTCATTTGAATTTAGTATTTAGGGAAAGGCACTGGCATATCAGTATGATAACCAACACTAAAAGTCCTGGGTGAACCTGGACAGTTTGTCACCCTAATCTGGGATCCCTTCCAGAGACCAAAGAAATCCTTTCAAGACTTTCCCACTGTGTAGCTTCCTGGATTAGGCACCAGCTCTGGTGTTATAGTCAGACTTCTTTGTTAGGCCATGTTTTAATATATCCAAATAGTAAAGCTAAATATCAATCTATTTAAAAAGGGGGCCTTGAAATGATGCTCATCCTATTACATAGGACAAATGTTCCCAGCCAGTGAGAGGGTCTAGGAACATCATCAAGATTTATTTTATTTAGTTGCCTGTTAGTGGGGAGGGGCACCGGTGGATTATATTTTAGAGCTACATTCAATATTGTGGCTCGGCTGAAAAGCCTGCAAGACTGCATTTCACGTTGATTTTATTGTAGACATCTGCGAAGCAAAGCAGAGGCAAATGATAGCAAACTCATTTACCAGTAATGCAAATCAAAGGAGCAAGTGGCAACACCATCACTCCTAACACCTTTGCCCTTTTTCTCTTGATTTGAACTAAAGACATGTGTCTGCCCTCTGAATCCAGACAAGCATATGAGGGCCCACCGTCAAGTTAACCATTACCTGGGTAACTCCCCGTGTGCTATCGGAGCAGTGTGTTCTCTTGAATTAGAATCTGTTCATCACTCCTGGCTGCAGAAGTCCCATAGCACAGGAGGCAAAGGGGAGTTGCTTATGTAGACATCAGTAACCTGTCCTGCAAGGGACAGAATGCCCAGCAGCCCCTCCAAAAACAGCTTCTAAGTTGTGAAAACTTAAAAATTCTTTAGTTCCTTGGCCACAGCAACTGACAGAAAAGACCCATTCCTCAGCACACACATATACACACACACACACGTGCATGCACCCATCTCTCCATTTCATGGGAATGAGAATCTCCTATTATTAACAGCACATAATTCAAAGTACTAGGCAAAAGGGGAAGGAAACAGTTGAGAAAGGAAGGTAGTGTGGCCAGAACGCTAGAACACTTGTTTTCAGTTTTTTGCAAAGGGTGATACCATAGTACTTTGCTTTTTCTTAAAGCCTTTCAAGTCTGGAAGTACTTTCAGGAGTGTGATGGGAGGCACAAAGAAAGAATGCTTTTGGTCCACATTTTTTCAATTGTACCAGTAACGAATCTCAAAATATAGACTTCCCCCAAATTTTAAAATATTTATTTATTGTTTATATCCTCAGTCTTTGGAAATCTGTCTTGTGGTAATTCCAATAATATGATTTGAATATAGTATTCTGTCATATGTCTTATATGGTGGGGCAGCATTCAAATAACTATAAATTTTCTATTTTCTGATAGTATTGACTACAGTTGTGCCTTTGCAAAATCACTAGTTTTTGAAAGTCTTTATATGTTTAGGGCGGCACTAGGTTACTATAATTATATTCATGATAATTCTGTTCTTATAGATTTATTCCTGTAGAGTAATGGTTTCATGGCCTGAAGCTGAAAAGAGGTTTTTGGAGCTTATGGTTGCCTCCCTCCTTTGCTCCCCACATTCCTACTGTTGTTATATAACAACACATTTTTGAATATTGGAGGAATTAAGTTTTTAGAACTTTCAAGAGTAATATTTTTTCCTGTATTTCACAGTAGGAAAAAATGGATGTATTAATAGTTTAAATGTTCTGAGATCCTTGAAGGTCATGACATGAGAAACATAACAAAATATTACTGTTGATATTACTTCTATGTATTTGCTAATGAAAGCTTTATAATTTTACAGTCTAGGGAGTACTTAAAACATAACAAAGATGACAAGAAATAATGACTTTAATATTTTACATTGGGGTCAGATTAGTCTGCTAAAAAGTATGAAGTATAGTTTTATGTAGAATGTATCTTAGATCTTAGATATAGAAAGTAGAAACACATTTTTTTTTTTAAAATAAAAGCTTCACTAAGATCCTTTTATGGATTTACTGGTTTGTTCTCATTTGTCATTGGACTGTTTCCAGATGTAAAATATTACTTTCTTGAAATTGCTCTGGATTCTACTATCAAGACCAGGTGTATGTTGTTTTATAACCATTTTTCTTCTGATTTTTAAGCCGAAACTCATAGAATGCCTTCAACTGATAATTTGTTTCTCTACCTATTAATTGGACCAAGGCCTAAACTCTATATTTTTGTCATTTTTCTATTCCAAATTTATTTCTGCTTCAGTTAGTTTTTGTCTAGCAAAAAAGGAGATGATTTTGCTCTCCTTTTTAGAATTTTGTCTCTAAGAAAAAAAATACATTTTATTGTTGCTGTTCTCAATCGATCTAGTAAGGTTCACAGACAATGAAAAGAATTAAAAAACTGACCTTTAAGGTTTGGTAGTATTACAGTTTTCTTCTTTCCTTCTGCTAAATCAGAAATAAAGAGTGTGTACTACTTTTGTTTTTAATAGGGTAGTTTTGAAAATTTATGCTTACATCTTTCCCTTTCTTTTCTGTTGCTTGTATCTTAACTAAAAGAAGAGTGGCCTTTCCACTTCTATTTTCCCATTTTAGTAGAGAATTTGGATTCATTGTAGACTGCTAAGATTTCCCCACCTTGACAATTCATGGCACAACCTTTATCTTCATGTACCATAGGAGTTTGCTAATCATGACTTAAGCATTGCCAGTAGAGATCACACTAAAGTTGAAGAATTGAGAGCACCAGCCCTGAAATGCTGGACATGAGACTCTTCCTAGTGGAAGATCGGAACAGTTTCCCACGAAGTGTGGTGTTGTTGGCAGTCTCAGTGCAGATTATAACCTGTTGTTAGCCAGAAGGTGTTAGCTATGGCGAGGTCTCTTTATGGAGAGTGCAACAGAGCACGAAGAAAGGAACCAGCACCTCTGTTTTCTTGTCTGTACAGTGAGAGTAAGAATTGCTCATGCACATTTGTTCTGAAAACGGATGAGACACATTAGGCTGGCACACAGTAGAGTTTTTTTCACTCATTCTCCACTGTGTCATTATGTTCATGTGCTCACAGGAGCGTAGTGGAATATAAAGTAACATCATGGCTTTTTTAAAGATCTGTTTATTTGTTTTAGAGAGACAGAGAGAGAGAGAGAGCGAGAGCGAGCATGTGCGTGTGAGTGGGGGGAGGAGCCAAGGGAGAGGGAGAGGGGAAGCAGACCCCAGCTGAGAATGGAGCCCGATGCGATCATGACCTGAGCCGAAACCAAGAGTCGGGCACTTAACTGACTGAGCCACCCAGGGCCCCGGTTCTTTGGTTCTTTTAAGATTTAAAATTTTTATAGCAGTTTTAGGTTCACAATAAAAGTGAGAAGAAGGTTCAGCGATCTCTCATGTACCCCCTGACCCGGTCTGCACCCTTCCCCCACTATCAACATCACTCACCAGGCCGGCACATTTGTTATCGAAGATGAGCCCACACTGACACAATATAATCCCCCAAAATCTGTGGTTTACATTAGGGTTCATTCTCAGGCTTGTACGTTCTATGGGATTGGACGAATGTGTAATGACATATACCCATCATTATAATACTGTACAGAATATTTTCACTGCTCTGAAAATCCTCTGTGCTCTGCGTGCCCCTCTCCACTTTGCTGCCAGCAATCACTGATCTTTGTATTGTCTCCATAGTTTTGCCTTTTCCAGAATGTCATGTAGTTGGAATCATACAGTCTGTAGCCTTTTCAGATTGGCTTCTTTTACTTAGTAATATGCATTTAAGGTTCACATCATGATATTCTAAAAGCTATAGATATGATAGATTTCACAGTCTTGCAAAAAAGGCTGTTTAAACTGAAATTTAAATTTAATTTGAGAAGAGTCCTCATTTACTTGCTCACAGAACAGTGGGGTTGCGGGAGGGACGTAAGGCAGCTACTTTTAGGTCCCAATTCCTGCTCTAGTGTCTCACTTTGTCATACAGTGGGGAAGTCTGGGTGACATTGCAGTGGTCAGAAACCTAAGCCTGGGGGCGCCTGGGTGGCACAGCGGTTAAGCATCTGCCTTCGGCTCAGGGCGTGATCCCAGCGTTATGGGATCGAGCCCCACATCAGGCTCCTCTGCTATGAGCCTGCTTCTTCCTCTCCCACTCCCCCTGCTTGTGTTCCCTCTCTCTCTGGCTGTCTCTATCTCTGTCAAATAAATAAATAAAATCTTTAAAAAAAAAAAAAAAAAGAAACCTAAGCTTTCTCTTCCCATCGGAGAGGAGGAGAGTGGGGAGCGACTGTCCAGGAAGTGGAGAGACTTCTGAATTCCCCCATCCCTTTCCACTTCTTCCCTCCCTTCCATGGATATACTGCCCCTTCCTCAGTTACATGTCCCTGCCCAGTAAAGCATTCACAACCCCCTCACTGCTGCTTTTTCCTTCATGTCACTTCACTACCTGACCTATTTGTGCATTCTTTTATTGTGCGTCTCTGTTCTTCTCTCCCTTCCACCCCCACCACGTAAGTTCCGTGAGGGCCCAGTCTTGCGCATTACGCATCCTCAGTGCCTGGCACACAGGGTAGACGCCCAGCAAATTTTTGTTAAAAGAAAGAACAAAGTGATGAAGGAGAAATGAGACATCGAGAAGTGCAGGAACAGTGAAGAAGAAGACAGAAATAAGGCGATGAAGAGTAGTCTTATACACATTCGAGATAACAGAACATAGTACTGAAGGAATTTATTTAAACGCTCACCATTTAAAAAATTATGCTTGCGCTATTCTTGTGTGTTGGAAGGGGTTTAGGCAGTGTTACCTGGAGATTCAAAGTTACATTTTTGTTAAATGTTTCCTCATGGAAAAGTCAGTCAGGGTTGCAGGAGGTCTAGGAACTTATCTTTGAAGATACTTTCTCATGAATTTCCAGCTCAGACTTGCAGCTTTTGGGGGCTGAGGCTGCTAGGTGATCTTGGAGCAGCTGGAGAGGCTCTAATGGGGTCCAGCTGTGTACCCAGAGAACGCACCTTCTCGGAATGACATTAACTGGGTAGACCCCTGCCTTCCCTGGTTTCCTTTGGGCTTTATGGGTCTCTGTGGTCTGTTGCATTGATCTTGCATTTTCAGGTTTTACAGCAATTCTAAACATGTGAGGGTACATATTTGTTCTTTGATGTGCCCTTTGATAGAAGCCAGAGTACTTTACCTGGGCCTGTCTTTAATAATGATGGGGGGGGGTCGCATGCCCTGTGGCAGTGGGCTTCCTGGGGAGGCTGGTTTAGTGTCGGCTTTTCTTGAGGTTTGTTGATGGGCAGACTTAAATCATGGGTGTTTCTTGTCTTATTTTTGAAAACAAAGTATATTAAAGATAGACCTGTAGTCCTGCTAATGTTTTATTTTTCATCTTGTGTAATTGTGGCCACTTGCTAGAAAAGACAGTAAGATGGAAAGGAACATTCAGGGACACAAATGGCAATACTTATAGAACTGTATGGTGGTTGTAATTTCCTATATTTTTATTCCTGTATTTTATCCATATCTACATCCACATTAGAAAGCAGTTATTTCATATGCATTTCACAGATAAAGAGTTAAAGCACATGAATTTGAGAGACCTGCTCACTGGTTTTTGTGGATAGAACCTAAATTAGAATTCAGTGCTCTTACCACTAGATTTGTGAAAAAATAGAAGACGGTCATCGGATTTCTACGGACTCTTCAAGGAAAAAGGGGAGAGTGTTTGCCTTTTCCAAGTAGAACTCAGAGTATGGAAATAGAATCATAGAACCTTGGGATTTGAAGGGTCTTAAAAGGCACCTTGCATTCTTCTCTTTTTTTAAGATTTTATTTATTTATTTGAGAGAGAGAGACAGAGAGAGAGAGAGAGAGAGAGAATGGGTGCACAAGCAAGGGGAGGGGCAGACACAGAGAATCTCAAGCATACTCTGGCGCTGAGTGCAGGACCCGATATGGGACTCGATCCCGTGACACATGAGATCATGACCTGAGCTGAAACCAAGAGTCAGACACCTAACTGTCTGAGCCACCCAGGCACCCCGGGGAATCTTGCACTCTTCAGCTGGCCTTGCCTCTTCTGTGAGACTGCAGAGTGAGGGACTCAGCTGTCCTTGGATCTCTCCATTGTTTATATTCTAAATATATGAAACTAATGAGAGAGTTGGACAAATCTCTGTAGGCTATGGCCAGTGGCACTTAATAGAGGTGGTCACATCATGATTTTCTATCTTCCTTTATTTTCCAGCCTTCCTGGGCCACCAGCCCTCCAAAAGAAATCACCTCCCTTGTGTTCTGCCTTTAATTTGGAAGAGCTTGGTTTGGAAGAGCAGCTAAAGGCACGCCCCTTAAAAAGCCTCTCAGGAGATGGTGTGATTAGCAGATGGTACCTGAGGTTTGGGAACTTAGGTCTAGCCATGGCACACTGACGATGGGAATGTGTGATGGTGATGATGAGTAGTTCCTGAATCCATCTTCAACCACATCAGTAGAATTGACAGTTGTTTGTGGAAGACTCACCCATGAATCATAAGCTGGGTGATTCCATTTTGGAAATAATACTGTGGGCTTGAAGCATGTAGACCTTACGTTGCTAAAAATGACCCACTTCCCCTGTTTACTCCTAATTACTTTCTTATTTGTATGAATTTATTAGCGGTATAAATCCAACTTTGAAGTCATACATTGGGGGCAAACTCTATTTAACAGAATGTAAATTTGGCACATTGCTGTCCTAAGCCAGTTTTATGTTATTGATGGTAGGTTTTCTATTTAATCAGGGAGAAGAAATATTTTTTTTCTAAACAGATAATGCCATATTATGTTCTTTTTTTGAATATAGTATTGATTGGTCATGTCTGATGTTCATCAGACTAAGCAAAGTATGTTTGTATTAGTTGTCTTAAAGGGGCTTTTTATTCTTAAACACTAATGAACTCGATAATAAATCTTCAAAGGTGGAATACAGCCAAGCACAATTTATAATTTTTCTAGGCTCTGTTGATGTCCCTAGCCACCCAGTGAAGACTGGAGTCATTCACATGATAGGCAGGAGAATACAGACACCATTTATTAAGTGATGATTATTGATTATATTGAGTTGATGAATATTAGCTCTGATATATTGCTGCTCACAAAATAGTAGTGGCCATATCAGTAGAAAAATTATCCTAATATGTTATGCATCAGATACACACACACACACACACACACACACACACACACACACGTGTATCTGTATTCCTGACCATATATATCGCAACTGTGACTTGGAAAGCTTCATTCTATTTGCTACCTTTGTTGGGACTCATAAAGTAACCTAATTGTTCTCCTTCCTCCATTGTTTACTTATTGAGTCCTTTTTTGATGCCAACTGTAGTGCTAAATACTGAGAATAAAAAGATCAGTAAGACACAGTTCCTGTCCTCAGGAATTGAAAGTAAACTACTCATTATCTGGCACTCCCCGAGTGGTATAAGACACCTGTAGAGAAGATACTCTGGTAGCCCAGAAAGTACTTACTCTGCCTCAGAAAAGCAGTCAAACGTTTTTGACTGTGGGTATCGTGCAATCTAGTGGTAGTTTCATAGAAAGTCTGTTTCAGAAGGGCCCTTCCCTACATCTTTAGTTTTTATTAGTTATAATTTCTTCATGGTTCTGTAAAAACGGCTTGCTGTTCATTTTGAACACTGTTTTCATGCATCTTTTTTTTAAGTGGGTATCTTTTTCATTTTGCTTTACTTCCCTCCTGGCTCTTATATATATTTAAAAATATTTTTATCCATATCTAATTTCTGCAAGTTTGAAAAAACTTTCCAAGCAGTCACCTCCTGACCCTCTTTTTCCCTTAGCTGTCCCCCCTCCCAAGGCCATCTCCCTTTCTTTACAGCCCCCCGCATAATGCTATTCCTTTACGGTCCAGCCATCTGCCTGTTTTAGCCTCTTCCTCACTCTCTCTGTTTCTTCTATATAGATTTCCCCATATGTCTGCTTCTGCCTTTATCCACAAGTCCAGACACTCCTCCAAGGCTTTCTAACCACCCCATCCTGGTGTCCCGTCTGTTCATAAATAACTCTTTCATCCGCTTTGGATCCCCAACCCCCACTCTTTCTAAAAAGAGTGTGCAAATAAACCCAAAGTGCACGGAGCCAAGATGCACAGTGTAGTTGTGATTCAGAATAGACTTTCTCTTCCCATCACCTGTTTCAGTACTGTTCTTCGCTGCTTGCCTGCTCTGTAATATCTCCACAACTCCTTTGCAATTTTTGTATAGTACTGGATGCAAAGTTATTTAATATCTTCATGGGAAAGTTTTTGCCTCTTCCTGGCAGACCATTTTGCCCTAACCAGTTACTCAATCTTTTTGTGCTGCCTAGCGGTTGCTATTCTCGGAGGAGTCACGTTTGAACCTTTTGTTCTTCAGAAATTAACGTAATATGTCAGAAACAGCAGTCTCCCTGCCCGGGTGCTTGGCAACCCGAAACTCGGTAGATATGTTCTTTTGCAAGTCTGAGTTCTAGAATACGAGCCACCAGAGGAGTGTCACAGAAGAACGTGCAGAAATGGCAATGTTGAGGGCTGTCAGAGGTTCTAGATATTTAAAATGTCCCACATTCTCCTCCTAGCTTTGTGTACTAGTGACAGTCCCCTCCCTCCTCTACATTCAAGAGTAAACACTGGCAATTTGCTTCCCTTTAGAAATGTGTTACTGTAGCCATCACAAAGTTGTTAATGTTTTTCCTTCCCAGTGTCTGTGATAATTTTACTCACAGAGTCCCTGCAGAGATTTCGCTCAGCAGGAAATAGATCTAGGTAAGATTGCCTTGGAAGTTGATCTAAAAAAACAATAAATGCTAGCCATATTATTCCATTTATTTAAAAGGGAAATCTGGGGGCGCCTGGGTGGCACAGCGGTTAAGCGTCTGCCTTCGGCTCAGGGCGTGATCCCGGCGTTATGGGTTCGAGCCCCACATCAGGCTCCTCTGCTATGAGCCTGCTTCTTCCTCTCCCACTCCCCCTGCTTGTGTTCCCTCTCTCGCTAGCTGTCTCTCTCTCTGTCAAATAAACAAATAAAATCTTAAAAAAAAAAAAAAAAAAAAGGGAAATCTGAGTATAACTAACTTGATTATATGGTATAATTAGTGAGAGCTAATACGAAGGAGTTATGCAATGCCTGGGACCTCATTCCCCACCCGCCCCCTTCTCTGTAGAAAAAGAAAAGAAGTTACCGATTAAAATGATTCACACTATATTTCAGTAAGTGTGAAATATCATGGTGAAAATGAAAGATGGAACTGTTTACTCCTGAGATGTTGAGAAGATCTAAACTCTGTAGCTCTCCTGGAGTCCTGTGGGAGCTAAATATTTTACCAGGAACAAAATCAAAAGTCTCTAAAGAATAAGGCATTTAGTTTTAAATGCCTCTGACTTTCTAAAGAGTTCTTTTTATTTATATTCAAGAAACAGGTTTTAACTGCAACAAGAACATCGGAACCCCAAAAAGAGAAATGTTGAAAAGACACTAAAAATAACAACAAAGGGACACATATTACTTTGAGATTCTTTTTGGAATTTCAAGTCAGTCAGTAATGAGGAAATGTGAATTTCTTGGAGAAATTTAGCTGAGGGTCCTAAGTATTCCTTTTAAATGACACCGATGCATTAGCCAATTATGCTTAATATTTTTGTGGTTATTGAATTTCCACAGGATTCTGATCATTAGATGTGCACAGATCCAAATTTGTAGCTTATGGATATTTTTGCTTTTGCATCTTGGCAAAAATGTGCTCTTAGTATACCTTAGACTCAGGAAGATTCAAAAGTTACCACTAATTTAAGAACAGTTGTTGGTTAGAGCACAGTTTTATTCCAGTGTATTTCCAGATTTATTGATTGTACAGATATGTAGTGTATTATAGGGAACCTTTGGGCTATTGACTAGATATGAATGGATCAGGTTATGGTGATGGTTCTAAATGGGTGTACATAATAGAAGAATAAAATTCTAGGCTTCTCTTTTATTAGATGAAGTTGTTTTTCTTACTCATACCGAATTACCACATGTGAGGTACCTCAATCTTATTAACACCCACCCTTCAATGCATTTATTTTTTATGTGTATGCAGAATATCATGCATCTCACAGATCATGGGGAAGATATTTCTTTGCTCTTGGAATGGCAGTGGAAGGACTAGTGGCAGTCTCATATGACAGATTTTTCAATTTCAACTCTCTTGCTCCCTACTAATTAGAATCATATGGTCATACACTTTTGTTTTTTTTGAAACAAATTTCTAAAGATTCAGCAAAATAGTTTCAAGGTTACCTTTAAGCAGGTACAAATATCTTAGCTCTTCTTCATGCTTTCTGCTAAATTGGCTATGGTCTGTGGGAGCTTAATTAGTTGAGGTTCAGTGCTGTTGATTTACACTGAGGGTGTGTCTATACTTAACGTTTTTATAACAGAAGATACGTTTTGCTCTCATTATTGGTTTTTTTTTGTTTGTTTGCCACTTGGAAATCTTGGGGAAGGTCATTGTAGAAAGTTTTTAGATTTTCAAATTGGATTCATCTCTGTTTCCCCAAAAGAAGCTCAATTATGTCTACGTTTTGTTCACTTAGCCTGTGTTTATGGAGTGCTTATGACGTGGATGGCATTGCGTTTTTTAATTGCTGGTACCCTGAATATTTCGAGAAAACAAATAACCTTATAGATTCGCTGTGTGTTTGCAGTATCATCTGGTTGAATTTGCAGGCTATCCAGGCTATGCTGGATGTAAATTCCAACCATCGATGGTGTTTATAGATCTCAGAAGAACGAGAGATGTGGATCTGATATTTGCTGCCTCAAAATTTCCCATTCTTTGGAGGGATTTGCTTATATTCTTATAAACAGTTTCTCACCAGTTTTCTTTCTGGAGAGAAAACAGTTGCGTTTTGACATTGCAGAGCGGAGATCCTTCCAGATTCTCTTGCTGTTACAGGCCCTCTTAATCTTTGCTCACCTGATTTAGATGAACCTCCATATGACCCACCAGGACAGTGGTTGTGTTGTCAACACTGCCTTACAGCCTCACTTTAGTGAGGGGACGTCAGTGGTGACTTGGCAGCCTTGTTGGCAAGGGGAGACACACACCTGAGTTAGCCACTTCTCCCCTCATCTCCTCTTTCCTGTTTTTTACAGATGAACTTGTGTTGGAGATGTATGATTTTACCTTGCCTAGGCTTTTCAGGTGAAATTCATTTGTTGAGATTCCCTGGGATGATTTGGTTCTAGCGTCTTGGGGGCTTGAGCCTGGAGCAGAATTCTTGATTTGGGGTTTGTGGAAGGAAGGGGAAGGGTCCCTAAATATATATGTGTACCTTTAGGTTTTGGGGAGAGTGTGTATGGAGTTTCTTAGGTTCTCAAGAAGATTCAGTGACCTAATGTTAAGGCACACTGACATGGAAGAATGGTCAAGATCCAGGGTTAGTTATGGCCCCCAAATTGGCCTGTTGTTTGTCATTAATCTGAAAGCCTCAAAGCACCTCAGAGCAGTGAGAGAGCCACAAGTTTCCACCCAACCTTTTCTCTGAGTGCTTCAAGGATTTTAGGTCGAAATACCTCTGTATCGTAGAACATTTCCTTGACCTTCCATAGCAAACACCTAAGACTAATGTGGCCTTGCCCAGTGGAAGAGGTGAAGTGAGCTCCGTGCATGAAAACGAAGAGCAGCCTTGATTACCAGTCAGATCCCTTGTTAGACAAGAGTGATGTGTGCAGAAAGGTGAATTTTTTGTTTATGTTTCCTGAAGTGTAGCACATTTCTTTCCTCTTTGTGGGTCTCTAGGTACATTGTTGAGTCCAGTGGGACTCCAAAGGGACTACTGATGACACACAAAAATATCGGACAGCTGGTTGACAAAGATACTTGGAATGGTGTTATGAATGGCTCCATGAGGTCAGTGCTAGTCTCTATCAAGGACAAGAAAACCCTAGAACACACACCTGTGGCTCAGGAGCCTTGACAGTGCTTTCACAGCACCTCCAGGGAAGTGTGTTTGCAGATAATTATTGTCAACAATAAGGACCAACAGCTTATTTTGTCTTTTCTCATTTCTCATTGTTCCGCCATGAAACTGGGGGTAAACCTCACAGTATAGTGCAAAGCTCACAGGGCCTGCTGGCTCAGCATGGAGGGCAAGCAGGAATGAATGGAGCTTTCCATTTCTGCATACATGAGGATTGTTTGCTGTGTGTACAAGCTTTGGGCCAGTGATCTGGGAATTGAGTTGTTAATCTAACTGGTTTTAGCATTTTTAATCATGTATTTTAATAGGGAGGTAAGAGAGGGTAGGGGCCTCTTTGGCCTTTGGTGCCAACAACAGTTGGTTTGAGACCCAGGACTTAATGCGGTTATTTAACTTCACCGTGCCTAATTTTCTAATCTATAAAATGGGGTTAATTATAGGTATTTTGCAGGGTCGTATTGGTGATTAAGTAAGATAATGCGTTTCAGGTTTCTACTGTAAATAAGACCCTCAAATTTACTTTTCCTTATTACTAAAAAGCAAAGTAAAATTGAGGGATTGGGAATTTCACCTACTGTCTTTAATTTAGAATGTGATAATTCTCCAGTATGGTTAGAAGGGTAATTTTCTTTGTAGAGGGTCACTGACCTTCAGGGGGAAAAAAAAATCAGTCAGCCAAATGTTACATGGAAGTAAAAAGCAATGTCATTTGTTTGTTTTGTTTTGTTTAGGTAGAGATTTAAAATGTAAACTCACCTGATTTGGAATTGATCAGAATATGTAAAACTTTATTTCGAAAATACAAGAGATAATTTAATACTATCCCTAAATCTGACATAGAGGTGAAGAAGGCTGGCTTTCTAGAGCAAATGAAGGGGAAATAGAGGAAGACAGTAAAGAGAGGAGGGGAAAAGTGATAGGGCAGACATCTAGAAGAAAGGTAAATCCACACTCAGACTTAAAGGTAGGAAGGGGAGATGAAGGGAGAACGCAGGAAAAGGAAGAGAAAGAAGGGACCAGAAAGGTGAAAGGAGATGGGCTGGAAAAGTTCTGAAGCCTTAATTAACTGATCTTGTCACACACAGCTGTTCATTTGAGTAGTGGGCCTCCCAAGTATTATTCCTTTTTATCACTGTCTTTTGAAATGCTAATTAGATAATTGACCATTGTTCCCAGGTCTTTGGTTACTTTTTATTCTTAAACTTTTAGAGACTAGTCCTTGAATGGGACACTCAGAGCCGCACACCAGATGGGAAATTATTCTCTGCCTTATAGTTGCCAAATGACCACCACCATACTGCTTGGGGTCTGTGAAATCCAGCTGAGAGCCAGATCTAGCCTGAGGGGTGGTTAACACACTTCTTGTGATAGTCCTTCCTCAGTAGGTCTTTATTTTGTAATGGTGAAGGGGGCTGCCTTTTTATTTTACGCAGATTTATCAGATTTACTCTAATCAGTAACAAGTCTTCCTGACCATGACAAGCTCATTTGAAGACTGTCTACAAATGATTAGTAGGACATCTTCAATTTCACAGGAAACCCAAGGGCAGGCATCCATGGTTGAAGAATATGTAATTCGTCTACCTCTGCCCTCTTTAACTCGTAGCTGTTTTTGTTTTTTACAAAAATTGAGTTAATGTACATGAAAGCATTTTGAAGACTATTACACTCAGCACAAATGTAAGATTTGATTTTATTATCACTCCAGCTAATTATTGATAAATATCAAGGGGTAGTAATGTATCTGTGAATCTTGCAGGAGAACACTCTTTGACCAACAGGACGTTATCTAGTCGAAGAGATGCCAGTTCTACATGTTTTACAGAGCATTAATCATTGTTTTTAGATATACACCCAATCTCATACCACAGAACTTCACTGTGGTCTTTTGCTCTGTAGAGGCAATGAAATAGCATGTCTATTGTTTTCTATACGATCATTAAAAATTGTTAAACTGGATGTTATACAATTGATCTCACTGATGTCTTTTAAAATTTTTATGAATATTTAAGCGTAAATTTTCAGAAGCTTTATGAGAATAACTGACTTAGTTGTGGTCCTATAACAGTTGGAGTATTGATGGTGTTTGCCATTTTAAATTTAGGTGAACTGAAATTTTATTAATCTGGCAAGAACATCACAGAAAAATTCTTTCCCCTCAGGCCATTTTTCAAAAATACAAACATGTTTTTTAAAGGAGATACAATGTACATTGTGGAATATTTTACAAATAATGAAAAATAAAAAGGTGAAAATAAAATTCTCTTTTAATAGTTAAGCTCTTATAATAGTGGATTGTGTTGTCTGGTGGTCTTTAATTATACACACACACGGGGTGCCTGGGTGGCACAGCGGTTAAGCGTCTGCCTTCGGCTCAGGGCGTGATCCCGGCGTTGTGGGATCGAGCCCCACATCAGGCTCCTCCGCTAGGAACCTGCTTCTTCCTCTCCCACTCCCCCTGCTTGTGTTCCCTCTCCCGCTGGCTGTCTCTATCTCTGTCAAATAAATAAATAAAATCTTAAAAAAAAATCATACACATTTATGTGATTTTAGATAATTTAGCTTTTGTTTATGATTATATAATCTTTTTATTTTCAATTTTTATATTTGCACTTTTTAAAATTGATTTCTGTCAGAGATATGTGTATTTTTGTTTCGTGGATTTATTTAACTAGTTTAGTTTTCCTGTTTTCTAATCTATTAATATGTTTTTAAACTTACCATTCTTTTGTTTTTTTCTGGGACCCGTTTTATAGAAGTCGTTTTCCTTGAGTTGGCTTTTTAGTTAAATTATTTCACTACTTTTATTCTCCAGGTTATGTATTCGTGCCAGACGATAAATTTGGCTGCATCCAATATGTTGTGTTGATATGAAATATGATGCTGATATCTAATATTCTCATTGTTAATAGTTTCCTAATAGTTCTTATTGGTAGCTTTGTTTTCCTTTTAAAATACCAGCTAATTTGGAATGCCACTCATATTTCTAATAGATTGTCATCTTTGGCCTTTAAAATGTTCATAACCGATTTCTAGGTTTACTGCAGTGTGGTCAGTAAAGAAACAGTATGGTTTCTTCTTAAAATTTATTACCGTCTTTTTGTGTCTTAATAAATGATGATTTGGGGGAAATCTTTAATGGATATTTGAAAAGGAGGGTTATTCTCTATAATGTTCATTTTAATTTGCTTTTTAATTTTTTATACTTTTACTTAACTGGGTCGTTTGTGGACCTAGACAGATGCGTTAAATTCTTAGCCCCCAAAATGATATTTCTGCCATTTTTCATGCCTAACCGTTCATGATGGCTGCGTGTTCATGATAGATTATATTTCCATCTCTGATCTTCAGTACTGCGCCTTTCATCATTATTATCTCTTTGTTCCTTTTCTTTCTATTCCAAGAGAACTTTTCAAGTTTACCATCTTCATGCTGACATATTTTCTACAATTTTATGCAGATTTTAATTTTGTCAACACAGTTTTACTTTTCTGATGGTGTTTTATCCATCTACTTTTATGTCTCTTCTCTCATGTTTTGTCTTGGCATCTGTTTGGTGGATATGCTCTATTTTATATAGCAATCAAAGGTAATGCTTTCTAAAATATGCTTTTATTTTTGTAGGTACCAATGATTTTCAAACTCTGGTTTCTCTTGGAATCAGGAGAGTATGTCTATCTATATTTCAATTGGTAGATTGTTCCCCCCCCCATAACACTTTTAAAAATAAGTTGAACTTTGGTTATTTCCAAAACCACCCTTCTGTATTCTTTAGGGTGCTGGAGTAGAAACCACGTTTCTACTTTTCCAGCTAGCGCTCCTATTAGCTTCTGCCAATAGGAGGCGCTAGAGGAAGACTGGAACGCTGGTGGAGCAAGAAGTGACCTCACCCTTCCTGCTGTCCTGATCACCCTGGCAGCAACAGCTGTTTCCATTTTTTATTTTTTTCCCTACGTTTCTGAAATCAGCCTGCCGGTACTTTCTCCTCAGCGTCTCTCCCTTGGGCTTCTAGGCTGTCCAAACCCACCCTCTTCCCTTTGTTTCCCCAGCCCTGGGCATGGTAGCTGTTTCTGGTTAACAGCTGTTGGGTGACTCTTAATCTACACCAGAGAACTGTAGATAATGTCACTTACGCCACTCATCCAGCCATACTGGTTCAGGAGGGTGGCAGTCTTCCATTAGTTAGCCTTGTAGAAACTTCCTTTAAAACATAAGACTTCAGAAAGAGGATGATACTATACTGATGGCTCAGATCTTTAAAAAAAATTCTATCTAGATGTTTATTGTCAAAAACCTGATCCTATCTTATAAACGCCGTGTATGTCACACTTTATCAAGGGTAAAAGGGTTGTTAAAATAACCTGTATCTTTTAGGGAGGGGGTGGGTGGCTTAGCAAAGGGCACATGGCCCTCATTAGTGAACTCTCAGTGGGGGAGCTAGAGAAATAAAGTAGAGATGAGAGTAAGCCAGCAGTTCTGGTGTGGTTTTCTTGGAGGATAAGGTAGGGAGGATACCCATGTGGGAGAAAGGAGGTATTATCTTATGAAATCTGACTTAACATGCAGTTTGCTTTTGGTGTTGCAAGGCAGTAAAGAGGTTTATTGACGGCTATACTTGAGGTCATTGCAGCGCATGAAATGTAAATCAAAGTGTTATTCCTCACTAGACGCTGAGAGATAACATATACATAACATGCTTTTAAGGTAATGAGTTAAGTTCATTATTTCTTTATTACTGTAACTGTTTCAAGAAAGTTATTTCCATACTAAAAATACTTCCTCTCCTGCTTGAATCTGATTTGTCCTAATTTTTGCATGACGTTATAATCTATTGTTAGGAAATGATAATCCCATTTATTTTTGTTTCAAGGGGAAAATTGTTAACCAGCTGTTTCAATCTCTCCAAATAAACTCGCTTCCAGAATTCCTAGTAAGTAGCAATGTTGATTGATAGGAGTGTCAGCGTTTCCCTGACCCTCTCTGCCTTGTCACTATGACATAGTGCAGAAACCAAATAAGAAATTTGAGCAAAGGAAAAGATCCCACGGCCTAGATATTTCACAACTAGATAATGAGACTCTGAATTATGAAGAATAGACTGAATGAAGAAATATCACAAATCCATAGTGGCTTAAAGAACACAGTGATTTCAGAGTGAAATCTTTTTACATAAATTTTATGGTTAACTAGTAATAGGATAAAACTCAGAGCAATGTAAGAAAATTATGCTATGATTTGAACCTAATGAATGGCAGCCTTTCCTCTGCTATTCTCTTTAACCTGCCTATTGCTTTATTATTTTTTTTTGTATGATCAGATTCTCTTTAACCAGTTCTTTGCTTGTAACTAAAACTGTGTGTTCCTCTTCAACAGTGGCATCTTCATTTATAAATTCACAGAATATGATCTTCAGGGAAAAAATGTAACTCAGCTTTGCATGGTTTACATAATGTGATAGTCTCATATTTACTATGTGGTTAACAAGAAATAACTGTTACCAACAAAAATCAGGGAATTTAAAAACAAGGAACATTTTGCTTGGGAGCCTATGTATATCTCTATATAAATACATATAGACATCTATAAACATCATCGATCCCACTCATATGCCCATGCCATATATATGTGGATGTGGGATGATGCTTGTTTTTATATATACAAGTCTATATTTATATAGCTGAAGAAGTGAAACATATTGCTTTTTATTTAAGTGACTCAGTGCGTTTATAGACAAGCTTTATTTTCCAGCTCTTTATCAATGCTGGGATGATTAAATATTACTAATCGTTTGGTCTTCTGATAGTCAAAGTTTGACAGGGTAAGTCGATCCCTAGAGACATTCCTGTGCTATCAGTCCCTTTACGTTGGGTAAAGAATCTCTAGGAAAATTATTATTTTTTGACAGAAATTAAAATTTGCTTTAGGTAACTTGATATATTTGAATTATTTATGACATTGCTTCCAATTGCTATGAGTATGTTTGTAATTGGGGGGAGGTCTTTAGGGGATGGGAAGGTGGAGGGATTAGAAGATTCTCATGAGCACTGAACTGAATATTCAGTCCCCTGGTAAAGTGTAGAGGGAGGAAGTGAGGCCCGTAATTTCTTTCTTTTCACAATTATTTGGTAACCACGGTTCATACTTTATATTTTCTGAAGAGTATTTTTAACAGCTTGCCTTTGTAGTTGGGAAATGACACTTACCTGGATTTTCTCAGGTTCTTTATTTATGGCATCAGTGGGACTGCTGCTAATTAGCTATAGAGGAGACAATGAGGATACATGTGTACTAAGCCAGAAAATTCCAAGAAGAATGCAAAGACCCTAGAGTGTCTCAGCGCAGCACACATGTGAACGATGTATACAGTAGCACCATTCTGCCTCATGAATTTATAAAGGTGGGATCTTCTTTTTTAAGTTCTAAAATAAAAAGTATTCTTCCGTTTCTCAAATTGGCTGAAGTACGTCAGAGGTAGTTTCAAATCCCATGTGTTTTAAAGCTGTGGTAATTGAGACAGTTGGAATAGTGGTTTCTCAGCATTGGAACCCATCTTCACTTTTTCAAGATGGAAGCTCTTGTTGGGAATCCTTGAGGTTGGTGATAATGTTGCTATTGTGGTTGACTCTCACACCCATCCCCCTTGTGCGAAACCGTTGGAGCTCTGACTAGTGCCACTCTAATCGGACCATGTGCTGAGCTTGGGTTGAACGCTTGTTCTTCTTTTATGGCATGTTTGGATATGTGTAAATGGGTAATAATACAGGGAGCTAAGTCTTCATTTTTAAGAACCCACGGTGACATTTCTCTTGATTTAAATGTTGGATAATTGTCAGTAAATGTAAAACAAACAAGGTGGGGACACGGACACATTTCTTCATTCTCTCAAATTTAATAAAGTGTAAAAACAAGATTTGTAGCAACAAGTCCTTCAATGACTATTAAACACTTTTTGGGTCAGCATATCAAATTTTGATTTTTGTCACAGTACCTACGTCATGTTCACAACTTCCCTGTACTAATGCTCATCCCCACTGTTACGGTCCACCTCTTCTGGGGAGCATTTCTTAATGCCGAGACTAATTTGGCTGCCCCTCCAATTTATCCTCTTCTGTTCAGGGGCTTATGTCGTCGTGATAGTTATTGAGCCTGCTGAAGTGTTTTGTCTTGCTGCTTGAACTAGAGTTTATTTGAGGGTCAGAATCATGTTTTTCTATGGGTTTTACATTCTGTGTTCTCTTCCTACCTGGGACTATCTCACTTTTTCTCTCCCATCTACTTGCCTGCCTTTGCTTGTAACTGTTGTTTGTTGAGTACCTATTATTTATTTATACCATTATTTATGCCTGTTATTTATGCCATTCTTTATGCTAAGTGTTGGTGATACAGGGTTAAACAAGAGATAACTGCTTTTTATGGGGTTTATAGTCTGCCTTTAAATCTAGGCACATTTTTAATCTTGTTGAGGTTGTTTTCATCCTTAGAAACATAACGTTTATAGTAATATATAGGGTGGGGTGGATCAAATGAGCATGTTTATTAATTGATTAACATTGTGCCTGGCATGTAATTAATATTCAATTAGCGTTATGTGTTAATGTTAACAAATCTTAACATTACGTATGCATTATGCATATAGCAGATAATGTATGAATTATATTAATATATACAAATTGTGCTATGCTATAAATGTTACAAATAAAATGTAAATAATACATCAGTTGCTTTGCACGTCAACATATTTTCACATTTATCCCTTTTACAAAATCATGGTTTTTTTCTTTTGTTCTTTTGCTGCTTTTTACTTACAAAAAGCTTCTATTAAAAATTCAGTGCTAAGGCTGCCTGGTGCAAAGTTCACCATGGAAGAGGCTTTCATCATAGTGAACCTTTTAAGAACCAGTTTTAGAGGGAGATATGAGCAGCTATGTGTTTCTTTAAAAGTTTTCTATTTAGTGACTTACTTGGATTAACTGCCATCCCTTTCTCGTCGTCACTAGGTTAATTTTCAGGTTTTCTGATTGGCCCTGGGCACTGACTGGCATGGTAGTGCGTGTGATTGTCTTGTGTGTGCATGCACACATAATATTTCCAAACACATGCTCAGGAATCAGGAGGTAGACGTGGTACCATGACACTCCTGTTGTGTCATCACCACAGGATGCCACCAAAATAGTGAGGAAGAGCATCAGTATTCATTAATTTGGTACTCTTCAGAGAACATTGGCAAAGGGGCAGAACCGAGAAATCTGAGGAGAGCTGGAGGATAGCAGAAAGATCTGGTGTTTGTAGAATGATCTTTGATCTTTCAGAGGACGAATATATATCAACAGTTTATGCAAAAGAATTTACATGAAAAGCAAATCAAGAACATAGATCTTACTTATCTTTGTAGATTATGGTTTGGTCTTGGATAAAGGAAAAGCCAGGCATCTATAACAGGGGATTTACATGTTTATGCTAACTCAATTAGCATTAACAGGGGCTACCAATGATACTGACTGTCTAGCCTCAAACTTCCATGCATGCATTATTTTCTAAGACAATAAAAAGATTTTGAAAATGTTATATAAAGAAGAATTATCAGATGTGTGGATCTCTTTTAAAATTAAAAAGATATTGTGTTCTAAAATATTACTTCTGGAACAAGTAGTTGTGTTTTATTTTTTTTTTTTCTTAATAGACGAAGACAAAATTGTATGTTATAGCCATTAAAGCTTATTGCATTTTTCCAAATTTATAGTCGGAAGTCATGCAAATTTTCTTTAACAAACCGAAGGATGCATTTGTAGTCTAAATGGTAGCTTTGAGACTGGTTAGATATTTATGGAAAAATTATAAGAAGCAATGTGAATTTTAAAAAAATCAAAAATAGATATTGGTTGGGAAAACTAGACTCTTTCACTATTTGGTAATGCATATTCTGACTCATTCACAGACATTGTGGTACCTAAAGTGTTGCAAAATCAGACATTTATATGGAGATAAGCTATTGATGTAAAAAAAAACAAAAACAAAAACAAAAAACACCAGGCCGAGGGCTGGGAAGGATAAGGAATGAGTACAGTTTTTTAAAAATGAGCTCTTTGTTTTACATCCTTCATCATGCCTAGATCTCAGAGAGGTTTTGTCCAGTGAGAATAAAGAGCCCATGGGAATTACCCAGGAATCACCCACCAGTAAAAGGGATAGTTTTACTTCAGTGAGCAAGGGTGGGACCAGAAGCCTGCAATAGTCAATGATGCTTTTTTATCCTCCTCATGCCAGGTGAACATTTGCATATTTAGAATGCTGACTCATTGGGGGAATCACAGCCTCGCTGAAATCCAGAAGGTGATGCCTCTTTATCCTCCATTAGGGGATTTTATCTATCATGAGTGCAGCAGTTAGATTCCATGGGTTTGTGACCAGTTTACCCACTGGCCTGATGCTCAAGGCCAGTTGCCTTTCCCCCACTATAATCTTGCTCATTATACTCACTCCTACCCTCAAGCACTTACTTGCCTGTTGAAATCTTCCTACTTATTCAGAGATGCCAATACCTCCTCCAGGCATGATCTTTCTCATCTCTGAACTCTTATAGTATTTATTGAACAGACACTTATATATTTTCCATGCCTTTTAATTATTCTTTTAACCTTTATTTTATTTTTTTAAAGATTTTATTTATTTATTTGACAGAGATAGAGACAGCCAGCAAAAGAGGGAACACAAGCAGGGGGAGTGGGAAAGGAAGAAGCAGGCTTCCAGAGGAAGAGCCTGATGTGGGACTTGATTCCACAACGGAGGGATCATGCCCTGAGCCGAAGGCAGACGCTTAACAACTGAGCCACCCAGGCGCCCCTATTCTTTTAAACTTTAATCTGAAAAAATTTTCAACACCTATAAAATAAACAGATGAGTAGAATAAACTCCCATGTATTCATCATATAGCTTCCACAATTATCAACATTCTGCCATTTTTTAATCACCTATATATCACACTTCCCACTCCCATCTGATTTTAATTAATTTTGAATAATAGATTATGAGATCCTTAAAGTCAGGGACTATGTATACATATCGTACACGCTACAGCATACAGTCAATATACGTAGTATACGGTATGTCATGTATACTAATATATAAACTATAGTATGTAGTATAGTATATACATTATTTAATTTTGTTCTGATTAGAAATACATCCTCATTTTGGAAATATCCAATGTTAATATTTTGAAGACTGTGTACATTCTAGTCTTTGTCTTAAAAAACTTAATATGAAGTTTATATATTGCTTTTTAACTTAACATTTTACCATGAACATTTTTCAGTATCCTTGAATATTTTTGAAAGCATGATCTTTTAAAGGCAGCATAATATTCCATCATATAGGTCTTCCATGATTTATTTAAACAGTTTCTTACTGTTGACCACTGTCTTGAACATTCTTGTAGATAAATACTTGTTCTCATTTGCAGAGATATTGTCAAGATAGTTTCCTAGGGAATTGTTAGGTGAAAGGCTCTTCACATAGCTTGCCAAATTGTTATCCAGAAAGGCTCTGCCGATTTGCTTTATTTTTATCATATTAATTTGGTAGTTAAAAAATGGTATCAGATTGTGTTCTTTTTAAAAATTGGCATTTTCAGGATTATTAATGACATTGGGCATTTTTCACGTTCAGAATTCTTATTTTATGTGCTAAATAAGGTGTTACCTAAAATTGCAGAGAATGGTACATGCCATTTAGCTTAGCTCCAAATTTAGTGCTTTGCAGCAATGATCAATTATTTTTAGTATTTCACAAATCAGCTTTTGCTGTCTTTGGAACCAGAATGTCTTCCTAACTGCAAATTATGTTAGTTGAGAGTTGGTCTTATTTTATTTTTTAAATATTATTTTTTAAAATTGTCACTGTGTAATTTTCTCTCTTCACATCATGTAACTTTATTGAGAAATGTAATTTTGTCTGGAATTATTTAGTTTAGGCAAAAATTCTTTGTCCAAGAAATATGCTCTCAGGTCTAACTAAAATTGTAAGATCTGAAAAAAAAATCATTTATGTACATAAAAGTTTTAAATCACTCATTGTATTCTACTGAATTTAGATTATATTTAAACTTATTCTGGAATGAGTTTAGAACTCTGTTTTTAAAGCACTTAGTGCAATTTGTATATCCAGTAAAATAAAAGTTGCCATTTTCAAAAGTGAGTTTTTCATGCTAAGATTGCTCTTTTGCTGTATGAAATTTCCAAACCCCAGCACAGGAATGGAATGAAAACATTTACATTAATAAACTATTGTAGGTAAATATCTTGAGTTTCAGAAAAAAAGCAGAGAAAGCTATTTGAGTTGTTTTATTACCTTGCTCTAGGTTGTAAATCCAAAAGTAAAACTACCATTTTATTAAAATCTCCTGTCCTTAGTTACTTCTAATCAAATCATACCTTGCCTGAACTATGTTCAAATATGTTGAAACCCAATTTAAACTGTGCTGCGTTGAAAAATAATACTAAATGTATATGTGTTATGTGGAGGGGACACTCAACAGATCTACCCAGACATCAACAGGATATTATTACCCCAAAGAAATGACGACAGTTTGCCAGCTTGATGCTTAGAGGAAGGAAATTTACAAACATCTCCAAGAGCGGCATGTTGAACGGTTGAAGGAAATGAGGCACGTCCTGCTTTTATTGGGCTTATTGGAGTGGGATTCCCAGAAGACTGAACAAGGCTGTCCTGAGACCTCTGTTTGGCAAAGATCTTGTTGACTCATATTTTATTTTTGTTTCGGTAAAGGTCTGCTATTGTTCCCATTTCTAATGTAGCTCATAAACACACAGCCAATATCATTTCCCCTTCTATTGACTGATGTATACAAATAAATGAAAATCTGCCGTCATCATTAGCTTGTATTCTGTTTCCATGAAGCAAAGAGTAACCGGGAGGTCTCCTTGCAAGAAAGACCCCTTAAATAGAGAACTTTGAAAGTTCATGAACTTATATTTTAGAGTTTTAATCCCCAGATTTGTCGGGGGAATTTATTACTTACTATTCATATGGAAGAGGAAAGCAGAGGTAAATATTTACCTACCTTGTATTTTGAAAGCTTAGCTTTGATGAAAAAGTTTGGTCTGTTGACTTATGAATCCTCTACTTAGAAGTTGAATTACTGGACATTTTTGACTGAGATAGTTAGAAAGACTTCTCGTTTGAAATGTCTGGTTTCGATCTTAAATTCATGTAATTGTTTGATATATTAAAAATTTTCTATCAACGTGTACACCTATATCTGAGAAAGTAATGGGAAATATTATAAACATTTCTGCTTTTTAAAATCTAACTTTTCTTGTATCTACCAAAATGCCTATGAGTGTCATAACTCTTTAGACAGAGAAATACCCCAGTGGAAATCTTCCTCGGTCTTCTGCAGTGACTCAGTCAGTCTGAGGGGCAGACTGAGGGCTATATCTGGAGTTTGGGTTATGAATTTGTACCCTTAGCTTTGAGTCAGAAGATGTGGTTACTCTCAGTCTTACTCACTGAGTGACACTGCATAGAACCTCAGGGGAGACTTGGCTTTTGTTTAGGAGAAAAACATGAAAGAGAAAAATAGTATGAGAAAGCAGAAGGCTAGTGTTTGTTACAAATCTGGTTTTGCTTTCATTTCTCTTAGTTATTCCTTAGGGTTATTGCTTTAGATAATTTTTTCCAGTCATTTTAATGTATAAAAAATTCCAAAGAAGGGTATCATTTCAACCCTTCAAAGGTATGTTTCAGGGTGAAGATAGGGACTGCGCACCAAAGGAATTTCCCTGGCTGGAGTCCTAACATTGTAAGTTCCTGTGATTTTTCACCCTCTTTTCCTTTTATCTTTGGCTCAGACCCCCCAGTAATGTCTAGTTAATGGAATTCCTATGAGAGACAGATTTGGGTGATATTTACAGGTCTAAAGGTGCTGCTGAATCAGGATTTCAAGGAGTGATGTTAACGTAGGGGTACCTCTCCATTGTCCTAGTGCAAAGGGACTGAGGATTTGGGGATAGTCATTTTGGATATCACCTTAAGCCCTTAGAGATTTTGCCTCTCATGACCTGGGTTGCCTTTAAACTGTTTGCTGGGGAGAGTCATTCCCTCAGCCTTCCAGTTTCTAAAAGAACTCAGTTTGGTTTATAATCTCGAGGGCTTCTTTTGCATACTAGACTGTCAAGGAACATCAAATATTTTCTGAGTCGTTTTCTACACTTTGAATCAGGGCTGAAAAGATAAGTAGTAGTACCAGCATCTGAACTGAGAATGTGTGTGGGGTGTGTGTGTGTGTGTGTGTATGTACGTACACGTGTATGCTTTTTGTTGCTGACTTGCTTGTTTTTAGGTAACATTTAATTGTAGCAGAGAGTAACCTAGATATTATCATGGCTTTGGAGATCTTAGTTCTGTAGTAATATGATTTAAAAAACTGTGCTGTGTCTAACGTTGCTTTACGAAATCCACAATGACTTGGATATAGTAAGTTGACAGTCCCTTCTTAATGTTCCTTGAATACTTATAGGAATAAGACATACAGATACATTTTAATTCCAATTAATCTAATTTTTTGGTGTGAAATATTCAAAGGTCAGCAACTGGAACTCGGAAATGGAGTATTTTTCTTGTTTAAAATGCATTAAGATTTAAAAGCATACAGAGAATCTTCCTGCCATTTTTGAGAGAAGATTTACTCCGGTGTTTACTTCAGATCATCTGTTTTAACAGTTAATCAAAATACAATATAAGTTTTGTTTGGATTTTTTAAACTCAGCACATAATTTTTAAAAAGTAAGGCGATTTCTCTCATAAACTGTGAAGTGAAGATTTTTGTAGCACCTAGCATGCATGGCACTTTGTTACCTGCCGATTGTTACTGTGTTCTCAGGAATAAAAGGGTAGAGCAGCAATAATATTCACTGTATAGATTCCTGGTGTTTTAAAATGAAACCTCAAGTGTTAAGTAGGAAGGGTGGGCTTCAAATCTCAGCTCTCCCACTTCTACACACAATTATTTAATTTCTCTGTAAAATGAGAGAGTATCTACTTCATCAGAGGGTGAGAGTTAAGTTAGTTAATACATTGAAAGCATTTAAACCGGTGTTTAACTCACAGTAACTGCTCAACAAGTGTTTTCAAGATCTTATCATGATCAGTTTTTGAGAGAACAATATAATGGAGCAGTTTCTCAGTTATTAGAAATTATTAGAATATTAGAAATATTAGAATTTCTCATTACATTTGAAAATTCAATGAAATGTTGGCATTCAGAAATTATTCTCTCAAGAGGTAGCAGTGGAATTGCTATAACTGTGCTTGTCTGTGGAAATCTCTTTGTGTGGATGTGCGCACGTATACGTGCGTGCGCTGTGCATTGTAGTGTGTGCATTTTTATAGCTGATGTTTTCCCGGTGGACATTTGGCTTCATCTTATGGAAGGAAAAAGAGGTTTTAGAATCAGGAAGCTGACCAGAGGATTCTAAATACTTTTTTATCCAAATGCTGATTCTACCTGGGAATTGGGAGGTGGCGGCCTTAGCTCTTCCTGGGTTTGTTGAAGTTATACTTATTAGAAAGTAGCTTAATCCTCTCTGCAAAGAGAGGAAGTGCTGTTTTATTACAGAATCACGTGGGTTGAGGATCACTGAACCAGAGAGAAAAACTGCTGCTGTTTGATTCCCACTACAAGTGATCAGTTTTTCTAGATCTGGAACAATGATGAAAATGACGTGGTCTTTAAGTAAAACAGAGATTTAAGGGTTTAGCCTCAGAATCTCAGGTCTTTAAAACTGGAAGAACAAGCTTTCCAGCTTCTAGCCCACTCCTTCATTTCACTGGTAAAGAAACCATTGCTCAAATAAGTGTCTCTATGGAGTTTACATATTGAACAGCCAGGTCTAGAACTCAGGCCCGCTGAATCCAGGTCTGGAGTTCCTTCAATGCAAATGCACTTTATCCCCCCCCCACCCCCCCATGAAATAAACCTACTCTCATACCTTTATAGTGGTCAAGCACACAGGCTGGATCTGTGCATTCTGGATTTCAAAATTGGTTACCATGTCATAGTTACTTGCTCTAGTAGCGGTTTCTCAGTTTCCTTATCTGCTCGGGGGGGGGTAATAATTTTATAGAATTATTGTGAGGATTAAATAAGTTACTTCTTAAAATTGCTTACAAGAGTACTTGGCCTAAGTGCAAGCTATAATAATAGTTATTGTATTAATTATATAATGATTATTTTATTAGTAGTAATATATTGTTTTTAGACACTTTAGCTAGCTTTCGAGATCGAGCATACTACAATAGAAAGGTGGCTTTGTAGAGGAGTAGGACTGCATAGATTTCTAGTGAAATCGGGGCCATAAATCATTGAACATCTTGCTTCATTTTTGTGTGAGTTATTTGGATTGACTAAGTGCTCTGGGTACCGGGCTGGGTTACCATCTGCTGTGTTTTGCCTCCATAGGTCCGGCTTGTTCTCCTAGGGAATGGCGAGGTAGAAAAAAATGCCAATAACCTAACTCCAAAATGTATCCTAACTGTCTTGTTCACATTTATAGGACAGTTTTATTGCTGTAGGTAAGACGGATAACTGGGCATTATTCCAACATCTTGGCAGTTTTCCTTTTTCAAGGTACTAATATTAGGATTAGCATGTCGTTTTAAAGCTATTGCCTTTCTGCACCTTATAATTGCTTGTTCTGGAGGGAGGCTTGGAAGATTTGAATTAGGGTTTTTCTGCCAAATATGGGAAAGGAGGTCTATTTTGTTTTAATACTTTGCTTGGTTTTTAAAGTCAGTACCATGGTTCGTTTTACCAATAGAACAAGTTAGAGGCTGTGTGGGCATGCTGTGTCTATATAGGGTGGATACAGACGGAGGCAGTGAGGACCCATGAGTGAGAATGGTGTAGCTCCATCAGTTGATTGTGTGTGCGTGCTTCTGTTTGTTTTGGTATTGATATCAAATGTTCAGCAGCGCAGTGATTTGTCTCATCTGTTATGTTTCTTTTTTTAAAATGTATTTTCTAGATTTTCTTTAATGTCATCCATTTTAATAATGAAATAATAAATTTGTCCAAGTTAAATAGCATCAACAATATTCGTTGCTTCAAAAAATGGGAATGCAAATTGAACATCAAATCTCTATAGATTAGTCTATTTTATTTTATTCTTATTTAGATGTAATTGGCAGATAGCATTGTACTAGTTTTAGATGCACAGCATAATGAATGGATGTGTGTATATTGTGAAATGATCACCACAGTAAGTGTAGTTAAGATCCACCACTTCACGTAGTTACTTTTTTTCCCTCATGCGTTGAGAACTTTTAAGGTCTCCTCTCTTAGCAACTTTCCAGTATACAGTACATTACTGTTAACTATAGTCACCATGCTGTACATTGTGTCCCCAGGACTTATTTATCTAATAACTGGAAGTTTGTACTTTTTGACTTTATTTTTGGTATCGGTATCAATGTTGGGGAGGTAGAGTGATTTGCCTCATCTATTATGTTTCTAAATCAAAGCCTAGATGGGCTAAAAAGATTAAGTCGTTTATGAAAGAATCTTGTCCTCTAAAGTATTGAAGAACACAATGTTTGCACTTACCAGCATATTATAACTAGTGATTAAAATGCTTTGCTATGTTTACTCAAATACTGGTAGCATTTCTACTTTTTCTAAGAGAACCTGGTGCTACAAAAGTTATTAGTAAGTAGCACTCTACATGTAGGGAAATAATTAGTCCCTCTAAATTCGTACAACACTTCTGACCTTCTCTTATGGAATTAGAAAGATGTTTTTACCTTATATTATTGTTCTTTAAGGGAGTGAATAGGATGTGGTGAAAAAACATGTACTCTGTATTTAGGCCTGGTCATCAATTTCAGCTTTCGTGATCACTTGTTTATAGAACCTTGGGCAAAATTCAATATAAGTTCTTCCTGAGGCTTAGTTTCCATCTTCACGTAATTGTTATAAGGACTCAAAGAGATAAGCTTGGAAATGGTTTAGTTCCCATGCGTGCACAACAGCTGTGAGGTCCCCTTTCTCCCATGTGTACATTTCTTATCTTTTTTACAGACTTCATGGGAGCAGCATTTATAAATTCAAACATATTCTTGACAATGGCCATGCTACCTTGGAGTCACTCAGTAAGGGTTATGGAATGGGTACATGTAGAAGAGGAGAGGGGAGAAAAGTCCATGAAGGGAATTCGATTAGATTTCAAGCAAAAGTCGGCTATGCCATTTCTGGTTCTCTGCTATATGTTGTTAAGTCTACAGGACCTTATTGCTGTCATTGCTGAACGAAACTGAGTTTCCCAGGAATGTGCTAGAATGTAACTAGAATTCTGTAATTTGACATGAAAACTGTGGTGCTTGAGCTGGTTATCTTCTGAGTGTTGGTGGAAGTTATGAATCAGGGTTAGGTCCTCATTTTTGGAGAATCAGAGATCTGGACACTATTGCTGATATTGGCAGTTACCCTCTTGGGGCCCAGTTGACTCGTCTATGCTATACATGTCTGTTCTGCCCTCCTCTGAGGTTGTTTTTGAGAATTAATGAAATGATAGGTGAAAATTCCGTTGACAGTATGGAAAAGGGTTGGTGATGGCAATGATGATGATGATGGTGGTGATGATAATACCAAAGTATAGAAAATTCTTACCTTTCTAGTTTGGAATTTCCAGGAATGGATGGTGATAAAAATTTTCTATTTTTGATGCTCATTGCATTTTATCCAACTAAGAAATGGACCTTCAAAATTTGACACAAATAACTAAATTATTTTCTTTTATTGGTAAAGATTGCTTTAATTTTAGAGGCATATCTGGTTAAGATCACCTCACATGAGTATTCTCAAAGTTATACTGTGCCTCACTAGTAACTATAGTGGTTCAAATAAGAGACATTCAGAATGAATAAGGGTAAATCAGAGGTAATTAATATCTATTGGTAAGGAGTTGGCACATACAAAGTGTCAACAGTAGACATTTTTTAGAAATTGAAATGTTACCATGGAATCACTGTAAAGTTGAATATCTGAAGATACCTACTTTCAAGCCGTCTGTTAAGATGAAGTTAATATTCATTTTATGTATCATGCTTGAAACCTCTTATGCTCTGAAATTTTCCTGTCTATTAAGAAATGGCTTTAGAAAAAAAATTAATTCCTTAACTTGCATGTAAGTTCTTTTCCTTGACTTGTACGTGAGTCGTGTCATCTTTGTAAAAAAGTATCATGAGATGTCATATACCTACTATTATAATACCGTTGGTTACAGTTTCAAAGTCAGAGTTCTATGTTTACATTTTCCCTATATTGTCTGACTTTGTAGTCCCTGCTTTTAAGTGGTGTCCCAAAATAGCAACAAAAGAATAAACTGTGAGCTGGGTGTATTAGGTCTGTGTCATCTGTTTATTGAGCTGCTGCTTTATCTGGTTACCAAGGATGGGCTAAACTTCTACCCCAAGATTCCTGTATCGTGCTATATTGTCCTTTAAATGTCATGATAAACTTTTTTTCAAGGTGCCAGTGGGGAAAATCTCTATGAGACACCCAACAGATAAGTTTAAGGACTTTAGGTATCCAAATATAGTGTAAACTAGAATTCAGTGACTTTAGAGTTAAGGAAATAAGGTGTGAGAGGAGGATCCTGGTGAAAGACCTAACATCTAACTCCTTTTCCCCACAATGAAAAAAAAAATGGGGAAAAAATGTATATATGTAAGAAAACAACATCATTAGTATATCTGTTTTGGTTGTTGTTTTTTGTTGTTGTTGTTTGTTTTTTTCACTTAGGGGATTTCAAACTCATAGGAGAATTGCTGAAGGAAACAATGAAGTTATAACGAATATTCTCCTTTAATTGTAAAACCTGAAAAACACTGGTTTTGAGTTGCTACTTATCTATGGCCATTTCTCTTTTTCCACTTCATTGTTAGTGTTTGTATGGTGGGGGGAGGTCTTCTGGATGGGTTACGCACAATCCACAAAGCCTTTTCCTCCTTCTGTTGAAAGAAGGCACAGCTGAAGCCAGTCTTTGCCTTTTCATGATACGGGGATGCAGTGGAATCAAAGCCGGCAGGATGAAAGCCCCAAAGCTTCCTGTTTCCAGCTGTTTTCCTCAGCGAAGATTTTTTTTTTTCTCCCAAAGATGATGCTTCCTTTCAAGGGGTTTTTAATCTGCAAACTGTTTCCTCAGTTTATTTCACTACAGTAAATTGTGTTCCCTTCAGGTCATATCTGTGTCTTTTAAAATCCAACCTGTCCTTTTCAGTCGTGTTACTTGCTACTCAAAAGAACAAATGTGATTTATAAAGTCCCTTTAATGAGGCACAAAGACCAATAAACCTTCGCCACTGGAGTTTCTTCTTTTTAGTTGCTGTATTTTCATTTATGAAAAATTTTAGATGCCAAAAAGCCATCGAGAACACTATTAATTTGACCATTTAATATTTGTAAACAAAGCAGTTAAGAGTAAAATATGTTGTCATAGCCTTAAGGTTTATTGTGTTTTTTTTCCCCTTCCAAATGCAGTATAATGATCTGTGATTTGTTTAATGTAAATGCTTAAAATTAAAATGAAGGCACTGGAAACTGCATAAATTCTAAAATGAATATTAAGAGTGGTTTGATTCATTAAGTAATGATGGGTTTACAAATAGGACTCTTTTTTACTGACTGTTTTTACTTCACTTCTAGCATTGATGTTGGTTCTGAATTTACATTTGTAAATTCTGCCTCCTTTGAGGATAAAGGAAATGAAAAAATGAATTCTCTTAATCACTTACTCAACATAATCCAAGTAATACTAACTGGACCTTCTACCCATTTCCTGGATCTTCCTGGCTTCTTGCTTAGTGATAACAGCCATCAAACCTTGACTTGTATTCGACTTATCTACTTAGATTACTTAGATTAATACCAGTGTGTGGCAAAAATTCCCCATTTCTTTATCTCTCGTCCTTCCACAAATATTTATACTTACCTCCTAAAAGTGGGGGAACTTACCACAAAAGGTTTCACATTGTTGCCCTGTTATTTGAGCAAATTCTTTGTGATAGAAGGAAGCCAGGAGCATATGGGGGAGAAGAACCTCATTTCATTTTCACTTTAATGCTAACTCTTAACATATGCTTTTGAATTGAAGTAGGGTCCCAAATGCCAATATATGTTAAAAGAATTAAACACTAAAAAAAAGTTCCCCCTTATTTACTCCTGTTGCCCGCTCCTTTGAGGGTGAGCGGCTGATAGGGCTTAAAATCATGAGCATGCCTATTTTATCTGTACTGTTTAATAGAGAGCTATGAAAAAAAAATGGCAATTAACATATTCAGACAGAAAATCATCCTGGCTGAATGACTCATTAAATAGTCGTATAAACAGGATGTGCTGAAATGAACTGGTACAAAATTTAGTTTCATTGGTCTTTTTGCTCATTATCAGCACTTTAAGAAGCAGACTCGTGGGTGCTTAGAGGACACTTAAATTTCTTTTCTCTTTATTTTTTTCTTAAATACTTCTCCCCTCCTCCACCTCCTGCCATTCCTAATTCTCCGGCAGGCTAGTATTACCCATCTAAATATGAAACATTGTGTTGGAAATCAACTAAGTTAGGGCTAAGAACTTCCCGATTTTGTCTAAGACAGTGGTTTTCATCCCAGTTGACAATCACCATGTACTTGAACTTTTGTTTTTTGTTTTTGTTTTTTTGTTAATTCACAGACATTCCAGAACCTCTTTTCTTGGGATTCTGATTCAGTAGGTCTGGGATCAGGCCTGGGAGTCTGTACTTTAATAAAAGGCCCCATGGGATTCAGATAGCCAGCTAGGCTTTCGAGCCAGTCACTGATTTGTGTCCTGTCAGAGGGAAACTCCCTTCTCACGTACCTGATCTGTGGCCATCTGGCCTCCATACCAGTGGGTTGCAGTTTTGGTCGCACATAGAGTCACCCAGGGACCTTGGGAAAATGCTGATGCTTGACTCCACTCTCAGTCGAATTGGAGAGTTTTACAACCTGCCCAGTTGATTCTAACGTACAGTCAAGCTTACCAAGTCCTTGTCCTGCGCAGACAGATGGAGGTAGATTTAGCTGAAAAAGTTCTTTCTAGTTTTCTTTTCAAGGTGCTCGTTTTATCCTCTGCTACAGCTCCTCTCTCTGCACATACTCTCAGCGAGACACACACACATATACACACACCACTTAAACCTTTTTGTCTCTACTATGGTTTTCATCGCTTATTGGTACCCTGTTCCGAGGTGGGAGTATAATGTTCTGCTCTCATGTTGTGGCAGAGTCCTATTTCTAAGTGAGTACCACATCTGTGATGTACAGATGTGTTGGTATAACATTAGCACCCCACAAAGGCTAAGGAAGAAGGAAGAAGAGCAGGAGAGCAGTTGAGCAAAGGAAAGTGTATCCATCTATTGAGTCCCTGTATGCTCCAAGAAAAATTCTGAATAAACAGATTCCTTCTTTAGCAAGTTGTGACGTTATGTTGGAGCCTTTCATTACATTGACTAATACTAGTATTTCTTGGACCTGCTCTGTAAAATGTCTGCGATCGTCCATAAATGAAGATTAAGAAAAATACCTTCCTCACTTCAAGGGAAGGAGGGAGAATTTCCACAAGAATAATCTTGTATACAGGTACAGGAGAACTATACTTCCCTATTGCCCAAAGGTATTTAACCCTTCCTTGGTTTTAGGGGTATTTACATGTTGCTCATTAATGAGGATAAGAAAGAGTTCTTTCTTACACTGAAATTTCCATATGCTAAATCCCCTTGAAATTATTGGGGAAAGACACCCTTTAAACACCAGGCAGGCAGATCCTAAGTTGGTGACAGAAGGGGAAAGTTGACTGAGCCCCTGGGGTCTTAGGTCCCCAGGCATCTCTGACCTTGTGGGAGAAGAAGAGCCAGCAACCACTCCCCTTCACTAAAGAGGGAGATGCCAGGGGGAGATTCACTAACTCATTGATTTTTACATCTCTTGTCGCAGAGTTCCTGTGGTAGACCCCTGACTCCTGATGACTGCTTTAGGCTCATAAGTATATATAAGGGTTTCCAAGGAGACAGGGCCAAAGAGTTTTCTTTAGAGAAGACAGCTAGCTTTGGCCGTGACACTAGCAAGAGTTAGGACTGTTGTCTGGTCTCTATGTGTAGCAGGAGTCCTGAACTCCTAGTTAAAGGGGGTGGTCATGTTTTAGAGTCTAGGCTTGCAGCCTGTGTAGGGGCAGAGGGCTCACTATCAGGATCATGCATGGGGACTCAGTGCTTGCAGGACCCTGAGCATGAGTGTCTCCTTCCCTAGTGCACCTAGGGGCTTCATATGTCTAATCCCAGCTCTAGGGGAGGGAGCAACAGAGGTCAGGAGAACCACTGGTCGTGTAGGCCTTCAAGGCTTTGACTTTATTTACTATGATTGATAAAAGTGCCTCCTTGCAAAAATATCTTGATTGACTCCCAGGAAAAGAAACACTTGTGTGTGTGTGTGACGTGCTGGTGGTGCCCATGGCCACGTGTGTCACCCTGGTGGAGGATAATCGTCCTATTATTTTTTGTCAGTAGGTATAACAAGTGGGTAGTGCTTTGTGCATTCCGCTGTGATGAATTAATTTTGTGTTCATTGTAGTAGCACTGATCATAATGAATTAATTTGGTATTCATGTGGATGTCAGGGTGTTTTTTTTTTCTCTTGCAGTTTCATGTAGCTTTAGTTAATGGATACTTTAGAAGAATAACACATCTGATCCTATTCTCCTGTTAACTTTTCAGAATCCCCCCCCCCCCGTGTTGTGTGGTATTCTGTGTTTAAAAATATTTAACTTAATGTGAAAAATAATTAATATTTTGATAACATTATATTAACTTTAGCATTTCCCTCGCTTTTACAAAAAGAACAGAAATAAGTGAATGGTTATGACAGGTTGAATGATATAGTCAGTAACTTGTATATTTTAGTTTGGTTTAAAAAAATCTAAGCCAAGTGTTTGTAATTCATAGCTTTATTGAAGACAAATATTGCATTCTCTTATGCAAGTATAAAATAATGAAAACTGCATGCCATATATAATAGTTTGCTCTTCTTTTAATTTCTTCTCTCTTCTTTTCCTCACAGACAAGATTGATAAATGTATGTGCATATATTATTTATCTGTTCATGTAAGGACACATAATTGGCTATTAGATATGGTAATTGCATAAATAGATCTTATTCAAACTCATTTCCTTTTCTGTTTATAAAATAAATGTTTTCGTTAAATTGGAATATAGACTGAAATAGAAGTGCCTGATTTAGGAATGAGAAACCAGGTACCCAAACAAAAATCAAACTAAATCCTGGGAAACTTTTTACCCACTTGGGCTTTAAACTATACGCTGCTTCTTAATTTGTTCATCATGTTGTCTAATTATTGAAGATATTTATAATAGAACAAGGGTTTCCTTCATCATTCACCCACCTGCTCGGCTGATTTGCTCCCACTGGGAATGTGGTGGAACCTTTTGAGAAGAGATTCTTGTCCTTATAAGCATCAAGATGCCATTTTGTGTTTTTCTTTAAATTTGAATTTGGAAACAGTATCATCCTCCCCACACTCCCTTGGGGCTTTAAACTTTTCTTTCTTTCTTCCCCCCTCCTTTTTTTTTTTTTAAATAATATTACAGCTCCTGTGCAATTTGATTCTGAGTAGCAGCTGTATCCCATTCTGGAACGCTGTGTTTCAGTAGTTGATGGTTCCTGTATATATTTTACTACTTAGAGTATATAAAGAAGTTGGGACTCAATTGCAAATGGCAAGGACCATATAACTGGGTTACTATTGCTTTCATTATTTTTGTTATTATTGTAACAGCTTGTACAGTAATATGCTAACAAAGATTTATGGTTTCATGCAGCAGGAGGAAATGTTGGGATGGAGGAGAAAACTCATGTTAAAACAAATGTCTATAATAATAAGAAGAAAACAAAACCGAAAAAAAAGCTCTAAGAGAATTGTTTCTAGTATAAATATTTTTATTAACATTTGCTATGGTTTGAAGATCTTGAAAGTAATTGTTTATGCATTTCTGGAGTTTAGATATGTTGTGTGCCTATATGTGCATGGTTGTTCTTGGAAAGAGATCTTTTTTCTTTTTCTTTCTTTCTTTCTTTTTTCTTTCTTTCTTTCTTTCTTTCTTTCTTTTTTTTTTTTTTTAGTGTGTGTGTGTGTGTGTGTTTTGTTGAACTGGAACACACAGCTATTGAATATGCAATGAACAGAAAATTTATGGAGGGCAGAATTATGAGTATCTGAGGAAAGTTTAATTACTTTTATAATTTAGATAAGCTTCATAATTTATTGTAACACACTGTACTTTGGCACAATTTGTAACAATTATAAAGCACTTGAATTTAGGTTCTTTACTTGGCAGCTATAAACAGAGTTAGCTGTAGGAAAACTTTAGTATTTACTTTTCTTCCCAGCCTTGCATTAAAGGCTTATGCTGTAGTGCTTTTGTTGCTCCCTTTTTCATTGACCACGTCTCTGGGTTTTATTTCCCTGGAAAACATGTATTACAATATAGCAGGCTTGTGGTTGTAAACATAGAAGGAAGCCAGCTAAGAAGGGACATGAAGATATCTATCAATGCCCAAAGCAATGAAAGGAGAAACTCAGGGAAAAGCTCAAATTATGCCTGCAGATGATTCCTGCAGAAACTGAAAAGAAAAGACCTCGCTGCTCACCTCCTTGTAAAGGATGGACCCTGAATAATGCAAGCTATTCAGAAATTCAACAATTTTTGTTCTTTTTAATGAATGGGAATTTATTTTGTTAATTAAAAAAGGAGCAGTGTAAAATAGCTACTTCTCCTCTTAGGTCTGGATTATTTTGCTATTATGGAAATTGCTGCCTGGTATACAATTTTATGACCTCGGTATTTTCTGCAAAATTAATCTTATTTATTGTTCATTTTTGTCATGCCTTTAAATGTGTTTTCCTTGTTTATTTATCTTGCTGACATTGAACATAATCAATGAAAGCATGAGATCTTAGCAACTGATTTTGATGGTTTTTAAAGACTTTTTCTTCAAAAAACTGTCTTTGTTTGTGCTCCGAGGAATTTTTACATTCACCGTTCCCTTTTAATAACTGAGCCGCAGAGCAGAATTAGCTCCCCTAAAGCCTCATACCTGGTCCACATCTCTCCTAATTCAATGATCATAACAGTTTTGTGTAACACTTTGAACTGTCAAAAGTGCTTTCATATTTATTGTATGTTTAGGACAAGATTAAAAACCTGAGCTATTCTCCAGTTGGAGGTAGACGTATGTGATGAGAGACTTCAGAACTTCTGTGCCTCTGATACCTTCCTGTGCTCTCCACCTTCTTTGTGGGCTATTCTCATGTGACCGATGAAGACTTCTACTCTGGTTTTCAATTCTCCTGTGTTAGTCCGGGTTTTTGATAAATCACTTGGAGCAAAACACTGAAGCAGCTCATCTATTGGTTCAAATGAAATCAACCGTCTGAATCAAACAGGTTTTGAAGTGGTTAAAATAATAAAACCAGTAGCCCTGTGGTCGAGCTCTTGATGATTAAAGAACCAGGCCCAATGCATTTATTTTCTTCTAAAAAGAAAGTCAAAACTCTTATTTCTTTGAGCTGTGTTGCTTTGTATAGATTTCTTTCCTTAAAAGAAAGTCTTCATTATCTGTTTCAGATCTTTATAGGTATTGCAATAAGATACTCTTTTCACTTAATACAGGATTGAAAGGATCAAAGTTGATAACTTTAACTCAGGTACTTTAAATAAAAAAATAGTTTATTATCTCTGTTTTCCTTTCAAGATTTATGTTCTTACAAAGGTACAATGTTCCTGACTGAATGTGATCCTGCTGGCAAGGATCACATGCATAGAATAATAGTTCTCTTGTCTGGCATGCTCTGGGTTGTTTTAATGTTGCAGGTGAATGTGTTCTACTCTGCAAATACATGTACTTCTCCTATTCACGTTCCTGATGGCTTGTATCCTTAAACCCTTTTGTTCAGAGTATTATTGTCCTTTATCCTGAAAAATGTCCGTGATTGTAGTGCCCTACTACTGTAAATCAATGGGGACTGAATTCAGTGCCTGCTAAGTAGTGTAAGGCAACCCTTTAAATGCAAATGCATCAGGTCTAGTTTTAATGTAGTTTTAATAAGGCTGAAACCATTTTGAAGTAGACTTAAATCATAATACTAATCTCAAAAGACTCTCTATTTAGCTGAGAAGGCCCTTTATTCTCACTGGCCATTTTTCCCTCTGTGCATCCAAAGCACCTTTCATCTGATTCCATGGTTTCATTCAGTATATCTTTTTCCCCCCTAAATAGAATATACATACAGTTAGTGGCTCCTTTATTAGTTGGAGATGAGCCTGTATTAATTAGCTAAAACTGTTTCACTTCTGTTCTTTGTGACAGTACCTTACTGACCAGTTGTTTAGTTTAAAAATAAATAAATAAATGAATGAATTGCTAACAAATTTCTGTGTTTTGGCCAAAGAAGTAAAAATGCAGCTGTTGATGCTGATTAGAAAAATTAGGAATGAAACTTAATATTTAAATAGCCAGGGGAGTAACTGCTGAGTCATAAAAATGAAGAAAACATTTGCAAGATGAAGCCTGACCTGAAGTCCAATGTACTGCAATATTCTAAGTTTCTTGGTTTCACCAACTTTCAGTATTTGAATATATATGAAATACATTTTGCTGTTGATATTTGGCTTTACAGGAAAAGTACAGGAGCATTGACCTGGGGAGATAAAATGGATTAGGGACCAATTAAACAAAACATCTTAGAAACTGCAGGCAAGGATGGGGCAGGCTTTCCCATATGAGTTACTGTCATATACTAGAGAAGCAAAGGAGTTTTGATTAAAAAAAAAAAAAAGATTGATTGATTGATTGATTGATTTGAGAGGCTGGGAGGAGCTAAGGGAGAGGGAGAACATGGAGCCCGGCGCCGGGCTCTATCTCATGACCCTGAGAACAGGACCTGAGCCGAAACCAAGAGTCAGACGCTTAACTGACGGTGCCACCTAGGAGCCCCAGGAGTTTTGATCTTTGGATAGTTAACTTTGGATGTGAATGTTAATTTATAATAGTTTAATTAAATAGCATAATTACAGCATACATTAAATTATTTATAGATTAACTTTCCTACTTTTTTTGTGTTCAAGAATTATCAGGGAGGAGATGCTTAAGTACTAAAGTTCATACTGTATTCCATTGATTAGCTTTTAATGTAGTTCTTATAATTCACAAAACGGTAATTTATAATTTCAATTACTCCTCTTTTCCTGTTGAGCTTTTTAAAAGAATAACTTAGACAAGCATTTTTTAAAAACCTGTTTTAAGACATGTTAGTAGGAATTTTATTTTGAGTACATTCTGCATTAAATATTGTAAAACACCCCAGGAGGGTGATATAATTTGTGGTGACTCTGAAACTATTTTCACCAGAGAACTCCTTTTTTTCATAGAATACTTTGCACATGAAACATTCTGCAGAAAACAATTTTGGGAAATGCTAAGTTAGCCCCCAATTTTATTTTTATTTTTTTAGTCCTTGCAAATTGGTGGTGGTATCTAGCTTTTTGGTTTTTAAATACTGGTCACTCATCCTTTCTGTTTTAGACAGTTTCCTAAACTAGATGTGCTCCTCATGCTAACAGTATTCTCCTCTTGAAATGCTACTTGTAATGTGTGGACAGATAATGAAGTCAGCTACCCAAATATTTTAACACCAAATGATAGCTGTATCTGGGAGAGATTGGCAGCTATGTCAACGGAGTTGTTCTAGACTCTTGTCGCGGCTTTGGTCTATTTCCTAAGCGAGGAGGGCGCGTGCACGCTTACGCATGCGCGTGTGCGCGCTCACGCACGCACTCTCCTCCTCCCGTCATAGCCGCTTGGTCACAGTAGTGACCCCTGGATCTAGAGCAGGGCCTTGAAGATGCACTTGACTTTGAAGTCCAAGCAGGAGATGTAAACGAGTGAAGCAGAAATAGGAAGAGGTGGGTACCGGGAACCAGGGCATGCACACCCCTCCCGACATTCAGGCAACACCTCCAAGAATCCTGTGCAGGGCAAACAAAGTATGTTTTAGGGCTCTTGGTATCTCGTCCTTGGTGCGAAGTAAGAAGTGATGGGACCTGAGCTCTAGGGCTCATTGCCCAGCACCCTTCCGCCCCTCATTTTGTTTTTATTAGAGCCTGTTTGCTTAATTTATACGAAGCAGAAAATAAGCTTGGTCCTGTTTAGTCCTCAACAGCCATGTTTTAAAGGTTGTATGTAATATTTGTCAAAATTATTTTTTTTTAGCTTTCGTAACTTTCTTCTTTCCTAGAACTGCAAAGTACTGCTGCCATTTTAGATGGACTTTTTGTTGTTGAAACTATACACCTGGGATAATCTGAGAAATTTTAAAAGGTGTATATAAACTATTGCATAGCAAAACATGAACATTAACTTCAAGCAGTGAAGTGCAAGTTAGAAATACTATCAAGTATATGAAGGTTCTAGAGGCAGTTCCTGAAACACATACCAAGATATTGGGTATCTCCACATTGATTTGGACCTTGGTCTGTTTTTCTTTTTCTTTCTTTCTTTCTTTCTTTCTTTCTTTCTTTCTTTCTTTCTTTCTTTCTTTCTTTCTTTCTTTCTTCCTCTCTCTCTCTCTTTCTTTCTTTCTTTCTTTCTTCCTTTTCTTAAAAAAAAAATTTTTTTTTTTTTTTAAATTTATTTGTAAGAGAGAGAGCACAAGCAGGAGGAGCAGGAGAGGGAGAAACAGGCTCACTGCTAAGCAAGGAGCCCAACGCAGGACCCAATCCCAGGACCTTGGGATCATGACCTGAGCTGAAGGCAGACGCTTAATTGACTGAGCCACCCAGGCACCCCTGGACCTTGGTTTCTATTTCTGTGATTAATATTGAACTTGATGCCACATGATGTCTTACTTAGCTCTCAGGTTCTGTGAAGCTGGGTCTGAGATTAATTCAGGTCTCAGAGCGACATGAAGGGGAACCTGTCCCCAGATGCCTTCAGCACTGAGATATTATTGATTTCTCACGTATAATACAACTGCACACTACAATGTGAACCAATCAGAAGAGATGTTTAACAAATGCTCAGTGTAGAAAACCACTTTCTATACTGCATGTGAATTTTTATGATTTCAAAAGTCAGAAAAGCTTTCTTTTGATTAAATACACTGCCCTCAAACACACATGCTCATTTTCTCTGTCTTCTGTCTCTTTAACTTAACTGGGCATATGAGAGTTTTAACTCTGAGATTTTAAAGTCCATATGTAGAACCAGAACGTGTCAGAGAAACCTAGGGACAGCTTCATCAAAGGAGTTCTGCAGCGCATTGCATGTCCTTTAACATAAAGGTGTAAACGGAGCCCATTAAATCATTAGTTAAGTGGTAATAGGGAGCAAGAGCCTGATTAGATTACACAATCTTCTGTATGTGAACACGGTATGTGAAAACATAACACTTGATCTTCACCACAGTGCCACGAAGATTCAATTAGAGGACTGGTATGTGCCCAGATTTGGGGACATAAAGGGCAACTGGATTTTGAAGGAAAGATGGTAAAGAAACACCTGCAGAAATCTGCTTTTCTGTGCAACAGACTGGGTAATTGCATATGCAGATGGATAGTTAGGGATATAATTACTTGATTTGTGAACACAAATGCCCTTTCGATTGTGTGAGTGTTGAATATTGCAGTGACAGGTGCGTGCGGATTGCTGTGTGTGTATCCTTTGCACCCCTGTTTAAATATTTGGCCTGGAGTATATCTTCCATTCATTCTGAATATAACTGCTCTCCCTCACTGATGGTCTGGGGGAATTGTTATAGCTCTTAATGTCTCTCCAACTTTTTCTCATAAATAATAACCTTAATTTGAAACCTTGACTAAAAGAAGGACGGCATACAGGCATGCGGTGTAAGGGCTTACGAATTATGCACAGTGATTCATTTTTTAAAGCTGATGGATGTAACTCATTAGTTTTCATTGTTTTCTCAAAATAAGGAAAACTATTAACCAACACTAAAGACTAATAGCCTGGAATTTTTCCTCATAATCAACTGAAGTTTAATGGAAAATCATCTTTTGAAAGACTTCTTTTTTCTTGCTTTTTCTTAACCTCTCCATTGATACTTTTGAGACAATATTTCTAATCTCCCAACTAAATAGCATTCCCAGCCATTCCCTTTCGATATCGACGTGTCTATGTCACACTGAAGGTGTTCATCAAAATACTGGTGTGGTCCAAACAGGATTTTCTTTTAATTGAAGAATATTGTAGCACCTACTTGTGTGGGGGTCCAGAGAGTGTCCTTTCTCTGGCATGGTGAGGAAAGTGGATGTCGGCACTGCTGTCCGCTCTGATGAGGTTACTAATGTGGCAAAACTACATGGCAAATTACTGTCATACTTTATATATAGACTGCTCAGTTTCTTTTTTACTCCATGCTAAATCAAACTGTACCTAAATCATTTTTTGTCAGAGAAAGGTTAATTTCAGCAGTTCTTAATATTCATATTTGAGAAAAGCTTGCATTTACTTCTATGTGCATGATATTCTGCTAAGCACAGGGCAACAGTCATCTCATTTCATCGGTCACTCTATATTATCATCCCCATTTCACAGGTGGAGAAACTGAGCTACAACAAGATTAAATATATCACCCCTGCCCTATAGTTCATACACTGAAAGAGATTAGAGTTCAGAAATATGTGCCTCTGTAGCCCATGTTTGTTTTTTTGCTGAATCAAATTTGTCTAAAAACACATACACACACGGCTATGTATAATTACATATACAATATATATGTAATAATTTCGAGCCTGTCTTAAAAGGGACTACGTCCATATTTGCCCGAAGAGACTCACAGTAACCACAGAGATCCCACTTTGACTGGCTTTAATATGAAGACTTCACACGAGTCTTTTACATAAAAATATTTTAACTTCTAGATATTTCCTTGTGCTTGCTGCTCTTCTAAGTCACGTTTTCTCAGTAAGATGTGCTTTCTGTGACTAAAAAGGTAGGCATTAAACTTCACCCACAAAAAGGTCTGAAACCGTTCTTTCTGGTTCTTCATGTGCCACTAAATAGTACATGTGTGTATGGGGATCTTGCTGCTGCGTGTGGGGAAGGAGCTGGCACACTTTGCTCGAATAATGTTCAGAACCACCTGCTTTGAATGTGGTCTGATTGAATCAGATGACGGCTGCTTTTCATCACCGCATCGGGATTGGGATGTGGGGGAAGTGTTTTGTTTTGATATTTCGCATGTGCTTAGGTGTTAGTGGTTTCAGATTGTTTAAGAACAGGCTCTCATCACGGAGTGTTGCTGAATCCTGTGGGGGAAATTTGAAAGCAACCTTGAGTATTTCTGGGTCTGTTTAAAAATTATGTCTCTTGTGTGGTGTATTTATTTGTGTTCAGGATTCAGATTGCCTTGTGGAAAATGGCAGATCATTTTCTCTCACAAAAGGTTCTTTTGTCTGATTCGTTGGTTGGTTGGTTGGTTGTTTTTTTTTTTTTTTGTATTTAAATTATTTCTTTTATAGCCCCTCCTCCTGAGCTTTGATATCGGTACATTAATCATTAGTACAACTAAGTTCTCTGGAGTTCTTGGTGCTCTGTGGTTTTACGTTGCTTGTTTGAGGGTGATGGAGCATCCGTCCTGATATTCACCTGTACTTGAAGTTCTAAACATTTTTATCTCCTTTTGAATTGCAGTGTGTGGACAAAGAACCTGAAGGAAAGATTACAACTCACTGGCTGCCATCAGAATGTGTTGGGGCAAATGTTTGGGGGATGGACATGAGAGAGGCTTGGTGAAAGTACAGATTCCTTGGGCCCATCTAGAAGATTCAGATTTAGTACCTCTGGGAGGTACCCAGGAATATGTTGTTGTTGTTGTTGTTGTTGTTATTATTGTTTTTACTGGTGTTCCAGATGACTGATACAAGTAGATCTGAACATCATTTGGGATTAGGGAAACTCTGGCTGCAGTTGACACCCCAGTATTTCTCAAAGTGGGTACCCCTGCATCCTCATATGCTGGGTGGTTTTTGTGACTTACAGATTCCTGGCCTCGCTAAGTATGGTGCCCCAAGACCAGCATCTTTAATGTGCCTGCTTTGGGACGCATCCTTATAGTAAATTTTGAGAACCACCGCTACAGAGCTTCTAAGTTACAGGAAATCGTGGAGCAACTTGGAGGATTAGAAATCCCCGTGTAATATCTGTACAGATAAACAGAATCCTCAAAATCAGGGACAGGTGTGTTTGGAAAGCTTGTTTTGTAAAGAGAGTCGTTTCTCCCTTTGACTTCTCTTATTTACACGGAAGCTACGTTTTTGAATTAAAAAGAAAAGGAAAATAAGAAAGAGCAATAACAACAAAAGATTCTCAATTGGAGCCATGGGTAGTTAGTTTCCCTTTGTCTTAACTCTGTGGCGACTATTTGACCTGCCTTTGCTTAATCCATCCCGTCTTCCACCATGAGGCTGCAGGATGATAAGCTTTAGAGACCCTGGATCAGTGGGCTCCAGCTCCTGCCCAGCAATCTCTCTGAAGACAGAACGGCATCCCCCAATTCTCAAACTCTTTTGAGGCTAAAAACATGTAAGAAAGACTTTAAAAAACAAGTTTCACTCTCCTTGGTCTAAACACACCGATATCACAGGGAGCCATGGTATATTTTTAAATGGATACACTTATTGCTATGCTTTTCCTCCCGTGTTCTTGAATTTTTGAAAAATACTTGCTATATGGATGCCCAAGGAGAGAATGTATGTGTGTTACATTTAAATTGAAAACCTCGTTTGTTTTGTATATTAGACTATAGCCAGTGAAAATTCAGGAACTAAGGATTTTTCACAACCATGACTGAATATAGAACTTCATAGTTTTTTGTTGTGAGTCTAAATATTGATGATAGCTTTGTTTGTTTATGCCTGTGCAGTTTTATAGTAAATCCTTTCAAATGGGTTGCAAAGCCATCCGTGGATATTTGTAGACTTTGCAAAATCATACATAAAATAAATTATCCGTTCGATTTGAACAAGTTTTGCAATTATTTGTGGCTTTAACAAGGGCTTTTGAAGGGCACTGTATGTATCTTCTGGCTAGGTCGGCTATTTTTTTGTTTCAAAGAAAATGGGGGGCTTTGTATGCAATCCCTTGAGTGTAAACCAGTAGTAAACTATATATCAGGTAGTCAAATTATGGTATTTCAAATCTGTTTTTTATTTTAAAGGGATAACAATTTATGAATTTTATCTCCTGGATTTTTTATGTTTCAAATTAAGTTGTTATCCCAGCCTTGTCTTTTTTTTTTTTTTAATAAATCCCCCACTCAATGTATTAGAGAAATAAAACATACAATGACATAGTTAAAAATGTATAAAGCCCTTACTGGGAAAAATATGCTTTCTTCTTTATTATATTGTACCTTGTAATAATGTATTTCCACTGACATTTTAAAAATTCCTTTTATTTGTTGTTTTGTCAAATTTCATTTTTTCTATGATTTTTTTTCAAAATTCTTCATTTTTAATGTTGATTAAATGTACATAGTCACTCAACAAATTATCATTGAGGCTCTGGTCTAGGGTCTGGGCCACCTGTGCCCAATTAATGCCCTGTCCTCATTTTTGTGTCCCAGTGGGGGGGTCAATAAACAAAGATACCGACTACCAAAGATATATATATTTACACATATATAAAGTTAGAAAAATGTGTATGCATATCTATGTATATGCATTATTATGTGTATATATATTTATATACATAAACATGTGCATATAAATACAGAATACAAGGTAGTGACAAATATTGTGAAAAATGGGTCAGTGTAAGGGGTTAGCATAGTTACAGGGTATGGAGGAACTGGGTATGTTCTCTTCTCTCTCCAAGGAGGCCCTCTCCACCCATATTCTAATTTCTCATCCTAGGATAATGAAACATGGTTATGTAAAAAATATAAGCCGTGTCCCATCAAATGCCAAATTAAAGTTCGTATTTGCTATGAGAAGACAATTCATTACTTACTATCAAGTAGTATACAAATTATATTTACTGTATATACCACCTACGTAATTAAAGCTTTAATGTTAAATTATTAAATTCTATGTAAGAACTTTTGTGAGGGCCTTACATTTCAGCTTTGTAAAGAATGTGTATTTCATCCCTTAGCTCTATCAGTACATATCATACAGATAGATGTAATTGACTGATTGATGTGTATGTGTGTATCTGTCCCCCAGTGGGCTCATTCATTCATTAATTCATTCTACATGCATTGACTGAGTGTGAAGAAATGTTTTTGAGGTGGAGGGAAGACCTGGAGACCAGATAACTAGAGGTGTACTGGGTAACAATGAACTGAGTCTGATGTGACTGGACAGCACAAAAGGGAGTAGACCGTTTTCTCAGGGTAACATGAGATAAAAAGGTAAATACAGATCACCAAGCATCTTAAATGCTAGGCTAAGGAATTTTAATTTTATAGCCAAATGTGTTAGTGGGCCACTGAAAGTTTTCATATAGAGAAGTGGCACTTGGCTCTGGCTCACGATAGGTTGGAGTGAAGGAGATCTGAAGTCAGGGAAACTGGGTTTCAGGGCCCTATTATGAAAGGTGGTAGGAAGAGAAGAAAGGAGGGGGAAATTGGTAGAGGCTGCAATAGCAAAATCTAATAAGGTTGAGTGGAAAGTTTGTAAGCATTGATGATGGAAAAGATCCTGATCTCTTTTTATCTATCACTGCTTTATTACTCTTCACTGAAATAAAACTGGCCTTCATTCTTTTTTTTTTTAAAGATTTTATTTATTTATTTGACAGAGATAGAGACAGCCAGCGAGAGAGGGAACACAAGCAGGGGGAGTGGGAGAGGAAGAAGCAGGCTCATAGGGGAGGAGCCTTGATGTGGGGCTCGATCCCATAACGCCGGGATCACACCCTGAGCTGAAGGCAGACGCTTAACCGCTATGCCACCCAGGCGCCCCAAGACCGGGCTTCATTCTTGAGTGTATCTTGAGTTAAAGGCTTCTGCCTTTCTACCTGGGCTCTCTCTGTGTCAACTTTTCTCTTGCCACACCTTGTGATTCCCTTCTTTGTACTCTCCAGTGTTGGGAATCAAATTTGCCTTAGCTAACTAAATTTGAATTCAGGATTCATAATTCATTAGGAGAGGCCCAAACTTAAAACAGGTTGTGTTCCAATTTTTTAATAATGGGACTTATTTTTCCTTCCATTGAAGTGAGATGTGAATGGCTCTTGAGGGACCAGAAGCGTCCACAAAATTTTATTTACTCTAAAATGTTCTAAAGTACTCTAGACAGTGTGCTTTGCTAGATGCTAGTTGATCTAGAGCAGAAGTTTTTAACCTCCTTAGAGTCAGAGACTGCTTTGAAATTCCAGTCCAGGCTACAGACTTTTTCCAGAAAAAGCTAAATCCATGAGTAAAATTTTACAACAATTTCAAGAGTTTCTGGATCTCCCTAAGGCCCACCCGTGGGTCTGGGGCCTGGAGAGTGAATCCTCTCCCATCCAGCTCAGCTCCCCCGTCTTGACATTGCTTAGGCCATGTGTGTAGGATTTGTGTAGCACTGACATTGGTAAATCAAGGAGAAGGTACTCTTTTGGTACCTTCTGTAGCCATTAGCTTTACTTGTGCTAAGTGCTGGTTGGTATTTGTGAGTGGGCCACAGGGGACAGGAGAGGTAAGAAAGAAGATACATGTGCAAATCAGAGGAGAATTAAATGGGGAGCGGTGGGGCAGATGACTGGTCTACCTCTGAAAATGATGCCTCGGTGAGACTTGGACAAATGTGAATGGCCAGGAGATGATGGTCTTTCAGTAGGTAAAGTCCAGATTTACCCAGACCTCGTCTTTATTGTTGAAGAACCTTAATGAGCATTAAGTACATAAGCCTACTTCTAGGGTAGCAGGAGGTGGGGATCTGCTATAATGTTTAGGATATTTTCAGCTGTGCAACCACAACAAACCCTGACTCAAATTGGCTTAAACATAAGGAAATGCATTACTTTATGTAATCTATCCTGAAATCCCTGGTGTTTTCCCTCCTCTGTGGGCTGGCTTCCTCCTAGTGATGATAAGGACATTCCTGCTGCCTGCAGTTCTATGCCTCATGCCCAAACAGGAATATGCCCAGAGAAAATAAAAAGCCATCTCCTAATTTGTGTCTTTCCTCGGAGCAGGGAGACCTTTCCCAGGGACCCAGTGGCAGACAGGCCTTTGGGTCTCAATGTCTGTTTTAAACTAGTCCCTGTGATTGGCACCAGTCCTCAGGATCTACGTCTGGAACTGGAGATGAGGTCACCTTCCCCTGCTCCACTTGGAGGAAGGATGGCTAGTGAAAACAAAGGAAGAAAACAGCAACACCACCCCCCCCCCACCAACGGGTCTGTTATGAAGGAAGGAGAGAGGAATGGATGTTGGGTAGACAGAGCTCATAGTGTCATTGCGTCTTTGAGAAACTAATGTTTAGGATAAAGTAGAAGGATGATGTGTGTATTTTTATAATCCAGCTAAATCTGTGTTATTTTCTGTACCATAACATGCAGGAGACACTCATGTGCTTAAGTCTTTGTAAGTGAACTTTTATAACAGATTTTCTATCCAGATGGGGACGGGTTTCCTGTACTTCCCCTCCGTTTACTTCTGGACCCTACTGTCTTGCACAATCCAGAGAAAGGTGAGCTCTGAGCAACTTGTGCTGATGCGTAGTTTGCCTGTCCTTTACTTAGCAGGACACTTTTCTTCATTGGTGGGTTGTTAATTGACTCGGTTATGTTTTCTTATCTTTGAGAATTTTCAGTAGAGCTTACAAAGTAATACATATGTCCATCCCCTCTCTATGAACTCTGAATTTTAATGGTATCTCTATGTTTCTGTGTAAGTAAATAGGGGGAAAAAAGTACATGGAAATGAGTTAAAATGCTTCTCGGAGTCACTATTAATTTAAATAACAGAATTTTCCTCTGGGGCATATTTAACCCAGAGAAAGTCTTGATAATTAGGAAATTGGATTCTTAAAACTGATTTATGAGATGAAAGATAACTTTTTCTACAGAGAATATCTTTGACTCAAATTTGGGGTTTCAGCTTCTGAAGGTGTTGCTTCTCTTTCATGGCACAAGAAAATGGGTGAGACTCAGTTTGGAAAGAGGTTAGGAGGAGAGGTGATGAGTTCTCATGGCGGCTTTGCCAATGACTTGAGGACTTGAACGAACCCCCGAATTTCTCTCTCGTACACAGTTGGGAGGGAGTGTTGTGTGAAAGTGCTTCGAAAAGTTCAAAGCTGTAAACTGCTTTGGGGTGTTTATTGTTTTGACTGTGGCGTTCTGATAATTATACTTGAAGCAGAACTTTAAATATTAATGATAACCTTGTTTATCAATGGGGAGGTTTCAGCAGAAAGGTTTTCAAGAGATGTTGAGCCTAACTGCCATCTAAGTGACAGACACAGGACGCCAAGCCCACTTTCTGTCTTGCTATCACCAGATCACAGAAAGCTGTTCTACTGTGGAGATGACAGTTGTTTTCTCCTCTGTCCTAAGGCCAATAATTATATAATATGTATCAACTCACTAGGGTACATATCAAAGTGAGCATAGAGAGGAAAATATTTCCCTTTACAATGACCATATAAGAGATTATTTCTATCAGGGGATAAGACATACATGAAGTCTGACTGTTTCACTGCATTTTTACTGTAGAAATTGAGCCTGAGATTCGTGCAGTAACTCCTGTCTCTTCGCGTGACTGGGAAGTGTTTCAGTGTGTAAAAGACTACTGATCGGCATGTTTCTTGCTGAATCCTAACCCCTACTTGCCTATTTGTGACATGAACTGTTGATTAAATTGTGGAGGAAAATGTGCTAAGCTAATCTTTGTGGCGTCCCTGTGGCTGAATTTCTTTGGTTAATAGTAGAATGCAATTCTAACTTTCTATCCTATGACGTCATCCTCCTCAAAGTCATAGAAGCACTACAGGTTATGTTTCATAACCCAAGGAATTCTGTTAATGTTTTTGGTATTTTCCTGTGTACACATCTGAAGAGCTGAAGGCCCCACCGTACAGTTAACTAAGATTATAGCGTGTGCTTTCTCCCTGCCCGGGGCCATGCCAGCTGGAAAGCAAACAAGACACAGTTCTTGTCTTCATGTGGTGTATTGTTCAATGGGGAAGAAAGGAATCACTTGAGAATCATAATAATGTAAAATTCCATCTGTGACAAGTCTAGTGAAAGAGAAGAACAAGACACCTGATTTAGAAGACGAGGAAAGCTTCCTTCTCTGAAGCGATGGCAAAGCTGAGAGTGGATCTGGGAGTGACACAGGCCAAGTAGGGAAGTGGAGTGGTGGGAGTGGATTGGAGCTTCTTCTGTTAGAGGAAACACACGTTCAAGTTCTGCAGCAGGAGGGCCAGTGGTGTGCTCGGGCATGGTTAGGGGATGGGGGAAACTGGAGGAGAAAGCAAGGGTCTGTGAGTGCATTGGCCAAAATGACCTTGATGTCCATAATTAAGAACTTTTCTCTTATCCTGACACTGAGGGGAAGATGTTGATATATTCAAGGAGGGAGTGGCATGATGGAATTTGCATGCCCGTTCACAAAGACCTCTTTGCCTCTTCACTGCCCTCTATATACTCATGCACCACCAATGGCACCTGGGGCTCTATCTCCAATTGTGGTGGTCTCACTAACATGCTCCATTTCCTCCTCAGTGTGTGGTGTCCTTGTAGTTTGTGTGGGATCACTGCCTCTCCAGGAACATCTGTGATTGGACTGTACTGATCAGGGTAATCCTAACACTTTTTGCTGTGGTTTTTCACTTGGGTTATTTGGGTCTTTGCAAATCTGTGCAGGTATTTTATGGCTTTAAGGATTGGTTCCCTGATGGTTCCAGTCAAGGCAAAGTGAGGAAAAATTTCATTCTTTTGTAAACTGAACTCTCTGCAAGTTAGTAGGGGAGTAAAGAAGCACGTGGACCTGGAAATCCTGTGACCATGATGGATTTCAGCTTTGGAATGAAGGTTATATGAAGGTGGCAGAGGGAAGTAGGGGGGACTTTGGTTTTGTGGATACGGTGGATCCGTTGGATATGTCAGTCTTAACATCTGCTTGTCTCTGGACTTTCCACTTACCTGGGCCAGTAAATCCTCTTTACAAAAGGACTCTTAATTAGACCGTGCCTAAAATTACCTTAATCTAGGTCTCTATTCTGAGCTCCAGACCCACATAGTCAGTTACTTTGCTGAAACTTATACTTGGGTGACCAATGGACCCTCGGAACTCAAAATGTCTAAAATAAACTCTCTTTTACCCTGCCTCTAAACCTGCACAAATATCCATCAGAAAAAACCTGAGTATAATCCCGGACTACTTGCCCTACCTTCCCAAGTTAGCTGTCAACCCCTGTCTATTCTCTTTCCCTGGTGTGATCCTGAATTGTCTGTTATCTTTGCTGTAACAGGAGTTTCTTGTCTCCTAATTAGTCTCTTTATCTTCAGGTTCTCACCTTAACAACCATTGTCCCCATGACTACCATTTCCAAAATGTAAATATAACTGGAGATGCTGTTGTGCTCCAGTGCCTGCCTGAAGTCTTTAGGATGAGCAATAAACTTCCTGGTACTTTGTCTTCCTCCGACCCTGCGCAGATTCCGCATTTCCTCATTGGTGACCACCACAACTTTAATACCTTTATTCTCCATGCTTGTTGTATGCCCTGCCATCCTCTGCATGGGGGATGTTCCCTTGTGCTTCAATGCCTTTGCACATTTGTTTTTCTGTCTTTGGAAGGCTCTGGATCTTGTAAGATGGCCAATCTCTGGTCAAGCAGAAAAGGAGTGATGATGTATTACCAAGATGGCAAACACCCATTGCATGTAAAGTCACTCTTGGGACAGAGGTCTTCTGGGATCTCAGGTGCACCTGAAACCTGTTGATGTTTCCTGGCTTTTCTCACACCCCAGGCTCATGCCCACACCTGACAGCAGCCATATCCCAGTTCCTCCTAAACCTAGTCTAACTCACTGCACAGCCCACAGCTCAGCCCAGGAGAGAACAGACTACCTCGGTGAGGACAGGTGTAGGAGAAGGCACTGATTTAAAGATCATTCATGACTTCTCCTAGCCAGTAGGCACAAGTCTTTTTCTCGAGACAGTGCAGTGGGTCATCCTTAAAGGGCGTCCGTAAAAAAGATTGACTTGGGTGTGTGAGAAATGTGGGTTATATTAGTAAGAAAAGGCAGCTCCGTGGGGGAGCAAAATGAGAAACAATGAAAAAAGGGGAGGGGGGACTTGCCTGAATTCTGATGTTTTTAAGGAATAGCTTTCTGTGTTCATGGGAATATATGTTCGATAGGCTGAGAAAAAGAAATCCAGATGCCCTTCACTTTTGCAAGCAGCCTAGGTTTTAGTGCGGGGTGCGCAGGCAACAGGATTCTTTGCCAATCACTTCACATTGTGAGGCCTGATTTTTCATCTGTAAAGTGAGGATGGATGCGGCGTCCCTCGGTAGTGATCGTAAGAATTAAATGAGGCAGTGTGAGTAAAAATTCCTTGCAGTGAATGACTGTTTTCTTTGGTGTGCTGAGAAATGTTTAATAATCTGCTCTTTAAAAAAAAAAAAAAGGAAAGAAAGAAAAAGAAAGGCCCTGATTTGTAATGTTTGCCCATTTCCATGGTGTAAATGACCTCCCTAGTGCTGGTTCTGAGTTTCCGGTATGACAGTGTTGACTGTGGAGTTGGGAAGACGAGCATGTGGTGCGGGCACTGCTCACCAGTCTGTCACTGCCTTCTTCCTCTTCCATATCCTAAACTGCCACGATCTGGCAAATGATGATTCTAGCTTGTATCACTCTCTTTTCTCTAAAATTCCATAACACTCATCATTCTTTTAGTAATCAAATACTGCTTTTTATTTATGTATGATTTTTCTCCCAGTCTAGACTATATATTTCAGGGAGAAAGCCCTATCTTAGATTGATTTCTGTAGTCCTTTGTTGTCAAATGTCATACTACGACACTAATAGTAATCATTATAAAAACAGGAGTTATCTCCCCACCCTGTTTTTGAGAGAGAGCCTACTGTGTTCCAGATTCCATGGGGATGTTTTTCTTAAATTATCTCTAATCACAACAGGCCTGGAGGGTAGACGCAATCATTCCCATTTTACAGATGAGCATACCCAGAATCTGAGAAGTTAAAGAATTTCTCCCAAATCACACAAGTATCGAGCAGCTCAACACTTATGGCTGAAAGATAGTGGTTGGAAAAAAAAAAAAAAAAAGAATGGCTAATGAGTGTATTGGATTTGTTTCTTGAGACAGACAAGACTGAGCAGCCTGAGAACATTTGGTGCTCAGAGGGAGGAAATGCTAAGAGGGGAAAACAAGTCTGAAAGGGAGAGAGGGATAGTTCAAAGGCCAGTTTCCCCTGCTTCACAATGCTGACTAGTGCCAGCTCTAACTGCGTATGTTTGCTTTGCTTGGAAGATAGAATCATAGCGCCAGAATTCTCGGAAGTCTGTTTTGGAGGATGCATTAGTCAGGGTATGCTAATTGCTGGAACAAACAACCCCCAAACTTTAGTAGCTTAACACCACAGAGGGTTATATCCCGTTGGTGTCATAGACCCACGGAGGTAGGCTGTGCTGCCTGGATTTAGTCCTTGGGTCTGGTTCTTTCATTCCTTAGCTCTGCCATCCCCTGGCGCTGCAGGGGTTCACCAGGTTCTTTGTATCCAGCTGAACAAAGAGGAAAGAGAAAGCGCATGGAGGATCACATGGGAGGTTTTAGGGGCCAGGCCTGGAAAAGGCAAATATTACTTCTGTTCACGTCCCATTGGCCCAGCCTTTGTCACGTGTCCCACACGACTGCAGAGGAGGATGGGAGAGCTAGACTTCCTATGTGACCGGTGGAGGAAGCAATGGGGGCTGATGAGAACAGCCTCACCTTGGCCACAGAGGGTTATACCAGGGACCTGAAAGTTGGGTGTCCACCAGTTTTCAGGGGTATTGGATTTTCAGTGAGGCACTACCATGTCGTGCAGACTCAGCCTCTGGAAGACGTTGGGTTGGAGGCTTGCTGATGGCCTTTACCTGAGAAAGTTGTTTACTTTCTCTGAAGACAAGATAATAAGGTGCATTTCAGGACTCTTGGGACACAGAAGGGAGTCATGAAGATGGACTGATTTGTTAACTAGAAATGGATATCCGAACGAGAACCATTGCTCATAGGTTGAAGTTGAAACCTGCAATATTGCTGAGGAAGAAAGATGTGAAAGCAAAAAGGAAAAAAAGTAAAAGAGTGGTGGGAAGTAGGATGTAGGCACTTTTTCTTTGAAAACCCATTGCCATGCTTCATGTAATTAAATTTCATTCCTTTTAATGAAGCAGTTTGTATAAATAGTGTGGACGCTTTCCACAAATTGAATATTTAATATTTACATTTTTTTCCTTAAAGGTTGTAATGTTTTTCATTTGTAGGACTCATGATTATCTTTCATTTGTAAAACTGGTTAGATCTCCTTCTGCTGTATAATGGTGGACTTCCCTCTGGTTTCAGAGCCACTGCTTTGCAGGGCCCTGCACCCTGCCTTGAATTAAAGTGGGAAAAAGAAGCTGAGGGGTGGGTGTGCCTTTTAAAGATAAATGGCAGTATAGTTGGTACAATGAGGAGAATTCATTTTATCCCCTTTTGCATTGTCTATATATTGCTTTGATTTTATTCTGCATATATGAGGATTGCTGTATTTCTTTCTTTGGCTCTCTTGTTTGTCACTGCAGATTTAGCGGGTTCTTTTGTGTACCACTTGCCTCCCAGAATTTGGCCCAGCAGTTTTGAGTAGCTGAACGATTTATCGAGGACAGATCAACTGAAATGTGGCTCAACTTTAGTAAAGCAGAAGGAATGACATAAGGTTAGGTGACTGATGTGTGAGTTTTTGAATTTGATTTGGTTTTACATGGAAAGGTTGAAGCAATGATCCATGTATTCTAATAAAAATCATCAGTACAAATCAAATAAAATCTGGCTTAGTGGCTATTTTCCCACTGTATCACTCATGGCTAGCCTGGGCTGCTACAGACCACATTTGGCAGGCACTGTTTTTTTCCTACAAAATCTTAAAGTACTATCGCAATCTTTGCTATGTTAGGAAGGCATCTTCGCTAATCAAACTTTCTGCTAATCTCATCAGATAAATCATTATTTTCTCCTGACAGCTCTGGCTTCCCTGGACCCCTTCCCTGCTTCTTGTTTTCTTTCAAGATGCCTGGTTATTGTCATTCTTTGGGCCTTTGCTTCTATCTCCTTTCAAACTAACGACATTTCTTCCATTCCTGAGGAAGAGTTCCAGCTCTTTACCATTCCACTTAGTGAATTTGTAAGACCCGGACATTGGAGCAGCTCCTCTCTTTCTGACCAGTACTCCTTGGCGATCAGATGGGCAGGAGGCAGGCTTCATCCAAGTTGCAGACCTACTAAAAGAAACCAATGTTTATTCCTATGAATTTGATGCCGTTAAGCTTGAGAAAAAGACCCGATGATGCTTTTGAATGCATTTCCATTTCTGCCCCTAAAAGCTGGATGAGGAAATGCATGCAGATGTATTTTGACTGCTTCACTTATAAGAGTGTCTTTAAAGCACTTGAAAGTGAAAGTAAGAGGAGCAGTGTCTTTGGGGAATGCTATAGTCCATTTATTTTATTTTATTTTATTTTGGGTTTTTTTTTGTCATTTCAGACCTGCTCTCCCAGTCCTGGTCTTTCTCAAGCCAGTGCCAAATCTGTGTTGTGTTGGTGAAATGGTCTCGTGTAGGATGCAGGGCAGCTCCGAGGGGAGACTAGCAATAATGTTTTCACTGCTGACATGATTTAAGAATGCACATTCCAAGATACGAAAACTCAATCATTATCGCACTATCCAACTTTCCTATTTCAGCAAGTATTCTAATAAACTTTAACAAGTATCCTGTTACCTGTTGGTTAGGCCTTTTTTATATAGGCCAGTCTTTTGATTTTTGTTTTTATGCTTTTGAAATATAATGTTAGTGTGCTCATACTTAAGTGTGCAACTCCTTTAGATCCCAGTTTCATACTTTCCGTGACTAGATGAATCGTTTAAAAATGACATGAATATAAAAAACACTTTGGAAAGCAGAAAGCAAGATACAAAAGTGTGGTTACATTATTGTGAGCTAAAAGTAAAATCCTTAAGTCACCAGGCAGACTTCTCCACTCGGATCAAAAACAAGGTGATGTCAGTTGAACAAGTTGTGACATCTGGGAACCGTTTTAAACACAATCGTTACATCAAGAAACTATTAGTAAATTCAAGTGTGTATATTGTATTCGTATGTGTTTGCCGATTTTACACACACATGCGTGTGCACGTGTGCACGCGCACACATGCAATTTATAAGCCCAGTAAGAAACACCTTTGCCAGTGTCTACCAGGCGTTTGAGGTAGAATTGTGAGGACAATTTTCTAAACATTTATAAGTCGGAGTTGAAATCCACCAGCACTGTTCGGTTTATAAAATGTCATGGGCTTTTTGCCCCAAAGTTGAAGAGACTATTTTCACCTTATATTGATAGCAGTAAGTTAACTCACTCAGTATTGTATGATATGCATATGTTCTGTCAGATGGCCGAGTTCCACTTACAATCTTTTCTGTCCTCAAGTTTTCTCTTCACTTTTTGTTCATTTGTATACCTGATTCTAAATGTGAGAGTATGTGCTTTTTAAAGTGTCAGTTTACTTCCCACTTTTAAAAACTTTTAGATCTGTTTCCCCCTTTTTTTTTTTTTTTTTTTTTTTTGCCAGCCTATGAAAACCACGCTAGATTTTTTTTCTGTCTGTCGTAAGTGTCCTTGTCTATCCATTTGATCATAATTGGGAAACGCCACCCCTATGGCGGATCTCCTTTCTACACAGTGGTTTATGTAATGTGCTGGAAAGAGGCAGTGAATGAGTAGCCATTCAGGGCAACATCCACTCCAGAATGAATGATTTAACTTGGTTTTAGACATGGGATCAGTTCACAAGTAGGGTGCTCGATCTAGGCTTCATTTTGGCTCAATTCCTTCAAAGCTAGTATAGTCTGTCTTCATTTATTCTAGTCTCCGGCTTCTCCAGCCCACCTCAGTCATAAGGCTACCACTAATAATTATATCCACTGAGATGTTACTAGAACATAAATAAACACTTGAGGAATATTTCTTACCTATTTACGTAGAACAACATTTTAGTCAAGTTTTACATTTATTGCCCTAAATTTCTGTGATCAGACCAGTGGATCCATAAGGCTTCCTAGGAAACTATCACTGGCACAAGGGTGGGGAGAGTGGGTACTGAGGGAATTTTCACTTATTTCTTTATACACTTCTGTATTTTAATTTTATCGATAAGCACATAATTAAAAGTTGGTTGTAATGGTCTTAAGGTGTCTCCCTATAGATTGCTGATTAGTTGCACAAGGGAAAGTGGTAATTGTACCAGTGATGAATTCCCACAATACCTTGACCAGGTGATGAAATGAGCATAACAAACCAAGGGGGCACACCACACTGCCATAGCATGGCTCTGTTTGTGATATCCCTGGAAAGCCACAAGGCCACTTTTGTACTATTCTATTCACCTGAATAGAATCACGAGAAAGCATCAGATAAACCCAGACTGAGAAACATTTACGGTCTGATACTCAAGCATACACTACAACTTTGATAATGTGGCCTGTACTCGTCAAGAATGCCAAAGTCACACAAAGAAAGACTGAGGAACCATTTCAGATTAAAATAGGTGAAAGAGAGCTGATGGTTAAATGTGGTGATTAATCCTGGATTTTATCTGTTGGTTGTTTGGTTTTTGTTCTTGGTTAAGTGTGTTTATTATGCTCGAGATCAGTTGTCATTCATGGAATGACTTGCAGGGTGAAAAGTGACAAACTGGAATATAGAATATGGATTAGATAAAAGTGTTATATCAATGGTCAGTTCTCTGGTTTTGATAACCGTTATTGCTTTTGTTCTTATGAAATGCACACGGAAGTACGAAGGTGATAAAAGGACCTGAGTGATATAACCTACTTGCCGATGGTTCAGACCCAGCAAATGACAGAGTTTTACGTGTATTGTAATGAAAACCATTTTGAAAAATAAAAAAGTAGAGAGGTATAGGAAAAATTTGAAAATATGTTTTGCTTTGACTTCAACCCTTGGCTTTTTTCTTGATTAGGGGGCCAGCTAGGACCAGGATATCTGGTTCTTGTTTGTTTGTTTGTTTGAAGTTCCTGGAGGATTTTGGTGGTCAGTCACATTTGGGAATTATAACCCTCCATTATATGTTATGCTTTCAGAAAGAGTTGCCAGAATCACTTTGAGAGTGATCAGGTGTCATTCCGTAAGTAGCAGAGACTCCCTCAAAATTGGAGTGAAAGGGTGAAAATTGATTTTGTGTAGTTTGGGGATGTGAACATGGTGTAATGTTGAGTTCTCTGTGGGTTTCAGCCTGGCCAGAGCAGTCTTCAGTTGACCAGATGCCTTACTGTTCTTTATTTTTATTTATTTATTTTTTTTTTTTTAAGATTTTATTTATTTATTCGACAGAGATAGAGACAGCCAGCGAGAGAGGGAGCACAAGCAGGGGGAATGGGAGAGGAAGAAGCAGGCTCATAGCGGAGGAGCCTGATGTGGGGCTCGATCCCAGAACGCCGGGATCACGCCCTGAGCCGAAGGCAGACGCTTAACCGCTGTGCCACCCAGGCGCCCCGCCTTACTGTTCTTTAAATGCCACAAAAATTAAGTGTTCATCTTCAAATTCTGTTCTCTCACAATTCTGATTATCAAAGTTGTACTGTATGCGTGAGTATCAGACTGTAAATTTAGGCAAAATGCATCCTGTTGAGCCCATTAAGTAAAATAAAGAGATTTTCCCCCGATCCAAGCTATTACAATTTCACATTTGCAAAGTATTTCAAATTCATTTTTAATGGACTGCTTCCCTTCAAATACATGTGGAGATAGATTTATAAAACTGTAAACAGTTTATGCATTTTTACAGATTTCCATTGTATGTGTTTGATACTGATTTACCTCTTTTTAATTGCAACAAAGATAAAGAATTAGTAGTTTAAAACAGTAGGAACTACGTGTTCTGCAGTGATCAAGGAATTAGATAATCTGGCTTGTTTGCTTAAGGGGTCTGTATCTTGAGACTTTTATAGGGCAGTATTAAAGCTCTGAGCCTTCTTATTATGCCAATACCCAGAAGATTGCTTTAATGAGAAGTAAAGGGCCTTTTTCCAATTACAAGGGAATAACTGTATTAAGTTCCTGTGTTATGTCAACCTGCTTTGATTTGATTACTGCGAAAGAAATGGATTTATCTGTCAGTGTTACTTAATTAAGCCTTCTCATTGATGTTTTGCAGAGTAATATAGTGTGGTTTGCACATTTGAGCCTAAATACAAAGAAAATTGGCCTAAAACTAAGGCATGACCCCTGAAGATAACATGTAAGATTGATTGCTTGTCATAGCCAGGTCAGAGGCTGCAGTGTTAAATACAGGTGGAAGACTGGGATGTTGAAAGGATAAAATGAAAATCAGTTTATGGGAGTGATTATTGTAAGCAAGAGGGACTGTGCTAGAAAACTGGATTTTAGGGAAGACTTTTGAGTATTTAAGGCTATCTGGCTTCACCAGTATCAGCGAAGCATCTGTACATAGGAGGTGGGATGAGATAAGACTAGGAGAAACAGGGGATGTAGACTTGGTTCCAGTACGAAAGGAAATAGAAGAAGGAAAAAGCACAAGGAACGGATGCCATTTGGGAGAAGTGGACCATCGTGGTGATGCAGAGCGATTACAGCCTACAAATACTTCAGTTAAGCCAGCAGCCTTTCCCAGAGCCGCACGAATGGCACCCTAGGGAGAAAAGAGGTATTGGGGGAAAAAAGAAGAAAGGATAAAGCTGTTGTATGTTTTATCTTGGCTCCCCCCCCATTGAAATACATTTAATAAATCATTTATCAAGTAGGCATTTAAAAAAATCAGTTTGCGTATCTTAAGTCATTATAGTATTACGGACTTTGCCACATAATAATTACATGTATGATTTGAAAAATGTATGCATAATTACATGTACATAAGAGTTACATAGTCTATTAGGAAGTGAAGCACATTTTAACACTTATGTTTTTGTTGTTTAATGTCTTCTAAAGTGTCTGTCTTTTATTTCTCACACTTTGTGATGTGTATATATAAATACATCTTTAAAGGTACCAAGCACCTAGTTAAAAACTTTCCCAAATATGTTCACTTTTCATTGAGATACTTTGACGCTGCTCTCTGTGCTATTGGACTTAGATGGTATGTTGGTTTTATTTTTGAAGTCTTCAGATATGGCAGCTTATTTCTGATAGTTATTCTGAACTGATTTGAAATAAGTTGAGAACATTGTTTTATTAAGATTGATTTTTATTAAGTGCTTTTAGGATTGGTTATATTTCAAAAAGTCAAAGGAGGCAAATACAATTCATATTGTATTCTTGCCTCAAGTTATTCATGGCTCTCTGCTTTCTGGGCTCTTGCTTAGAATGATGAGTTCTTGGGGGCGCCTGGATGGCATAGTTCATTAAGTGTCTGACTCTTGGTTTCAGCTTAAGTCATGATCTCAGGGTCATGAGATCAAGCCCTGTGTAGAACTCTGTGTGGAGTCTGCTTAAGACTCTCTCTCCTCCTCCTGCCACTCCCCTGTGTGTGCTCACTTTCTCTCTCTCTCCCTAAAAACAAATAAATCTAAAAAAAAAAAAAGAATGATGAGATCTTGGGAGGATTAACTTCTCTTTAAGAGGAAGTATCTGACTGGTTAGTTTCAAACATTTGAAATGGAAGGTTGCTAAATAAGAGTGTTTCACATTAAGAGTATTCGAGTTAGAATATTATCCAGATTTGATGATCTTTGATACTTCCAAATGATGTGGATTGACCTAAAGACTTCAGGGTTACTTTTTCCTCAATTTCGTACTATAACCGTTTACTTAGCTTGAGTTCTCAAGACGGTTTCTGACTTTCAGAATGACAAACACCAGCACATTTATAATGTAATAGTAATGCATTTTATTTTGTTACTTTCATGTGATCTGACTTTCATGTTATATGAAAATGTGTTTCCCGTTTTATAGCACCGCAAAATGCCATTAACTCCATATTTTTAATATCTGAGATTATTTAGTTTTTCATTTTTTGAAAAAGTTTGTTTGAACTTGAGGAAAATAATATTCTCTAAAGAATGTTCTACGGGACAAATTAAGTTGGAAGTTAGTAAAGGCTAAAATATTGGAATAATTCCTCTCTGAACAAATTTTCCTACTCTACTTTCCACCCAGTATTTCCACATTTTACCTTTTTTTGGTGCATTTCACCTTCTTACACAAATATATATTTATATAGTGAACTATAAAGTCATCTTGTACTTGACTTTTTGAATTTTCAGATTTATTTGGTAAGGAAACTCATTAGTGCTCAGAGAGCCTGCATTGATGGCAATGATCTGAAAATGGAATGCCCCGGTCTCTGTTCCTTATGTCCGAAGTATCTTCAAATTTGTGTGAGACACGTCACCATAACCCTCATCTTTTGCTCAGTCAGATTTGGAAAGTGCTGGAAGTTTCTTGTTAGTGCTGTGATCACTCATTATGAAGCATATCTTGTTTCTTATGGATGAAGAAAGAAGTGATCGTGGTTGTATGGACATTGTCCACTAATACTTGAAGCTTTTCAACTCTTCCTTCATCTGTACTAGTACTCAAATTTGACTTCAAATTACTCTACTTAGAGCTCTTATTATACTGGGTGCTAATGAAAATGTGCACATCCTTAACACGCTCTTTGCTGATGAAATATTTTGAACTCTAAATTCATCTGGCACTGACGGAGAGCATATGCCATCTCAGTTTGTGTGGAGGGCTCAGCCAAGGGTTCTTCCTGGACTAGGAAATTAGTAGGAGCCACAGATGTACCCAGTCTGTGAGTCTCCATGACGGTGTGGAGGATGTTTAATGGTATCTGTTGTTGCAGAGTGAAGGATTTGAGACAGCGTAGACCTCAACATGGTTCGGGGTGATTCTTTTTCCAGGAAGAACTTAGCCTCGATCTCCCAATGCATTCTGAGTGCGTAGAAGCTTTCGTCAGGAAATCAATCTATTTCTACAGGAGTAGGAATTTATAGACTTTTAAAGCAACTCAAATAAAACACTTACATTATTTTTTGACTTCATGGAACTCTAGGGCCTTGGGTGCTTGGCATGATCTGGGCTCTAAGTATGGAAAAGACCAGTACACAACTCTAATTATCCCAAATCAAGAGAGTTAGGTAACTCACACTTGTTTATTTCTTCTTTTTTTAAAAATTTTTTTGTAAATTTTATTTATTTACTTATTTTATTTAAATTCAATTTAGTTAACACTGTTTATTTCCAATCAGGGTTAAACTTATGTAACATTTAGTCTATGCTCTTAGCTTGGGCCTCAGGTCAGCATGCATAACTTTTGAGAGCATTTCATTTGTATAGAACACAAACGTATGTTGCAATGGTGAGAGGTAAAAGGGATATTCTGAAGGTAAATCAAGTCACTAAACAAATCTAATATGTACTGAATTTTCTCTGTGATTTTGCCCTAGAGGTTCATGGAAAAGGTGGAATTTGTTTACTCTAAACTTATTGGCTGTTTCTAAAATCCAGGAGAATATTTGAAAGTCTCTGACCTGTTTAGCAGAACTAGGAGTCATAAAAATGTGAGACTCCGATTTCTTTGAATAAATCACGATTTTATAGATTTACGTGGTTTGTTTATCTTAGATCTTGAAAGGTACTAATAAGTTATGCTCTCATGGGCAGGTGTTGGTTACTGAGGCTTTGCTATGGACCAGGTACTTCCCTAAGTGTTTAACCAGTATAAACTAACTTATTTACTTTAACAATAACTCCTTGAGGTTGGAAATCCTATTATCCCTGTTATCTTCTGTTAGATACCTACTTTGGATGGGTCCTGGGTTTTCGCTTCTGTTTTCCTTGACCTAAGAGGCCATTAAATTTTCTAGGTTGGCAGATGTCCTTAGGGCAAAAATGTCTTCTCTTCCTTCAATTTGATTTTGGCTCGATAATTCCTTATTATCTTCTCAGCTTATTAGTATTTTATTTTATTTTTTTAATAATATTTTTATTATATTAGTCACCATACAGTACATCCCTAGTTTTTGATGTAAAGTTCCATGATTCATTACTTGCATATAACACCCAGTGCACCATGCAATACGTGCCCTCCTTATTAGTATTTTAAAGAATATTTTTAAAAATTTACTCATCATTTTTAGTTTTTTTTGTGGGAAAGTTGTTCAAATATAGTGGCCTTCCCAATTTCCAAGGGTGCAACTCAAACCCACTTATTTTATAGTTGACAAATGTGAGTTCAGAGAGGGCAGTGACTGGCTCAGACCATAGAGCTGGTTAATGCAGAGTGCTGGTGAAATCCGAGTCTCCATCCCGACTCCCAGGGCTGTGTTTTCTGACATTTGTCCAGTCTATCTGATAGATTCGATCTTGCACATAAACAAAGTGGAGATTTGAGTAACCAAATCATAAGTTTAATGAGTGTGGGTGGGGAATCATAGAAATTAAAAATTACTACTGTGTGTCTTTTCTCAAAATAGTGTTTGGTCCTAGTTCTGCCCAAATTTTGCTTTTGTGTTTTGGTGCGGAAATGTAGAGGGACTTACGCAGAACTACCCTAATAGAATGAAATTTTGTGGATTGTCAGGTTGCCTCCTAAACCAGCCGTCAATCCCATAGAAGTTACTAAGTCTGTCCTCATTTAGGTAGGGTAAAATAAATTAGAAAAGTCTGGAACAATGGAACCCATTTTAGTCTTTTGGAAGAATAATTTCTGTCATCCACTTGCTTTTTTCCTTTCCCTTCTGCTGCCCGGATTATTGTGTTTCTGTTATTTATTCCCATCTTGGATGGAGAGTGACAGTAGGACAAGAGAGAGGCAGGAACTAAATGTTCAGACGGCCTCTATCCCAGGCAGTTTCTCATTTGTTATTAGGTTGCCTTAATGGATTTCCGGAGCTATTTGCGTGCTTTTATCCCATGTTCATTGTGAATCTTGTTTCACTCTTTGTTTTGCCCACTCAGTACCTTGTAGAATTTTGACCCCTTTCTAGCAAATATCCAGTCCATCACAGTGTACATTTTGATAAGCTCATCATACCTCTGCTTTACTGTCTCCCTATTTTTATTTTCCAGTCTCTTGATTTCTTCAAATATTTACTTTTATATATTCATGTTGTATATAATTCTATGACCTTTTGTGGACCCAAGAATGGGCATAAACTCCCAAATACTTTAACTCTGCCTGGGAAGACATTTGAGAAGTAACATTCATGATGGTTATGGAAAGAAATGAAGTTCTTTCTAGGGAAGCATTGACAGTGTTGGAGAAGAGCACTCCCTGGCTTTGGCGTTGTCAGCACCTGTGTTTGGTGGCTGCTTGAGAGAGTTTCCTGTTCCACTGAAACCTCAGTGTTCTCATATATGAAATGGGGGTACTGTTAATGCATTGAAGTACCTATGCTTAGTACAGTGTCAGACACCTATGTAAGCTCACTAAACATTAGCTGCTATTAGTTTTTGAGAGATGGAACAGTTTGGGAAGAATAGCAGGTACAAAACCACAGAGGTATAGAAGTGTGTGCAGCGCCTGCATACACCAGCAGGGAACGAGGAACGGCCAAGGGTAGGGCGCGTGCAGGTTTACTAAAAGTGAGTCTGGGCAAGATGCAGATGCATCTGGAAACAGATGTGATGGGAATGTGTATTGAGTACTGCTGAAACTGGCAACCTTGGCAGGAATTTGAAGATCTGGAGCGAGAGAGGCATGTGTTGGAGGTGTGGGGCATGCATCTGTCTTGTGTTCCTGATAAGGCAGGCTGGTGGTTCTCAAACTACTGTGCACATGCAGATGACTTGGGGACCTAATTTAAAGCACAGTTTTCATGAGTGATCCAGACTCCGTTGGTCTGCAGTGAACCCCAAGATGCTGATTTTGAAGTGAATATACAGGTGATCCACATGTAGGGGGTCCTCAGATGCCTTCTGAGATGTATTGAATGAATAGTTGAGGAAGTGCTAACTAACTGGCAGGCCTGATGAAGCTCAGTGGGAGGGAAGATGGAAACAAATGACTTAAAAGCAACATGTTTACATTCATTATGAGTTACAAATCTCAGTGCTTTCCCTCTGTGGCCTCTTGCTCTTGGATAAATGAGCACCCAGCTATACAGATATTTTTTCAAAGAAAAAAGTATAATCAGAAATCATACAATTGTCCTATTAGGTTTGGGAGAGCTAGAGATTGGTCCTTATCTGTTAGATCTAGCAGGAGGCCAGGGGATGGAAAAGCCTGTTAAAAAGAGATCAGTAAAAGGGAGGAAGCAGAAAGGATGGTGGAGCAGCGTGAGGTCCGGAAATGAGAAAGATGGAAATGAGAAAGGATGGGAAAAGAGCAGTCAGATCTGATTGGTTGGGAATCTATTTGTGAAGGAACCCAGCCAGTATTTAACCTGTTTTGAAAAAGCTAGACTTCCAGCATTTTTAATTAGTGGATTGCTCGCTTTTGAAATTGCCCAGTTGGGAATACTCAAGTTTTGATGTGTTTTATCTGCCCGCTAATTAGCAGGCTGCTTAGTTGACCATCATTTTCCCTTTATTCTGTGGACAGAAGATGTTTATGAAGGTCTCCTGAAACACTCCAGCTCAAGTCTGGGTTAAAAGGCATAAGTCACCGTGTATTTAGTAAGAGTTCATACTAAACCATAAATTAAATTCTAGTACATCTTTTCTCCAACTCGCTTCTTCCTTTTTGCTCTTTAATGTGATTTTTCCCTCCACACTGGGCTTCTCAATCTAGACACAATTGATACTTGGGGGCAGAGCATTTTTTGGTTGTTGTTGTGGGAGGGCAGTTTAGCAGCACCCCCCGGCCTCTAGATGCCAGTGGCACTGTCCTCCCCACCCCTCCCCCCCGCCCCAAACTGTGACAACCAAAAATGTCCCCAGACATTGCCAAATGCTTTCTGGGATCCAAAATCACCCCCCGTGTGAGAACGATTCCTTTTTCCTCCTTGTCTCTGCCTGCTTTTTGTGTTTAAAATTTTCCTTAAAAATTGGACAGATAAAATGTGTCCAAACAATATGAAATCTTGTGGAATATAGATTCAACTCTGTTCCCTTTATCACTTTTTGGCCAAATGTAAGAGGAACAATCTCTCGAATTAATCCAGACTGTCTGTTTCAGGTGAAAAGGAAGTCAAGACATGCCAGATTTCTGAAAATCCAGTGGTTGAGAGATTTTTGTCATTTATACTTATTGTTGCCGAAAATATTTGATTTTTGGTTAAGGATGAAGAGAACCATAGAGGCTTGCAAAACTGCCAAATCCAGAGGGTTCTAAGTCACTTCTCTGAGTATTTCAGTTCAGCATACCCATAGGCCAGGAGATGAGGTTGTTAAACAGCGGATTTGGGGAAAGCGTTGCACTTTCTCTCCAGACTGATGCACTACCCCAAGCTTTCCTGATATCCCTTAAAGCTCGCAGTCACTGATTTTAGCTGTCCACGGGGGACTCTATCTTCTGAAGCACCCACAAAAGGAACAGAAATATTTGTTAAAAAAAAAAAGAGAGAAAGAATTAAAGTTTTGTGGTAAAAGTTGTTTTTTGTTGCTGCTGTCCCATCTCTTAAGGTATTCTAAAACGCTGTGTGCTCCACTGTACCCAACAACAAATCAATTAATTATGCTATGATTATTTCTTCTGATAATAAAATAGCAATAATAAAAGGAAGGACAGTAGTGTATTAGGAGAATAAACAGTATCACTGAAATCTTAGGAAGCACAATAAATGGGATTATGTCTCCTGAACCAAAGTTTCACACCTCCTCCTCCAGTTCTCTCCTCAGAGGAGGTCTGTGGTGGCCGTCTGCTATCAACCATGATCAAAATAATAGGACAGTGAAACTTTTTATGCTTATAAAGGACCTTTCATCAACAATCTCAAAGCCATTTCTAAATATAGAGTGACTGATCTTTAGAACACTTTTATGTTTTATGCAATTGAGATGATAACTTCGCTGCAATACTCTCCAGCCTGAGCATTTTGCCACTTGAAGCCCTGATGGCGTGGTCAGCGTTAGAACTTTGCTGGTCCAGAGTTTAGAATTTCCACTTTCTGATGGTTCATAAAGGTCTCTTCGCTATCACTTATCAAGATAAAACATTGCTTTAACAACTTTAATTTTCACTTCTCAATGCCCAGATTAAGGACTGTAGCCAAGTGGTCAAATCTATTAAAATAATTAAAACACTGAGACAGTGTTGTCTTTACTTAAAACATTAAAAAAAAAACAACATTCTTATATCCTTGTAATGTACTTTTGGAAATAGACTACTGAATCCTCTTTTTGTCTTGTGCATTTTGTTGCATGTCTGTTGTCTGGTGTAATAAGCCTTGCTAGAGAACAAGAAGTATCCAAGAACGTTACGGCACAGATGCTGCTAATGTTGGCGTGAATATTTGTCTTAACTTACCTTTTTAAATATACATTTAAGGTTGTATTAGTGTCGTTTTAAACTTATTTTGTACAAAAGATCTTAATAAAACTTTAAGTGCAGTTTCATGTCTATAAAAGTTGAGGCTATGAAACACTGAAGCATGGAAGTAATTTTTATGTTCATACCTCTGGTTCCTGAGGGTCCAGTTCATTTCTGCTGTGAATTTAAATGAGTTAATTTAAGTAGATGGGTCAGAAGCCACTATCATCGTGGTAGCCCCATGCCTGATTCTTAATTAAAGGCAAGAGGAGATTAATTTGAAACATTAATTTGAAAGTGCATATACAAAAAGGAAGAATTATTGCAAGAAAGCCTAAAGAACTTTTCTCTTGTCCCTAGGTGTAGAAGACAGAAGTAGCTCAGGGTCCTGGGGGAATGGAGGACATCCAAGCCCGTCCAGGGTAAGTATATCTAATCTTTTTTCCCACAGCCAGACATCCCGCATATGTAAATTGACAAACTGAAGGTGAGTTTCTCTCTCTCTCACACACAAATGCACAGACATATATGCGCATACTAAGTTTAATGAGGATCAGCTTGTGTTTGCGATTTGATTTTTTTTCCATTCTCTTATTGGATGTTGTTACTGAATTTGACACCTGTTCCACTTCTGCTAACCAGAAGAAAAATCCTTCATTAAATATTTGGCCTTACTTTGCCAGTTATTGATCCAGTATTACAGAAAGTTATTTGTTGTAGATGGCACAACTTTGAAAAACAATCCTAGTGTCCCCGTAATGTACTGGTGTAGATCACAGAATAACTCTGAAGGTGGGGCATGGTTCTACCTGATCAGTGTAGTGTCCCCGTAATGTACTGGTGTAGATCACAGAATAACTCTGAAGGTGGGGCATGGTGTTCTAGCTGATCAGTGTAGTGTCCCCGTAATGTACTGGTGTAGATCACAGAATAACTCTGAAGGTGGGGCATGGTGTTCTAGCTGATCAGTGTAGTGTCCCCGTAATGTACTGGTGTAGATCACAGAATAACTCTGAAGGTGGGGCATGGTGTTCTAGCTGATCAGTGTAGTGTCCCCGTAATGTACTGGTGTAGATCACAGAATAACTCTGAAGGTGGGGCATGGTGTTCTAGCTGATCAGTGTAGGTGTCCCCGTAATGTACTGGTGTAGATCACAGAATAACTCTGAAGGTGGGGCATGGTGTTCTAGCTGATCAGTGTAGTGTCCCCGTAATGTACTGTGTAGATCACAGAATAACTCTGAAGGTGGGGCATGGTGTTCTACCTGATCAGTGTAATCTACATAATGAATCACAGTTGATTTCATTTCACAAACATGGTAGGAACTGCTTTGGTCACCAGTTGGGTTCATTCATTTATTTGGTTTCAGATTTTGCTACTCTTTTTCATGGTTTTCCTTCATGCTTTAGTTGTTAGTTTGGGTGCAATGGGAAGACCATGGAATGGGGTGGGAGTGGGGTGGTGAGGCGATGTGTATTTTTGTGTGTGTATGACCTTGGGCATGTTATTTCACTTCTTTGGTCCTAATTTTTCTAATTTGTAAAATGAAGAAGTAAAGCCAGAAGATCTTTTATGTTCCTTCCCACTTAAAGATATATGATTTTATGTATAATCTGTTTTTAATGGAATCATTTCTAGGCCCCCTAAAATCCATGTCAGCTTTGCTAATATACATCTAAATGCCCCAAATTAAAAATAGACTGAGAGCACATAGTCAAACGAACACGTGCCCCTCCCCCAGCCAGCTGTATAAATGAAGCATTCTGTAGGGAGGGATCATTTTACTGTAAGTATTCACATAAATTTGAGGTGGGGTGTTTCTATTTTGGCAGAAGGAGGCAAGGAAGGTAGTCAAGCTATCCCAATGAGGACATCTCAGCAAGCCACTGTTGTCCATTTCCACCTGTCCTCTGACCCTGTGGTTCTCACTGTGGTCTTCATGGTGCGGCAGGTTCTGTAAGCTCACCAGGAGCTTTGTTGAGCCTCTGCACCAGCTGTCGGGGTTGATATCCTAATGCAGATATGGATGGGTTGAGGAAATCTTTCCTCCTCCTCACGTTACAGGCTGCACTTGCAGAAATAAATCCGTTCCCCTTGACAGCAAGTGTAGGAGATGACAGAATTTCCCCCTATTGTTTAGCTCATTCACGATTAGTGTCTTAGGATTTCTCACTTTCACACACACACTACTTTTAATTTTTCTTCTGAGAACAAGGTCCCTTAGGACCGTCCTTTTATTTCGTTTTCAGTAACTGTCCCGCCAATTTTTTTCAGGGAATATTTCAGGGAATATTTTGGTGAATAATTTTGAGTCAATATTTTGTAATTTCTGTCTTCCCAATCCAGGGAGTTTGCATGTGACAGATTTCTGAGGCTGACTTGTACCGACAGCCATGCTAAGTCCTGTCTTCTCTCATCCTAAAGTGGTGATATTATCCACCACCTTGCAGTACTGTGCTGTGGTTTAAATTAGGTAGTGTATATTAAAGTACACTGTCTAAGATGAGGACACTGAATAAAGAAAAATCAGTCTTATACAGTGGCCGGCATAGACTAAGTGAGTGCAAAACCCATGCTAGGTATTTAAAAAAAATAACATCTTTGTATACACTGACATTTTGGCAGCATTAGATTTACAGTATCATTCAAGTTAATTTTTCTAAATGAGGAAAAATGATAAAAAACAGGATTATTTGGAACCTTAAGGGTTCCAATTATTCTCTAGTGAAGTGACGTGCATTCTCATTTTTCAGACAGCATCCGTCTTTTTTTGTGTGGGCAGATTCTGCCCTTTGGCTAACATGCCAACTGATACCTCTGAGTAAATTTGACTTGGTCTTTATGGGCAGTGCAACCAGCTGAGCAGATCGACTCCCCCCCCCTTTTTTTTTCCTTTTTGGTTACTTGATGCACCTTAGTCTGAAATTTGAACCCTGTAATATAGGTGATTTTAACTTTTCCTCTATGTTATCAGATTCTTCCAAATAAGTAGGTAGTTTAAAAACATTATTTTAATTTTAAATTCCATTAAAATAACGAGATAATCATAATCATGACAAATTTCTGCCAAAAAGTAACGTCTGCTTTAAAACTTTTTTTGTGGCATACTTTGTCCAAATCCAGAAGTACTAATTTGTGCTAAAGTTTTGGTGTTCCTTCCTAGTCCTGTTGTAATAATTTTAACGTTCTTACATGTTAATTACTTATGGAATGATCCTGTTCTTTTACAACCACAATAACAACTGTAACAAAACATGGAAATTTCAATATTGTAAAACCAAATGTTGTTTAAAAGGCTGCATTTTGGTCTTCTAAAAGCAATTCACTATAGGCTATGGGTCATTCTCCCTGATGGCCCAATCTTGCTTTTTTTCTTTTTTTAAATAACGTGGGCTTGCCAGTGCCTGGGTGGCTCAATCCGTTAAGTGTCTGCCTTTGGCTCAGGTCATGATCCTGGGGTCCTGGGATTGAGCCCCTCGTCCGGCTCCCTGCTTAGCAGGGAGCCTGCTTCTCCCCCTCTCTCTGCCGCTCCCCCTGTTTATGCTCTCTCTCTCTCTATCAAATAAATAAATAAAATCTTAAAAAAAGATGTGGGCTTACCAAAATAATAACTTCTAATATTTATAGTGTATTTTATATGTGTCAGGTGTTTTACATATATTATTTCATTTAATCATGTCAACAACTTCCTGCAGTTGATTCTGTTATTATTTATAAGATTTCACAGCTACCATGAGGAAAACCGGAACTCTGTAGACTCTAGAGCCCTCACTTACCCACTGGACCTGTGAAGAGGCAGGTCCCTTATAATGAGGTTCCATAGTGGGAATGTGGACTTCAGTTTCTTTGGATCGCGGAGCTGTCAGTAGGGAGGATATTTATATGCTGATTTATTCAATGTGAAATGAAAACTTATGATGTTGTTTTATTTTCAGAACTATGGAGATGGGACTCCCTATGACCACATGACCAGCAGGGACCTTGGGTCACATGACAATCTCTCTCCACCTTTTGTCAATTCCAGAATACAAAGTAAGACCAATTTTAAATTAACATGCACTTTTCAAATGCTGATACTTTACCATAGAAAGGGGAGAATACAGTGCAGACAGACGATCTGTTTTTAGGGACTTGGATATTTATCCAGTTCACTCTAGTAATTAAATTGCAGAAAAATACTGACAGTTTATGCTTGGTAATCGTGCGTAAAGGACTACGTTTTATAACCATGCGGAATTAACAGGATTTCAGTGATATCGAATCGCCGTGGAAATTTTGTCTTCCTTAGGTATAAAGCTCTTATCTCAGTTTCAATATTGCAATACTTGTTTTCTGATTTAAGGTTGATAAATTTAAAGTGGTGGATATTTAAAATAACAATATCTTCGGGCTTGTGTGTTGGCAATGATATATAGTCCGGGGTTATAGAAACTCCTTTAATAATAGGTTTGGATTGCTGAAATCAGAGTAGTATATTCAAGTTGAATTATAAGATCTGGTTGTGTATTTATCTTGGTGTGAGCTTTTTAGTGTTGATGGTCTAGGCGGACTGTATGTTACTTCACTGGAAGCAAGCTACGCTTGAGACAGTTTGCTAGTTTCCAGCATGTCCTTCATACTGGCATCTTTCAAGTATTTTTCTGTTTCGTTTACCCTGTAGGGATGCGTGTGTAACAGCAGTAACCTGAATAATGAGCAATTGCAGGTTTCTTCAGTTTTGAGTGAAACAGTGATCTTTGTTCTAGTAAATGTGGTTTTTAAAAAAATCTTAATAAATCTCTCAACTTGGTCAAATTCTATTGCAAATCCATCAATAAATGAAGTTAAATTTCTTGGCAGAAGGCATTGGACCATACTCCAAGAAAAACACACAGCCATAATTATATCACTCTGAAACCATAATTGCAAATGCTTCTAAAGAATGTCCCTATTTTTAAGCCTTGGGAGCTTGTTATTTAATGTATAGATAGTCCTTGAGTCTCAGTCATTTTTTCAAAAGTCACATCAAATCCATCTAAAGAAATTTCAGGTATTTAACACAAAGTAGACAAAGCAGAGAAATACTAGCAACGTATTTTAAGTGGGTGATATCATATGTTTGTGCCTTTATATATTCCAGCTTTGAGAACAATGAAGTTGTGTTTGATCATTGGTTGTTCTTATACTTGTGCTCCTTTTACTTTAAAATGATAAATTTCACATCTATGTTTTAATTTTGTGGCCAAAGCCAGCTTCCCAGTTTTTTTTTTTTGATCAGTTGTTGATAGGGAGGTACAACAACTTTCCTATTTTAATACAGATACAGAAGACTAGATATATTTGTCAACTTAGATTTTAAATAAGAACAACTTTGGACTCTTCAGTGACAATAGTACTAATATTAAATTCTAACACCTTCTCAAGTCATCCTCACTCAATTTCATAAAATAGAATAAAAGATTAACTTGAACATAATAATCTTGGGAAGTAGTGCTTCCACTGCATTTTAAAGAACTCCTTTGGAAGATTCTAAAATGATTCTCTGATGAGTGAAAGTAAAAAAGAATAAATGAATTGCTACTCATATTTAGAAGTTTATGTTAGGTACATGATACAAAGTTTTCCTCAAGAATAACTTGATAAATTAGTATCATGGAATACACCAAGCAATACAAGGATATTAAACATTTGTTCTTGTTCATCCATCCTCATGGGCAACAGTTTTACCAGCCAAATTCGTTTTTCCATCCAAATAGTATTTAAAATATACGTGGGCCGAGAGCCTGGAGCTAGAGCCCAGAGAGCTGACTCTTTTCACTTAGTTGTTGTTTAAACTGAAAGTCCATGTCAGCTGTGTTCTTTTATCCCGTCTGCCCTCCTTCCCATTAAACTCTTAAATATGGAGGCCAAGACAGTCTCCTGCATTGTGATAGGAAATGCTACTATGTCCGGGAGGCTCCCACCCACTGTTCCCCATGAAAGGACTTCTCTGTTAGATAAGCTGTCTGGTCTGAAACATGGCTCTTTATTGTTTACAAACTGCTACATTTTCCACCTCAAGCAGATTTTTGCACAGAATAGATTTGTGCTGGGGCTAAATGGTTTATCTGACATTAACGGCGCAGTGTCAGACTGGGGTCAGGGAAGTCGCCCTCGGAGCGAGAGGGCATGGCGCAGTCTGCAAAAAAAGGAAAAAGACATTTAAACAACTGTGAAATACCTTGCATTTTTAGCTTGGAAAATAATTTAAAAATATTTTTAGAGGACTGGCCATGCTGCTGCATTAACTCTTTCCACCCCTGTCATTTCTCACAACATCCCAAACGCCTTCTTGATCTGCTTGACTATCTCAGGGCTAGATTAGGGGAACAAAGATTCTCATTGATTTTTGCCCAAGCTACTGTTTATTTAAAATAAAACCACTTTCGAGATGGGCCCTGTTTGGTGTTTATGCTGTGCTTTTATAAAGAGAAGATAGGTTGTTTTCCAGAAATTAAAGACAACTGATTTACAAATGGAGACGAAGACAAAATAAGATCTATTAGTGTAACCAACAGTTTGAATTCACGGAATACATGGTTTATTCTGAACTGCTCTTTGTGTCCAAATCCGTATTCGGTGCCATGATCTTTGCGGAAGTTTTCATTCTACCAAAAGAAGGCATTAGACTTCACTGGAAGTTTTTGACAACAATCAATACCTGCCTACAGAATCTTTAGTTTTCATTAAAACTACAAAAGATTTCTTTACATGTCAAAGATTTAATTCTGCTGTGATGTCACATTAGGGTAAAAGCTATAGCATAAGAAATAAATCAGCCACTTTATTGGACCAGATTCTCTATTGTCAAATCAATCAAGCCTGTGACTGAATTAGGCGTCTGCTACAGAAACAAGTGACACTAATTTTACGGGAAGGAGTTATTAACTGCAGATGACCTGTTTTTTTAAGTAAACTGTTCATTTAGCAGGGTTTTATTTTATTGCAAGGAAAGAAAAAAAATAATGAACTGCTCTCTCCTTTTGGGAGTGCATTATTATTATATATTTTGTTCTTAATGGCAATACACTATTTTGGAGAAATGATACAGGCATTGCCAACATTTGCTCATAAACTCTTATGGCAACAAAACTCTTTATTACAACTCGGAATTTTTTGATTTCACAGAAATGGTTTTGCATAAATGTTCCAATTTTTGTGATAAAATACTTAAGTTTGGCACCAAAATACCAAAACTCAACTTATTTGTGCATCTCAAATTTTTGCAAAATGGTATATAATTTATAAGAGTACTAGAATATCTCCATTAATTTATTCTTTTAGAAATAAGCCTACATATCTGAATGTAATATCCTATTTGATAGTTTGTGAATCCCTAAAGTAAAAATTAACAAATGAATACAAGCGCACTTGCATGCATGCATGGGTGTGTCTGCGTGCGCACACACACCTATCCTGCTAGAATTAATGACCCCTCTTGGTTTATAAGGCTGCACCACTTCTTCCATTACTGTCTGTAGTTATAGTTGCCATACAGAGATTTGGAAGTTGATATTGTGTAAATCCTTTAAAGGAAAACATAACTACAATAAACAAAAAAGCCAGCCCCAAATTAAAAAAAAAAAAGTGTGCATGACTTCTTGTTTTCCTTCTCATGTGGCGGGGTCTGGAGGAGTTGAGAGACTATAGCAGTGAGTCATCTAGCTGACTGCCTGCATGACCAATTCAGGTATATACTCTCTTTTTAAAATGTTATTTATTTTTTTATTGAGGTATAATTGACAGATGAGATTATATTAGTTTCAGGTGTGCAGCAAAGTGATCCAATATTTGTATATTCTACTCTTTTACCTGACATTTCCTGAATCCTCAATCACTGCTTTCATTGGGCAGAGACAAGCAAGCCGGTTTGCATTTTTGCTTCTTTGAAATGCCATGTCCCGTTTCGCATCTGGAAAGAAGAAATTACATTTTCTTTGTGACTGCTTATGGTTATTAATTATAATAATGTACACTTGATCTGTTGGAAACTTGTTTGCTGCAGGTTTTAAACAGTTTGATTAAACCTTTATAGGTGGTCAGTGAGTAGCTTTCAGTATATGCTGATGGGACAGAGGGGCCATGGGTCTGAGTCTTGTGTTTTTAAAAGAATTATATGATATGGAATAGTTTGAAAATACTAACAAGAGCTATATGCAGAAGAGTATGGATTTTTTTAAACATTCCTGTCCCTGCTTGTTTTCTTGCAAGCATTAAACTTTTGCAGGTAATTGCCCAAATGTTTTTACAATGGGAAACAATATATTTTCTAGCTAAAACTTTTTGATATGAGGAAGGACCTAAGCATGCATTTTCCTTCTATTGTTCCAGAGCCTTAACTGAAAACCAGATTGTTTGAGTGAGCAAGTTGCCAGTAAGATTATAGAAATGCATCGGTAACTGAAGGATGTGAAAAGTGATACTTTTGTACAGTTGGGTGCAGCTTAGTTCAACATCAGCGGCTGTGTTTTTATATGTCCCATTGTGAATGGTTCGGTTTCCTTATTGTGGTGTTTGGTTCTAGTCCCACTAACGGTACTCTACCTGCCCTAAATAATTTCCCACCATAGAGTAACTGTTTCTAAACTAGCTCAGTGGAACATTTTACTGCAGGATTAGATCGGGGTTTCAGGCAGAACTGAAGAAAGCTGCTGGCTTATAGGATGACCTTTGAATCTCATCTGGGTTAGCGGTTGATATTTTGATTTGGTTACTGTGGTCATATTGTGACAGCTGCTAGCTCATTATAATTCGGTTCCACTGCTCCGTTTGCCTAGCAGGAATATTTAGGTTTGTATTACTTCAAAGTGTTTATGACTACCCTGAGTTTAGCCCAGCGTAAAGGTGAAGTGTTGTGAGTGTTTTCAAATCCCTTTGGCCGAGGCCAGTGGCACAGTCTTCTTGTAAAATGGCGAATGTGAGTAGATGCTAATACAGGGAGTTTTTCTTTTCATTGTAAAACTGGAAATAAACCTAAATGAAGAGGCTTTTACTAGGAAAACTGTTTTGAAAACCTTAACGTGCATTAACCACAAAGAGACATCGTTTTTTTTTCAAAGCATGGGTAAGATTTAACTTGACCTCTTTGTCAGATGTTTTCTTTCCACGCAGGAATTCAAATATTTGAAAAAAAACAAAATCTGTATAACGATGGCAAGGGTTTGATTTTCTACAGTGCCCGAGGTCAAATAATATTTTAGTAACTTCATGAAAATGGAATTGTGACTATGGATGTCAGCTCTAGACATTTTAGTTCACTTTTAAATTGTTCTGAAGTTTGATAGTGATAGCAGGCTGCTTGCAGCTTCATTGGTTAGGGACGTCTGTGTATTCTCTCAGTGTCGTCTTTTTTTAATGACCCTTTTTTTTTTTTTTTTGCTTGAGGTTATCATGATATCATCTGTTATCTATTGGACTGATAATGTGGTAGCAAGCAATTGCTGAGAGAGAAACATTTAATTGTGGTGTTTTTTGTTTGCTTTCTTTGTTCGGGAGTTTTGTTGTTTGAAGATGTTAACTTAAAATGTCTTCCCGAAGTATTAACAAATAAGACTATTTTAAGTGTCTTCCCAAGTGATACTACTAATCCTGATTTTGAGCTAAGGCTGGGAGGTAAAGAACTGCCTTTTCTACTCTCTGCTTTGTTGCAACCGTGGGTGGTTCAGGTCAGGTTTTTTCACATCTCTAGATTGAGGATGGAACAGACCTTTGGATGATCTCTGAGGTAATTTTCTCATCTAATGGTCCATTGATCTTTTAGGTATGCCATTTTATCCTTCTGCTTTATTTTATCTTTAGAGATGTTTTATCATTATTTCTAATCCATTCATCTCTATTTTATGATACCTTCAAGTAACTTTGCTAGTGATGTGTTTTCCAAATGTTATTCTTTAAAGCCTGATTCAAATGGGTGTTTCTTTTCTACCTCAGCTCATTACGTATCTATAGTTAAGGGATTAGATTGATTGAGGATAAAATAATAACTCATTAAGTTACATCACCAGGAGAAAAGTGTTACGCCTGGGCCAATGCCTGGCATAGAGTTGTAGGACCTCAATAGATGGCTGTTTAGTGGTTTCATTCATGAATAAATCAGGAAATCAGATATAGAGGGTTTAAGTCCTGAATGAAAAGCCCATAAATTAAAATCAGGCCTCCATCTATCTCACTGTATCAGGAAGAAAACCCTCCACCAGAGCCAGTTTAACAGAAATTCATTCTATAGTACTATATATCCTTGACTGCACAGAATATTCTAACATCAGGGAGCAGACCATACTACAACGTGATGGATTTGTTACCAGACATACCACAAAATATTTGATTTATAAAAAATAAGTAATGTCATTCTTTTTTTTTTTTTGAAATGCTACCGAAAAAAGTTAAGTGTTTCCAGTTTTCAGATAGGAAAAGTTATTTCTTCTTTTCCAATCAAGAAAAATGTCTATCTGTCTTTCATTGGTCTTGCTTCCTTTCCACTCAGCCATTTGCTGTACACTATACTAAAATGAATGCTGTGATAATCAAATACTTTCAGAGTCAGGTTTTATGAAATTTAGAAGAACTGATAGCAGAAAAACATTATGAAAACTATAGCCAACAGAAAAGTGTAGCACTTCTAAATACCAGAGGAAGATTTCTCACATAGAAAGTTATGGACTCTAAGAGAAAATACATCATTTTAGAGTTAAATAAAGGTAAAAAGTAGTTTGTGTTGGGGAGGAATGCTTTTGCTTAGAAGTAATGGAAAATGTGACTAATGGTTGCTTAAGAAGAATTTTTCTTCTACTAGAAGTCTGGTGGTAGGCTGCTGCTAAAATTGGTTTGCAGCCCAGTGATACCCAGGCAGGTGTCTGGGTGATTCTTTTGTGCTTTCCCTCATTGTCTCAAGATGACTGTCACAGCTTCAGATGTCAAGTGTGGGTCTGATGAAGCAAGAAGCAGGGAAAAGGGAGTCCGGTAGTGTGACCCCTCCTCCCCTGAATCCCATGGCTATCTCCAGTTACCAAGTTTGGGTGGGGGTGGGGAGGTATGCAGTAGCTCCTCCCGCTTAGTTAATAGAAAGAGACAAGAGAGAAGGGAGTTGGGAATGCCTCTCAGGCTTGGTGACTTACAGGGTTTTAATTTAGTTTCTTCTCAGAGAAAATTCATAATTTTCAACTTCACAGTCTGGAAAGGTAAGAACAAGGCTCAAACTTTCATGTAGTAAGAAAACTATGAAATGGGCCTCAACTCTAAATTCTGGTCCGCAAGTTAGAGAAAGGGACAAAGAGACGTGGAGTAGAAAAAAAAAAAAAAGCTAGTTGAAATGAGGGAGGTGGAGAAAGTAGAGATGTGAGAGTCACCGCCAGGAAGGAGTCTGAGGCAGGCTGTTCTCACTTCCGCCCTGAGGCTTGCACCTTCCTTGTCCTCATTCTCTGAGCGAGGCAGAGCCAGCCCTCCACATGTATGCATTTTCAAGTTCCCGCCACTCTGCAGAGTGCCCTGATTGTGCATCAGACCCTTAGCTCCGGCTAACAGTCTCTTCTACAGTCCCGTTGGGGGTCCTGTAACAGCCATTCAGAGCAGGCCTGGCATCCTGGAGCCACAAGGTCCCAGGACATGCCACAACAAGTGCCAGGCAGAGATCTTCTCCCTGCGCCACTGCTGAACGGTGTGCTTACCTCTAACACTCTGCCATCTCACCGTGAAGCACTCACACAAGAATGCCCATTGTTCGGGACAAAAAACACCCCTCTATTTTATTTTAACATGTACACCATTGTATTTGTTGATCTTTAATGTGGAGGATTAAGTGCAGCCAAAAGACATTTAGTTTTAGTGAACACGCCAAGACTGCATGAGATTGTGGTGAGAGCTGGATTCAACTTTTAGCCAGAAGTTTCCCATCCCTGTTGAACACAATCATGGCATGAATCAGGCCAATGAGAACATAGGCAGGGGGAATGACCATATATCATTAAGGGAAAACTGGATGTGAAACAAGCAGTGCTGTTTCTATTGAGTGGTCAAAGTTTTCGCTCAGTTTCTCAGTGGAAAGTTGGCGTCTTGGAATTTTGCAGAAGGTTGATATTTAAAAGATGCCTGTGATAGCATTAACCAGTAGCATGCTTCTTGACTGGATCCTTGAGTGGGGGGATTAAACACTCTGAGTTTCTCAAAACTTCCATTGCCCCTTGGCTCCAGGAGAAGCATCAGTTCATTTATAGGGTCTTGGAACTAACGTCCATGAAAGTTGTGTTTCTACCTTAAATGCCATATGGATCGTCAATAAAAATGAGCCTGTTTTCTCTGTTCACATTATCACCTTCCTTAGGACCACAGCGGTTAGTTTTAAGCACTGCAAGTCTCGAGAGGCACTGTGGAATAGTAGATTGGGCCAGGAGTCAATGCAGCCTTAGTCTTGACTGTTCCACTTTCTGGTGCTAGGACTTTGGATAAGTTTCTTAGGATCCCCACCCTTCTCACTTCTGTGAGTATTACCTGTCATACCTAGCCCTCCCCCACCCCTGCCAGAATCACTGTGAGCAGGGCAGTAAAGTGACACACGTTAGGACAGCTGCTCTGTGATTGTTATCTTATGCATTGCAAGCCTACACATTGGTGCTCCGTCACTTCTGTCTGCAATTAATTGAAAACTGTATGCTCTTTGGGTCTTGGGTGCTAGCAGCTTTAAGACAACTTTACCTTCTAAGGAGATTAGAACAGAAGGCAAGAACAGGTGGAGATAGTCTAGAATATTTGGTTCTCTAAACATCAAGACCAAGATTTCTTTTTTAGCCAATTCACAAAAAACAGTAAGCCTCTAAAATAAGTTCCTCTTTTGGGACAACTTTGTTGAATTCGGATATGCCCCTTGTGAAATATTTGCCTCCAGCCATTTGTCTTTCCAACTTAAATAATCTCAAATTTCATTGTTGCACATGGCTAAAAACACCTTAGTATGGTATTTGAATGGTGAGGCTAGGAGGCCCACTGGCAAGTTGAGATTTCTTTGCCTTCATTGTAGGCCAACCTGAATAATGAGCAGGTAGGTTGCCTTTCATCCAGGAGATACTATTACACGGACTTTCCACATTCTCAGGAATGTGTTAGAGACTGTCCTCATACACCTCAGTTTGTTCTTCTGGAGAGAAGTTTGGCACAGAAGGTTGCTCTGCATCTGATTATTCTCTGATGCTCTTCATTTCAAAGGGGTTCTGGGTCCTTCCTAAGGAACTGTGTATTATTTTTGAGTAGAAAGAGGTATTTAGTGGATCTCATTTCATTTCCTCTTGCGGAATATCAGGCCTAGGGACCAACATTGCAAGATGTATGGAGCATAGATTGGCATTAAATTAAATTTATTTCTAAGTACGTAATAGATACAGCCCAAACATTTTTCATCTCCTTGATGATTGTTTATTAATCACTTCTCAATTCTTTGACACATGCTTATTTATAAGAAAAACTATGAGGAAGCTTCACTTTAAATTGGTGTAAAATATAGCTGGTGATATTGTTTATATATAAAAGAAAACATTGAGAGCTTTCCCATAGGTTGAAAATCCCACTAAAGCCCGAGTAGTGGTGAAATGGAGAATGATAAGCCAAGCAAGGATTGTTTGCAGCTGGGCCTTGGTTTGACGCCTAGCTTGCTCCTCTCCAGTTGTGTTACCTTGGGCGATCTTTAGTGCTCTGATGGAATTTCTCATCGGAGTCCTTGCTCTGAGTTTAAACGAAGTAACATGAAAAGCACCTGGCACTTAAATTCAGTTACTATGAATTATTATTCCACCCACTTTTATTTTATCTAGGTGGTTTTTCTGTTTATTAGGGTCTGACCAGCTTGGCAAAAGTGATATGCAAACTTGAGAATCATGTCGTGAATTTTGGCAGAATGTGGAAGTGATTAATTAAATGCCACCCCCTCATGGGCCATATTCAAGCTGAATGAAAATACGAAGTGTGTAATATCTGATAACATTTGGTGGAGATGGAAGAGACAAAAGAAGAGAAGGATGAGAAAGAGACACATAAAAATCTAATTTTAGAGCATTCTGCTCACGCAGTACAGTTTTCTACCCTTATACTATCAGCATTGCTGTGGCTAAGTCTCTGAAGTTACTAGGTTACTAATTGCTCTTGCCTTTTCCTCACCTTGACTATTCGGACCACGCTGTACTCTTAACAGTTCAGTAGACAAATCTGAATGCTTCAGATGCAAGCATAAACTCTTTATGTGTAACTGATTGTACTTAATTGGGCAATACCAAATCGTGGAGGAAAATTTATTAGTGACCCTGTCTCCTTCAGAACTTTCAGAGTAATTGGAAGGGAGCCTAGTGTCTATATTTTTGGAAGCCTTACACACTGGTCTCCTGGCGGGATTAAATTCAAGCTCTGTATTGTATGTGTGAGTGTCTTCTTTTGTGTACATGCATGTATGTTTGTACTGCATAGTTTGCCTTTTCCTTACTTATTGATGGTCTCACAAATATTATTTGGAAATTGAAATGCACTGAACATAAATATTTTAACTCTCATGGCAGACTACTTAAGCAGCTGTGGACAACCTCTGTTAGGCATTCTAGTAACTCATGGGAAAATACTAAATAGTAGTTTGCTGGGTAATCTTTTGGTGATCTTAAGTAAGCCATTGTTCATTTTAACCTTGGTTTCCTTATTTCTATTACTGACCTAATTCATGGAAGTGTGGTCAGGGGGGAAAGAGCTCTCTGAAATCTTCTGTTACCTCTAAATAAAAATGTTCTAAACATATATACTTTCAATGATTGCATTTTCCATTCATTGAAAAGTCCTCTATGTAGTTTGAACACCGAATTGGAAATAAAAGAAAGCAGCTCTGCTCACAGGCTTTTAAAGGCGTTTTAATAGTTAATGAGATTTTGCCCCATACCCTCATGAGTTTCATTTAGTTCTCAAGTAAAAATTTACGGCTGTTCTCTCAGCTGAGCTGATACTAGTTTAAGAGTGGAATTGAGTTCACACCTGCTCTAGCATAAAAAGAAGCCTCTCTGTGACTTCTTTAAAACATTCGCAGAGCAGAGCAAGAGAACTCACTATTCCTGTAATTGTGACTACACAGTAATGGTCTTTGCAAACACTAGGGAAACCACTTATAAATTGGTTCTGATTTGCTGATAGTGTCCGTAGCTCGATGCCCTCCCTAAGTTACCTGTGTTCCTGCAGGTGGAATGTGGTTGTGGGAATGCAGTTGGTTTGCATGGGCGCTGGATCTACATTAACACTGTAAAGTGTACCTAAGGGAAAATCTTTGCATTCGCTGGGCCATTTGGCTGTCGACGACCTGGTCTGTTAGTCAGGCAGAGTACAATGGCTTTTCTGAGCGCGCTCGTTAAGGGGCAGGATGTGTAAAGTAGTGTACATTTACGTGGGTAATTAATTATTAGTGTGGGCTTGTAAGTCGGTGATGTAATTTCTAAATTGCAGTACCTGTTAAAGTTTCATCAGAGCAGATCATGTTTCCTTATTAGGACAGAGTATTCCTCCATACAGAAAAATCAAGTGCTCTTCCAGTTCATGTGGAAATCTTAATGACTAAGGGAGGGCTGGTTTTTATATCAAATGCTGTTTTCTTTAGTTATTGTGATCGGGCAATATATTTGAGTGGTTGAATTTAAATAGCATTCCTATATGATAAATACCGTTTTATATGAGTTTGACCGTAGATGACAAGACACTGCTTAAAAAAATATTTTGGCTCATTCTAATATTTGGAGGCTGTTGACTTACCAAAGAAGCCCCCCCCTCTTTCCTCCACCTTATCTCTTTGCAAAACGGTGGGGGTTGTTCATTTTATTACTTCATCACAGGCAAATATTCAGAGAAGGAGCCTTTTCCAGAGGGTAAGTTGGAAGGGGCAGAGAAGATAGAACGTGGATCCTGAGTTCAGTTTTTGGCTTGGTTTTACCACAAGTACTTTTTGCACCTTGGATCTTAGCTGTCTTAATTTTCAGATGGAGAGGAAGTACTCCCCTATGGCAGTTAGGAAAAGGGCAAATTACATATTTGTGAAAGCAAACTGGAATATCTTCCTGTTTTAAGAGTTTGAGTGGCTTCTTGGTAAATAAAATTAATGTGTTACCAGTATGTCTGCAATCATATGGTCCTCAGTATATATATTCCTTTCTATATATATTATATATATATTCCATCTATATAAATTCTATTTTTACTAGAAGCCAGCCCAACTGATAGACTTCAATACTCAAATTAGTCTTTGGTTCATTCATTCGATTTAATCCAACAAATCTTTGTGAAGAGTCTATGCCATACACGCCTCGTGTTAGGTACTAACTACATAGTGATATGCCTCTTTTCTAGCCTTCAGTGTGGCTCATAGTCTAAGCAAGGAATCAGGGTGGTATCAGATAGTTATAAATCAGGACATTAGGGAAATAATCGTGTTTATATAGGGTGCTGTTGGATTATACATCTGTGCTACCAACAACATCAGATTCCTCATAACAATGACTAAAATGTTTTGGTGCTCACTGTGTATCAGGCATGCGCTCAGTACTTGACACATATTATCTTGTTTGTTCTTGCAATAAACCTCTTTGTTAGGCATTGCCATTCCCATTTTCCAGGGAGAGGGAGTGGCAGTTGAGGGTCAGAGAGATTTGGTTGCCTGTCCAGTGTTGTGTAGTGAGGAAGCGGTGGAGCCCAGATTTGAGGCTGTAGCTGCTGAGCGCCCAGACCCTTGTTCTTACCCACCCTGCACTGCCTCACTTGCGAAGAATGTGGAAAGGGTTCCCTGAGGTGCAATAGCAGTTAAGCGTGTGTTCAGCTGCAACTAAGAATCCCCGACAATAGTAGGTTAGTCAAATAAGGATGGCGTTGTTCCTCACTGAAGGGGATGTCTGGGGGTAGGAGGTTGCTTGTGTAGATTCAGCAAACTAGTGCTGCCATCTTTTTCTTTCCTGGCGTGCTGATTTTCATTTTTTTTTTTTTTAAAGATTTTATTTATTTATTCGACAGAGATAGAGACAGCCAGCGAGAGAGGGAGCACAAGCAGGGGGAGTGGGAGAGGAAGAAGCAGGCTCATAGCGGAGGAGCCTGATGTGGGGCTCGATCCCATAACGCCGGGACCACGCCCTGAGCCGAAGGCAGATGCTCAACCGCTGTGCCACCCAGGCGCCCCTGATTTTCATTTTTGAGCTTTTCCTCTCATCTTGCATTTCTTTCAGGATGGCTGCTGAGCCCCAGACAACAGCAGAGTTCACAATAGGAAGCTGGAGAGGCAGAGATTAGAGTATACCTCCATCTCTAGAGTATACCTCCATCTATCCCATTCCATCAGGGAGAAAAAAGATTCCCAGAAACTGTTGACCTTGAGCAGAATTCTGCTCACGATGTATTGGCCAAATCTGTAGCAGGTATCTACTTGTAGCTGCAAGGGAAGCTGGGAAAGTGAACTTCCACAGTGTCTGTGGGCTCTGTGACTTGAGGCAGGCAAGAGAGAAGGGCTTGGGGATGGTCACTGAATGAATCCGTATGAATTTAGTTATAGGATAAGCGATAATGCATGAGCTGAGTCTCAGAGGATGGTCAGAACTATCTAGGCAAAAACAAAATGACCAATTGAGAGAGTTGCTTGTGCAGGGGTGTGGGAGAGAGAGGATATTACAGGAAGCTGGAACTGAGAGGGCACAGAGGAAGGGATGATGGGGCAAATGGGATTAGAATCCTGGCCCCAGAAAAATAGGTAGGTGGAGGAAGTTGGGTTTTCATTGAAGCATGTGGCAAGCTACTCAAGGACTAATTTTAAATAGTGGGATAACAGGATCCGATTTATGGTTTAAGACAGTCACTCCAGCAACAGTGCGGATAGGAGGCAACAGTGCGGATAGGAGGCAACAGGAGAGGCAGGGAGATTACTCAGGAGGTGATGAAAGCAGTTCCAAGAGGAAACAATGAGAGATTGAACCGAATCAGGAACAATGGGGATGAAGAGGAGGATATGGATTTGAGTGATATAAACGGAAGGAAACGGTTGGAGTTGGTAACCGATGGGTAAGGGAGGGGTCATCCTTGGCTTCCTGGCCTTGGTCTGGCTTAGGGCACCTGGTAGATGGTGGTGCCATTCATTAAGGTATGTTGATATGAGGGGAGATGTTAGGTTATGGGAGACTAAAAGAGTAAATTCAGTTTTGGACATAATGAATTTTTGAGATGTCTGTGGGTGGATTGATTTGTGGTTCTGGGCTGGGATTGCAGGTTTTGGCATACAGTATTCCGTATTTGGTAGTTGAAGTCATGGGAATGGGTAAATTACCAGAGAGAAAAGTGAACTATTTTCTGGTTAATCATTTTGCTCTCTAAAGATCTTAAGTTGAAGGAAAAAGAAAAGTGCCTCTACCTCATCTTTTCCTCTCTACAAATTTGGTATCTTTAAGAAAACTGGATAATTCTTGCTTTGATCACAACATCATTTTCAGTGTTACATTTAAGCACTCATCCCCAACGTAACTGTTTTGAAAATGTTTTTTTTCTTTCCTTCCTTCCTTTTTCCTTCCTGTCTCCTTCTTTCTTTGCTCTCACTAAGATAGGTTAGAATGAAGCTCTTGTTTCAGAGCATTGCTTGATCCATCATTTGGAGGAAGATATCATAGATTCTTAACAGCGGAATGGAACTTAGAGTCTCCTTATGTTCTTTCTGATTTACATCAGCTCCCCTCCCAACATAGGAATCCTTCTAGATGAGGTCCTACCAAAGCCTTTGGCATACAAATGACACTCTGACTAATGTATGAATGAAAGGATCCCCAACGGGCACTCATTCCTCTGCTGGGGCTTTACTGCATTGGAAAAGTGACTACTGACAAGGTAATTCATTGCATTGTGACAGCTCTGACTTTCAGAAGGTTCTCAGTTGTGTAGCTGTCAGTCTGGGGTACCAGTTTCCTCCTTTGAAGCTACCTGGGATTGTGTATTGTCTCTCCTTCCACACATGTTTCCCAAGAGGATAATCCTTACTTCCTTCAAAAGTGTCACTGGAAGGCGTTTAGAGTATCATGCAACATATTTTAACTCCATCTCATATTCCTGGTCACCGTCCTCTCTGTGTGTTCTGGTGGTCTCTTTCCCTCTCCCAATGGGACTCCAGATCTTAATATTCTAGATCTGGTTTAATCAGTAGTGGGTCTGCTGTCGCTGTCCATATTAATGCAGCCTAAGGTTGCTTTTAAACACCCATGTTTTAACCTTGACTGAAAATTGAGCTTGCAGTCTACTAAAATCATTCTGTTTTTATATTAATTGCTTCCACATCCCTGTGTAGAATGGGACTTTGTATCTATTCTTACTAGATTTCTCCTTGTTGGTCTTGCTCTGCAACTGTGCCAAGTCCATCCTTTGGCTCTGTCAATACTACAGATAGTTCAGTGTGGTACTTAGCAGTGGGCACTCTTGGGTTTAAATCTTGACTCTCCCCTTTCCACTAGTTTCCTCACCTATATGTTGAAGATAGTGATAAAATCTACCTGTTTGGATGATTGGGTGAAATGAATGAGGCAATGCATATGCAGTGCACAGAGGAGTGCTTAGAACATGGTAAGCACTCAGTAAATGTTCACCATTACTATTGCAGTGGTGTGGGGAGTGAATGGGGGCCATTTCTGTAATCGTGAATCCTTTTCTTTACTGTCAACATTCTGCTCTCTGGAGAGGAATCTTTTTTTAAATTAATTAATTTTTTAATTTAAATTCAATTAATCAACATATAATGTATTATTAGTTTCAGAGGAAGAGGTCAGTGATTCATCAGTTTTATGTAACAGTCAGTGCTCATTACACGAGGAATCTTAAGACACATGGTTTTTCTGTGACCAATGGAAGAAGCAGATGTGGTTCTTGATTTTGAGTTGTGTAATTAATTTACCAGGAAATACATAGGATGTAATTATGAATAATGTTACTATTGACTGCTAGTTATTAACTGGCTACTTTGTTGGGCCTTATGAGAAAAGAACTCAAAACAAAAAACAAACAAACAGCAAAAATCTTAAAATTACCTGGACAAAAGTCCTGGGTGTCCTTCATCTGCACCAAGTTTTAGGACAGGAAACTAACAAGGCGAGCCAGATACTAAATTATAGATTCTGAAGGTTATATGAAAATTTGGGTTAACCCTGAAGATAAATTGAGGAGGAATTATTTTCTTTACAGAGGGGTTGCCAGAGGATGCCTTTAAATTTAGACTATGAAAATTAGACTCATGACAACTTTTCAGAAACATAGTTCTTATGATACACAAGAATCCCTTGAGAGCTGTGTGTGAGATCCTAGGGAGTTTTAAGAACAGGGTCCTGTTGCAGGACATCAACCTGATAGCTAGGCATACTCAAAGAGAGGGAATGGATTAGCATCCAGCGACCTGTTTTATAACAAGCAATAGGACGTCATTGCAGGTCTAGGTTGACCTGAGCCAAGGTTAGGTCAACCTGACTTGTTTTCATAATAAATGTCACAATGGTGACAAATCATCAGGGACATCAGTACACTATTTGCAGTTGTAGACTTCTTTCTGGACAAATCATTCTTTGATGTCTTCTGTTTAGACATATCCACAAGAAGTACAAATGGTACATTAGAAAAGCAACCCATCTTGGTTCATCAGACCAGTGTGTAATACTTCCATAGACTCACACTGCAGAAGTCCTCCCATGTACCTGACTTATGTTCTGGTCATTTCCTTTTGTGTGGATTTTGATCTGGTGCCATCGGGAGAGGGAAGCCAGCCACCTGAGAGTGATACTTACAGGTTGCATTGTATCTAATGTAAGATCTGAGAGGTGCTTCATTAGTGAGGAAACATTCAAATTTTTTCTGTAGCTTTTAAAAATCATCATGACTTCCAGCATGTTATTTTTGCATTGGTATCCATTGCCAGTGCTGAGTCTCAGAAGAGCCAAGCCTTGTGGCTATCACTCCTCCAAAATTGACAGGGCTGTAGAATTTATTCAGCTTCTACCCTTTTCTAGACCAAAGTAAGATTATATTTTTCACTTTTATAGACAGACAAATTAAGGTGTTTAAAATAAAACCTACTTCCCCTTTTCTTTATTTTTCAGATAATCTGTAGCTTTTGCTTATTGGTTTTCTGTAGAACTGCCTTGTTTTAAAAATCAAATTGAAGACCAACTTGATTCTGCCTGCAGAGCAAAGCTATCTGCCTGTTTAGAAAATCTGGATGGTTAAATTGGAAGCACGTTCTGCACATGGTTTAGCAGTTAGTAGCCTGGAAAATGACCCAATAGCCAAGATAGTTTTTTTTAATCTTCATTGTAAGTGCTTGTTTAAAGTTTAAGCCTGTAATTGACTATTTTGCACATTGTTCATTGTTAATTCTTTTCAGGCTATTATAGTTTGTAAATACATTGCCTGCTAAGTTGTGTCAGTGGAGGAACATTAGTGCTATAAGAAAACCCAGTTAAATGTGGTGCTTAAAAGCATTACCAATTAGATCAGATCGCCATGATTTCTTAGTGATCCTAGGAAAGTAACTTTCTATATGTGCAAATTTTTATGTATTTAAAGTGAGTATGTTGATTTTTTTTTGATAAAGGGGAGTATGTAAATTCACACTACACTATGTCCTGCTGAAGAGTTTCTGCTGATTGTTAGCTGCATTACTCAGTATTGCTCCCTTAGTCTGTTCTACATTGGAGGACCAAAATCCTCCCATTTTGTACTTTTATCATATTTATTAGCTGATATTTACCCAAGAGCTCGAACTTTTCTATTTTGCATTATTTATATTTAATAAATAATTTTTGATATGCATACCCCATGCAATTTACTCTATTTAGATGGCTATGATAAACACTGATCAGAAAGTCAGGGGGCTTACTGGTATTCATTCTTTAATTTTTTAGTTTTGAAGGAATGAGCATCGCTTGAAATTACAGGTACAAGCTAATACCGGCTGATAACTAAAGGTTATAAAAATTGCAATAGAAAAAGAGTTAAATTCTGCCTATCAGGTAAGGACCACTAGAATATTGGCATGATAGAGGATAACAGGGTAGATAAAATGTAATTTGTTTGTGTATGATATAGAAAGAAAAATAAGGTTTGGGAATGTATGGAATGTAGCTTAAAATTTATCATTATGAACAAGTGGAAACTTACATAAAACACCTCTTGATTAAGTTTTATGTGAAACAAAGGCTATGATTGGAAGTGTAGAATTGGAGAGTATTTTAAGAGCATGATGATAAACCAGCTATAGAGGCTGTATGTAGCAAGTGTGTGGTCAAACTAGAGAAGAAAAAGAAAGTGCAGGGAAGCTTGATTTGGTTATGCAAATTTGAAACACATGTAGGAGTTTGGACCTAATGGGTTGTCGTACTAGATTTGGTCATCAAATGATGCTTTTCATAGCAAATATTATCTGAGCCATTGATTTAAGCACTGAAAAATGCCGAATACGTGTAGGCAGAACTGCAGCCTCTCTGTCCCTTGAAACAAAATTTAACAGTCAGCCTTGAACTTTAGACCCTGTAAAACAGAATGAGAAAAAGAAGGTATAAGGAGTGAAAGGAAAAGCACTGGGAATCCAGAGGGGCATGCATGTTGGGAAATGAATTTAGCCCGCAGATGCCCAAAAGTTAAACTGGGTAAGGATAAACACATGATAAGAATATTGCCACTATCGGGCTAACAGAATTGCAAACTGAAGAGCACAAGGCAATTATGTATTAAGAAAGAGGCCTAGTTGACATTGAGTGCTATAGAGGAAGAGAATGGCATGATTACAGGAAGATGTTAAGACTATCAAAAAATATCCCCAAATTAAGAGTGAAAAAACAAGAAAGATTACCTAGGAGATGATGATAAATAGTAATGAGTTATTTCTGAAAGCACCTAAAGAACAGGAGGTCCAAAAAGTGGTTTGTCAAGCATCGAAGAGATAGAAAGGGTAATTTATTGACAAGCAGTGGAGACACTGCTAAAAAATAAATGAATTTTTCACCTCAGTGTTCACAAAAGAGGATGGGGGACAGATGCCAGAAACAGACATAAATTTCCCAGGGGAGTGAAAAAATACAAAAGAAATCAGGATCATGCCAAAACAGGTGATCAAGGCGTAAGAAGAAAAACTAATAAAACCCTAAAGCTAGCAGCACTACTCACCCAAAAACCTTGAAGAAGGTTGAGAGAATGAAGAAGCAGCTGGGAAGGAGAGGAAAAACAATTCACTGTGGTTCTTAGAGTGGCTGCAAATAATTTTGTGGATTTTTTTTTTATCTAATTAATTCACAGACTAGCCCCTTTGAAATTTACCCTTAAAGGGAACAGGCTTGTGTACTTAAAAAAAAATTTATTTTAAACAGCTTTTGAATAACCAAGGCATCTTTTCTGTGCCCCGAGTTCTCAGTCTAAGAGTTACTCCACTATGCCCAGTGTTTAATGTTTATTAAGTATTTGTTAAGTGTTTGTGAAGTCTTGCTATTGTTTCTAGGGTATTTACTGAGTCACTGTTTCAGCCAGTATTTATTGGATGCTTCTTCCTTGCCAGTTCGTGTATTAGACCCTGAAAAGACAAACATGCCCTTAGGGTTTTTTTTAAATGATTATGAATCATTTCCCTATAATAGTTTCTTCTTTCTCCAAGATAACATATTTTAAAGATTTTATTTATTTATTTTAGAGAGAGCACAAGCAAGAGGGGTAGAGGGAGAGAGAGAATCCCAAGTGGACTCCCCGCTCAGCGTGGAGCCTGATGTGGGGCTCGATCCCATGACCCTGAGATCTTGACCCGAGCCAAACAAGAGTTCGAAGCTCAACCAGATGAGCCACCCAGGTGCCCTGCCCTTAGAGCACAAGCAAGAGGGGCAGAGGGAGAGAGAGAATCCCAAGTGGACTCCCCGCTCAGCGTGGAGCCTGATGTGGGGCTTCGATCCCATGACCCTGAGATCTTGACCCGAGCCAAAACCAAGAGTTCGAAGCTCAACCAGATGAGCCACCCAGGTGCCCTGCCCTTAGAGTTTTTGAAGTTACTTCTCCATCAGTCTTATAAGCAACGCTACCTCCTGCCAAGTAAAGAAAGGCCGGTGATTTAATTTTGTTACCATTCTTGGCTTCTTGGTGGCAAATGTATGGAGAAGGAGAATCTCTTTATTACTATATCTGTTTGCTGTACTGTCCTCAGCATGGGTGCCTGCTTCCTCTCCCTCATCCATGCTTGGGGATATTTCTTTCCAAGGTCACTTGTCTCCCCAGTGCTCCAAACCAAACTTGGTGCTGGTCGATTTCCAGCAGCTGCCCCTGCATCCATGACTTCCTATAGTGTTTGGGAATTCATAGCTCTTGCCTTGGGCAAGTGAGAGGCTGTACCTTCAAATGTACTTTTTCCTTTCTCCTTTCTCCCACCTCCTGCACTTCGACCTTGCGGTGCACACACCTCCCATCCCAGGCTGATAACCATCATCTCCCTTTGGACTACCTCAGTTCCCTCTCTTTGCCTTCACAAACTTTAGGGCCCAGTAAACCTCATTCAAAAGACCCTCCATTTCTCTTCCAGAATTAATCTTTCTTTGTTTCCTGTGCAGTGATTACTTTAAGACAGTCATGAATGCAAGTACTGTTGTGAGGAGGGCTTCACTGGGGTCACTTCTTCCAACTTTTGGGTATTGTTTTAGCAGCTACGTGAGAATGAAATATGAAAGATGTTTCAGGGATGTTATTTCTGAGCATGTCAGACAGGGACAAATAGACCGTCATCTACTGCACAGTTCCATCCTATAGTACCTTGTTCTCATGATCAAAAATCTTCTCAATAAAATTATTTTCCAGAGCCACCTTTGCTACCAGGACATTCAGTGGTTATCTTTGGTTGGAACAGCCCCCTTATGAGCTCCAGATTCTCATATATAATTGTTCTGTGTTGAAGTGTTCCTGAAAGCTGGCAAACCTAAGTTCATCCATAGAAAAAGGATCCACTAAGCAACATCACTATTTCTTTTGTCACATTTTCATCTTTTATATAGAGCCAGTTGCAGTTTGATTGGTTGTTTCCCAAGGAGGGGTTAATTCATTCAAGGACTGTCAGACTTGGCTGAACCTGCCATTTTAATGAGGTGGGTGGGGAGAGACTGATATGCACGAGACAACTATGAACATAGCAACACCAACCCCACCTGCAAGTGCTGTATGACTGATGAGAAAGCAGAAGCAAGAGCTGGACGGAGAATGCCAGAAAGAAGCTTTGGTACATCTCAGCCTATATTTACTTTGAATATTGTTTTATCCCACTCTTTCCTTATGCCCTTGTATATCTGATAGAAAAGTATATCTGATGAGTGGCATTCTTTAGCCATCAGCCCATGGCCCCTTAACTCCCTGAAGAAATATGACCAAATCTTGTAGATCTTCACCCTTGCCGTACATCTGAAGTTACCTCTGGGCCATTGACATGATACAAATGCCTGGCTCCACCTACAGACAGTCTGTACTTGGAGGTCTGGGCTGGGATCCAAGCATCTAATTTCAACGTGCATTTGGTGACACTGATGTCCTGCCAGGTTTGAGAATCTCTGACCTACACATCACATCAGAGAACTGTCATTTTAGTTTTCAAAACTGCTCGGTTCTCTTGAACTGAGGACTTATTTTTAAATCCTTCTATTTCTTTTTCACTCAGTAAAAATGAGTCATCACCTACTTAGCACCTAACTATTTACCATCAAGATATTTTTATGCTATAAATTAATAACTTTTTAGGTCAAAAAAATGGCTATTTTTTTAATATGTTAAAATAGTGCATTCTTCCAGAAAGGGCTGGAACGATCTCTTGTTTTTCATTTTGTTTGTCCTTCAAATAGATAGGCTTAATCTAATGGCAGTAAAGATTTGCGTCTGTAAAAATGATGTGAATAGCAGACATTGTTGTAAAGTCACAATTAAACATTATGTATTTGCGGTGGGAATGATTTTTCTTGTAGGAAAAAATGTTAACAGATTTTTACTAATTTAGAGGAAAGACAAGCCAAATTAGAGGAAAGTCGGCACTGTAAATATTTCAAAAAGAACATCCATTTATTGTTTTTTTTTTTGGTAATGTACAGCTAAGACTAAATGACATTGAAGAAGGAAGCTTTGTCTTATGCAGAACAATTAGGGAAATAGCTAAGAATGCTATGAAATTAGCCTCGAAATTGGTTGTAGGCAAGTATGTTTTTCTCAAGTACTTGGGTGATTTTGCTCTGCTTTGTAATATTATCTCTGCTATCTTGTACAACTTATTGAACACAGTAAAAATTTTTTTGGCTACCTGTTCAATAACAGGAGCACGAACCACAAGTTGCTGTACTTTGATTTGATGAGTGTTTTTTAAATTTTTTTCCCCAGAGTCTCATAAATGGTGAGGTAGAGAATTAGGGTATTTTGCTCTATGTTCTGTCACCTTCGGAATGACAGAGCTGCTTTTTGCTTGATTTGGGTTTTTCAGACAAGTGAATGTTTTGATTGCATTACGGGTGCAGATCTGACCTGCTCAGACTTCTTTACTGAGGCTCCCAGCTACACTGTTGGCCATGGTAGTGGGTAGACTTTGGTGCTTCTGTTGTATTCTGTATATTGATTTAAGAAAATTAAAATGAAGAGAGAAAATCAGTTAAAGGTTTCTGTATGTTTTGTAATATGTTAAAGAAGTTAAAGAAAATGTATGGCATTTAGATACTTGCTTGTTTTTGCAGATGTCATAGCATATTACTTTTTACCATAGAAATTAACACCTGCTTTTATTTAGAATTTTTGGCAAAGCTGAAAATGTAACCTCTAGAGAGAATTAAAGTTCTTATATTTGAACGAATAGTTAAATCATTAGTTATGTGAAATTACTTCTTGGAATGATAATAGGTATTTTTTTACCCACGAGCTTCTTTTCTAATCACAGAATCTTGATCAGTGAAGTTTTATTTGAAGACATATCCTACTGTTAACAGGACAGAAATACCTGTAACTTGTGGAAAGGGTCAACAACGTATTGATTTATTGATTGGATTTTAAATTATTTTGTTTGTAAGCTTATTTGACTTGTATCATATGTACTGATTAGTATCAGTTGCTCTGGATACAGACATGGGCTTCTTATCATTCTTTCATATATGAGTGTTCAGACTCTAAGTTATTCGTTAATTCCATTTATCAAGTGTTTATGGAGCACCAGCTTTGTGCCGGTTACTTGGCCTGTCTTGGTGCTGGGGATCACCCCTGAGTACCGTGTGCTCAGAGTTTCTTTCTGTCTGGAGGAAGACACGGCAAACAAAGAGGCCAGGAGAAATACAAGGTCCTTTGGGAGCTCCTAGCAGGGAGGGACATGGCCCAGAGAAATTTGGGGAAGTCGACATCCAAGTTGAGGTCTGAATGGTCAGGAAGAGGGAGCTGGTATGGGAATGAGATGGAGGAGTGCTTGAGGCTAAGGGATTAGATCTGCAGAAGGCGAGAAAGGAAGGCCTTGAGCATCTCTTTCAGAGCATTGCAAAAGGGAGAGTGTGAGCCGTAGATTCTCCAGGTCCGTGAGAGCCAGCTCATGAAGGACCTGACAAGCCATCTCAACATGTATCATTCAGTAAGCAAATATGGACTATGTGTCAGGCGCTTGGGAAACAAAGCAAAAAAGAATGCCTGCCCTTGTGGAGCTTTTATTCAAAGGGGAGAGACAAATAATAAACATGTTGCTAGTGGTTTTGAAAATGGGCCAGCAGCATGTGTAGTCCAAATGGTTACAGTCTCAGCGTTTGCCAATACCATTGAGCCAAATCAAAGACTATTTAATAAAAATAACTTTACAATCATTTCCAGTCTGATGACTGCAGATAGAATTATTGGTAACTCAGGATATTCACAAGGAATGTTGAAAGTTCCCTATTACTTACATTTATTGATCACTCACACTATACCAGGCATTGCGCTAAGCAGTGAGCACACCACACTGGAAGGGAAGCCTGAAGTTCCCTGAAGTCAGTATTTCTAGTTGGTCAGGTAGACATCTCTTAAGAGCACAGGGCTTATCTGTAATTTTAGACAAGAATATTTGAGAGGGGATCAGGATGGAGGGCTTGTCCTATATTCCTGTTTTAAAACACATTGCCAGAACCAGGATTCTTCCTTGGAACATTTTGACGGTATCACTAAACAGAAAAATTGCTTGAATTTTTCTCTTATGGTGAAAACAGAAAAATAAACATTCTACATAGTATGGAAATCAAATATATGCTTATAACCCCAAATTGATCGCTATAAATAACTAATTCTATTACAGCGAACATTTTTTGGTGGAATGAATAAAGAGCAAAAAGGATACTAGAAGTCAGTGTATAGACGCAGGAGAAGTGCAGTTGAACACAGTAGATGAAGAAATGCATGTTTGAATTTGCCCCACAGTTGTAGGGCAATGAATGAAGCTGTCTGATGCATGATAGGTATTTGAAAAAATGATTGTACTCTCACAATCTTAGCCTGATTTGTTTTGTTTCCTTTAGAATAAAAGTTGCAAGCGGGTAGGAATTATGCCTTTTACTGTTAGCCTATAATGGACTGGGAAGCCACTCCAGAGTAACAGCTGAGGAGGAAATGGCTCTGTCAGCATCGTGCACATGGATGATTGGGCACATAAGGGAAGAAGTGGAGAGAAAGGTGCAAAGGGAAGAGGTCATAAAACAACAAAGCTTGTTTGGAACTAAAATATAATAGCAAAAGCAAAAAGCCTTGGGAACCACTGAGGTGATCTATTTTTCCTCTGAACATAATACAAATATGTACAGTTGAAAATGTGGGTGCTCCTTGCGCAGACGTCGCTGTCATCAGCAACACACACAGTTGGATGTATTTGGAGGAACATTCGATCTTATGGCTCTCCGTTTCTTCCCATGTCACCAAAGGCATGCATTTTCAAAACAGTTCACATTCAGTCCAGTCTTTTTATCTGTGATACAAGTATAAAGCTTACCTGTCCATATAAGAGCAGATTAAATTTGCACTCCATCAGCACTGAATTCTAAATAAAGATAGTGACCTTTGTCCAACAGTGTTCACAGTGCTTATTGCTAATGTTCATAAATGCTGATCAATATCCTATTGTGGTTACAATAGCCACTAGCTAGTTTGATTTGCAGATTTTGTCTTATAGCGACCTTTTGTGGAAAGTATTTATTATCCTCATTTTACAAAGAAGGAAAGTGAAGGACAGAGAGGTTAAAATAATCCAGACAGAGGGCACACTCCTACTTGGCTAGTGATTGGTTTGGGATTTGCACACAGTCCCACTAGACTCTGAAACATGTGTTCTTAACCAGCAGACCTGACTGCTTCCCTGGACAGTACAGATAGATGTAACAGATAAAAAGTATTAGAAATAAATGTAAGCTAAGGTTATATATATGTTAACAAAATGCTACGGTTTAAGGACCACACTAATGACTGCTGTACTTTTGTTTTGTTTTGTTTTAACTTTTCAGCACACTGTTAAACCACAATAAGAAAGAAAGAGACCTTACAAGAAGAATGATTAAGGGTCACAGGAGTCAAGGGAAAATATCATCATCATTATCTTTTAATAAGGGATAAATGAGATGAGGGTAGGACCTGTTGCTTTATTAATAGGAATGCATGCATCTGGTGAGGACGTGGGTTTGCCAACTGCACTGCTGGCCTGGAATTAGACTCCTCTGTGGAATCCAGGTCAGTGTTTACACCCAAGTAATTTACAATCTTTGGCAAATTTAAGCAAAATAGTATGAAAGCACTTAGGAACAATTTAGAGAATCAGAATTCAAAAAGAATCAGGGTAATGCATATTCTCAGTGGAGAGGGGTAAGGGGAACGGTGGTTTTCTCTGACGGATTGTTGAGTTCGTTTGTTTGTTTACTTTTCGAGAGACCCTGCTTCAGTACTCACTCAGCTGTGGTTTGCATCCTGACTCAACGACTTACACACCAGCCTCCCTTTTGGTGTGCGGGGATGGAGATAACAAGGCTTACGTCACAATGTTTTAAAAGTGCCTCGCCCAAGATTTGATTCATGGGATAGGTCTGTGGTGGGCCTTAGTTTTGCCTTCTCATCTGCCACTAATTTGACCTGATGAAGAGGATGAATAAACACAAATCTTTATTCACTGTTATTGACGATGAGGAGCCTAAATTTCCAGTCTCCCTTCCCTGTTGACCTTCAGAGTGTTGATTTTCCAAGCTGTTCCACCCTTACCCTTCTGTATCTTGATTTCTTCTTCTCTAGTTGCCGTTTATTTGGAAGACCCTTCCATTTTAGTTGTCCCATGGTCCACAAGCTATTGGAGTCTCTGTTCATGTCACATTAGGATTTCTTGGAATCCAAGAAGCACTGGATCTTGGGAGACCATCCCATTTCCTCCAATCTCATTTTGATTCTCCTGAGACTGCAGGGGAAGGTGACCTGTGTCTAACTAATTTTTCTCCATTCACTTAGCTGTCTTTTCTACTCCAGACCTTCACTGTTCAGTCTAAGCTCGGCACCCTAAATGGATCCATTCGCTTTCAGAGAAGGAAAGAGGGAGGAAAGAAAGTGGCCACGAGTGAAGCAGGCATCCTAGAATTTTAGGAGAGATGTCAGACTTCTCAAACGTGTTGCTCGATTTGGGTAGTTGATCTTAGAATATCTGCCACTAAACTTCAACTGGCTGCTTCTTTAGTCGTGTCTTCAAAACAAAAACAAAAACAAAAACCAACGTGTGCCCCTTCTTTATTCCCTGGACAAACCTCAGTATTTTACATCTTTCAGCTTATTTTGACTTCCTTGTCCTGGAATCTGTTTCCAGAAATCTTTCCCTTTCTATTTGCTTTCATCATCTCTTTCTCCTCCTGCTCCTTTTCAGTCTACATGTATATGTGAGAAGAGACCCACGACTCCGTGGTAGTGCTTGTCAAAGTGTGGATCATAGATCACCCACCTCAGGCCTACGAATCAGCACCGCAGTAGGATATAGTCCAAGACCTGCCCTGAAACTGCTTATTTTCCAAGGTAGTTAGTTGATCTTCTAAGGGAGCACAGCTTCAAATTCCCGTATTGTTTTATTTATTTTTTTTCCTAGCCTATTCTTTTTATCTCTTCAAACCCACCTCTCTCAACATCCACAATATCAAATTCGACTAACTTTCTTTCTGGGCCTCTCACTACTTTTATGAGCTCTTTTCATCTTCCGTCCTTAAACGCATGGGCGTGGAAAGAGCTTGGAGTTTGGTATTAGAGTGGGGTTTGACTTCCAGCTTCATTGCTCAATAGCTGTGTGATATCAGCCACTTGTTTATCTTCAGTAGGATGTCTGTCTTCGAGACTGCATGGCTAGCAGGTGTCATTTTTTAAATTTGGGAGCCCAAACATAGTTGTGTTTGCTCTAAGAATCTGCCTCTCCCAGTTTGCTGGTGGAAAACTTGGAAATTATACCCTTTGCCGGGGTTGTGGCTGCTGGGTGACAGCCAAAAGGTGACCTGCCTTTTACCCATTTTGCCTTCCTCAATACCCACGATCCTTTCCTACAACAAATCATGGTCAGTTTGGCATGACAAGTACTGGAAGAGAGAAATTCTCTCTAGTGAGCCAGAAAATGCAACAGGATCTGTCTGAGATTGATAGAGATGAGTGTTTGATCCACTTTACTCCATGCCAGAAAAATATTTTTCCTTGACAGCTGGAGAGATCAAAGGTCTAAAACTGTGGATACAAGGAGATGAATGTTCTAATATTAATATTATATGAATAATATAGTATGGAACATTTAAGGTCAACATGTCTAATTCTGTCTGTCTGAGAACCCCCAGTCAGTCATATGCAGGGAAGAATTCCAGTCACAGAGGTCTTCACCCCAAAGGGGACAGGCAGCCATTACCTGCCTTTGAACAGCCGAGCAAGCCAAGCTTGCACAGTCTGTGAGAGATCATGTCAAGAAACAAAAGAATCTGCAGGTTTGGGGTAAGGAGCAAGTCACCTGGATGGAGGAAGACTTACTGGTGAGCTGGTCAAACAAATGCGTTTTTCAAGAATTATCATGGAAGAGATGGAAGTCTCCCCTCGAGTGAGAGCAATATAGTGGTCTCATAGGTCACGGTTACCAAGAAAGGTTACATGTTGTATCCTCAGCCAGGGTATGAAGTATAGTGATTCTTGTGGGGCGTAGGTGTTGTAGGACTTGGCGCCGTCTGCAGGGACTCCCAAAGGAGAGTGGGAAGAGAACGCTGCAAAACGGGGGGTGCTGGTGTGGCCCAGTTCTCAGGCCGCCCCCAGGTCGTTTCACTTCAGACAATGCTGCCAAGGATTCCTTTCACTTACCTGCTTTCTGTAGGCCTCTGGTCGTGGTGGTTTTTTGAATTTTGCTAGGGATATATTTTCAGATATAAAAATTTTTCATCTTTAGGACTCCTGGGTGGCTCAGTCAGTTTAGCATCTGGCTCTTGGTTTCAACTAAAGTCATGAACACAGGGTCATGAGATTGAACCCCGTGTTGAGCTCCATGGTTGGTGGGGAATTCTGCTGGAGATTCTCCCTCTCCCTCTGCCCTTGCCCCTGCTCTCAAGCACATGTGCGAGTGCATGCTCTCTCAAAATAAATAAAATAAAATAAAATCTTTAAAAAATATTTTATTTATTTGAAAGAGAATGAGAGTGAGAGCATGAGCAGGGGGAGAGAGGCAGAGAGAGAGGGAGAAGCAGGCTCCCTGCCAATGAGGGACTCAATTCCTGGGATCATGACCTGAGCTGAAGGCAGATACTTAAGCGACTGAGCCACCCAGGTGCCCTAAAATAAAAAAAAATCTTAAAAAATTTGTCATCTTTGTATCTTTTGATTGATAACAGATTTAATATCCTTATATTTTACAGTTCTTATTTAATTAGCTTTTAGCTTTTTTCCCATTTATATTTCTTTTCTGTAAGTTTTCTACTTTTTTATTGTCTATTTTGATCTGATTAAGATGTTACTGTTAACCTCCCCTTCATCCCCTGGATGGACTTTTCATTAATTCACCAAATTTCTTTTCAGTATGAATCAGGAGGCCCACAGTGTGACAACTCCTTCTAGCATATAAGGCTCAAACTAAGGGAACAAGATTGGTTCTTGACAACAAACATTATTCATCCTCTTAATTTTGAGCTTTGTACCCTGAGATCCTGAGCCTGTGATGAAATGGAAGCAATTTCTCTGAGCCTTACTACTCTCGTCTTAAAAACGAAGATAACGGTATCTGCCTCAGAGCATTGTAATGAAGATGAAATGAGATCTCTGCATCTAGCACAGGAGCTAGAAATAGGAGCTTCTTAATAAATATAATTTCATTTCTGTAAAACTCCAGGGAACATTAGTACATGTCTAGGTGTGAAAGGAGAAGATCATGAATTTGATGTGAAGTGTGAGGTACTTTTAAACCATTCGCGTGATGCTATCAAGTAGGCAGTTGGAGTTAAAGAGTGAAGCTCAGGGAGGTGTGAGCCAAGGTCTGCAACTGGAGTCCTCAGCACAGAGATGCTGGTGGACGATCTGAGATGACGTATGGAGTCTTCCATAACAAGTGGGTCTAGGGCCTAGCAACTGAAGGGTTCTCTACATTTAAAGGCTTTTAGGTGAGGGGCAGCTGGGTGGCTCAGTCAGTTAAGTGTCTGACTCTTGGTTTCATCTCAGGTCATGATCCCAGGGTCGGTAGATCAAGCCTCGAGTTGGGCTCTGCGCTCAGCGGGGAGTCTGCTTGAGATTCTTTCTTCCTCTCCCCTCCCCCTGCTCATGCTTTCTCTCTCTCTCACTCCCTCTCTCTCTCAAATAAATAAGTCTTAAAACTTTTTTTAAAATTAAATAAGTTAACAAAAGGTTTTTGGGTGAGAATGAAAGTTAATGCCCAACGAGTGGGAGAAAAAGGAAATGTAATGTCATCGAAGCCACGTCAAGCATAAGGAGGGGAAGAGTGTCTTTTTGGTCGCCAGGAGTTATTGAACATTGTCTATTGGCTGTAACTATTCAGTTGTCATTGTTGACCTTTTCTGGAGTTTTCTTGGAGGAATCATGGGGTAGGAAGATTCCACTCCCCATCCCGCAGAACTGAGTTAGCTTTCCTCTGACCTAGCGAAGTATCCATATCTTGTGTGAATTTTCCTCTATGATTTATAATGATACTGTTTGTACTTAGCTTCATTCCCATAATAAATTATCAGTTTCCTGAAGACAGGGGTCATGCAAAGTACCATATAAATTACACCTAGTAAGTATTTAATTGTTCAGTGTTAGAATCAGTGGTTCTTACCGAACAAGGCATGTTTCTTTATTCATTCATTCATTCATTCATTCATTCATTCATTCATTAAACAATTGTTTATTTACCAACTTCATACCATGTGCCAGGCACTATTTTAGGCTATGTGCATATAGTGGTAAACATAAGGTATTCCCCTTGTGCATGAAGTTTACATAGTGGTGGGGACAGATGAGAAAGAATAAATGAATACACATTCTGAGTACCTTTAATGTCTTATTTATTCCTCACAACAATCAAGTAACATAGATGTTATTACTAGTCCTATTTTTTGGATAAGAATATGGAGGCACCAAGATATCCAGTAATTTGCCATGCCATTAATTCATTAGAGATGGATCTGGGGTTCAAACCTAGCCCGGCACTTTGACTCTCAAATTCATGTTGTTAAGCATCCCCCGCACCCCCCATACTACAAAGTGTTCAGCATGGAGTGAACTATTATTATTACTACTAATATTATTAAAAATAATTTTTCCTCAGCCTCAGGATCATTTACTCCAATTCAGATAAGTAAATGGACTCCACCTTGGTATTGGCAAAACTAAATTTAGAAGCCACTTTTCCATGTTCCCAATCCAATGCTTTTCTTTAAGGGAGGGAGAATAGAAGGAGGAAGAGGTAGAAAAAGGATGGAGGGATGAAGGAATGAGTAAAGAGAAAGAAGGATGTGTGGAAGAGACGTAGGAAGGATTAAACCTGTTCGATTTTGGATTTTTGATGCTACTAAACCATGTCTGATTTTTCAAGTTTTTTTTTCCCCTGTATTCTCAAGAGGTGATATACTTGATAGTAAGGATATTTCCATACAAAACAATCCTATTCTATTTCAGTATTTCCATACAATCATTTTCTATTTCATAGACTAGCAAAAAATAATTCAGGAGTTAGGAGACCCTAGCTACTTAAAAGTAAATGCTACATTTTGGAAAGGATATTATTACTGGTATTTATATTATGAAGGCATTAGTTGGAAGATACACTAGAAGCTGTATTTACCAACAGCCAAATCTTTGAGAAGAGAGAGAGAGTGTGTGTATGTGTCTGTATAATGCTTATAGGAATACATACTTATTTTATAAAATCCTGGTAATACTGAATTTACTTTGTGTATGCATTTTGGGGAAGAGGATATTAAAACATTTTTCTGGGATGGGAAAGTTTCTGTACTTCTATGCAAGGCTGCTCTCATATCAAGCACCATATTTAAGCATCACAAATATACACTAAGCAAGGGACAGATGCACAAGGAATTTAAGCAGAGTTTTTCTAAATGGCAAATAATTAGAGGGGAACAGATGCCTATGGGCAGCAAAGGATGAAATGAGGTACCAGGAATTTTAACAGGGAGATGGAAATACATATGTACAATGCAGTCTCTCTCAAGGATGTTTAAGCCTAGAGGGTGTTCTCTCCCAAAGTTCTCTGTTTTTGTGGGTTTTGACATTAAATTTTGTTCCCTCTTTACCTATATTCCCCAAAGCAATAGATCATGCTAATCGCTCCAAAGTGGAACAGATTTTCTTTCGAACCTCAGTTTTGGATGACTTTGCGGTTTGCATCTCTTTCTTCTCTCTCCCCAGGGCCTTGTCCTTTCACAGGACTGCCAGGATATGACATTTCATAACAGTGTCACTCCTCATTTATTTATTATTTATACCCCATCTACTTCCAAAAGGGTTTTTAGGTAGCTTACCATTCAAAGATGCCTACAAATGTAGATTTTTTTTTTCTTGATGTGCATTTTAGGCTGGACATGGCCCTCCTTTAGAACAACCCTGCTGTAAAATGGGTTTGTCCACCTCAGAACTATTCTGCATAGTTCTGATGTCGAAAAGGAAGTAAGTCTCCAAGAACAAAGTAGAGTAGAGCATGAGACATTTCCCATCTTCCTGTGGAGTGGTAGTTTAAGCGGCAGGGGCGCTGAGCAGAGGGACTCAGCTCCCCAGCTAAGCGGAGCTGTAGCACCTGATCATTATCCTTCAGCTTTAAGATTTACCTGTTGTGCTCATTGTAACAAAAGAAATGAAATCTCTGTAATTATATTGGAAGGGGGAGGAGATCATGTTTTAGTTCCTTTGATCTTGAGCTAGAATAGGCTCTGCTTTTGGAAATTTAATTTGAAAGAATCCAACGTACACATCTGCTTTTTGTACTGCAATTTCTGTTGAGCTTGAAAATAGAAATTTATTAATGTAAATGTGTAGAGTCTGTTCCTTGAGGGAAAAAAAAAATACTTTCCAAAATGCAAAGTGATCCTTCCTACATAGCTATGGAAGATCTTAATAAATACGTTCTCTGTTTTTTTTTGGGGGGGGGTTGTTTTATTTTTTTCCTGGAGTTCAAAGATAAGTTTCCTTGTTAACAAGGACTGAGCATAAAAATTACAGGACATTGGGAAGCAGAAAGATTCATGATTACTTCAATATTTAAAAGTTTCCAAAGGACAAATTAGATGGTGAAGAGATGAGAAGCGTACTGAATCCTCAAAAGAAAAAAAAACACAAAACACAAAAACAAGTGCGTCATCAAACCATTTGGAGAACATGTTTGAAATGATGGTAGGGCCCATGCTAAGAGACAAAGCTTTCATTTCAACGAATCCAATCTACCTAGTGTTCTGTAAAATTGCCTTTGCCTGTAAATGGAATGGCATGTAGATTTTAGGTAGGACACTTTCTCACCCAACTTAGCCTGTACTCTTTATTTTATTTTTGAATCATTATATGAAACTGCATATAAATGACACTTGACTTAATCCTTAGAGTGGCTGGATTGCATGATCTATTTTGATTAACTTTTTTCTTGTTCTCAGTGTAAATTTTCCTGTAAAGCCTAAAATGTCATGAGCATTTTGGGACATAAATCCTTTGAGCTATTTTGCAGTCCTATAGTTGTTCTTTGTAGGGTTTGAGTGCTTTCCCTAAACTCCTTCTCATCTCCAAATAGGCAAAATAAATTATAAATTGTTGAGAGCATTCAATAACTGGATGAGGAGTCATCTCCTAAAGCTGGGGAGAGTATCCGTTTTCAGTTCTTTGAGTAAATAGAGCTGAATCCTTTATAATATTTGTGCTCTATCAACAGATCCTAAAAACTTTGTTATAAATTACCTAGGCTTAAGAAGCTCATGATTAAAGAATCTACTGAAGCAATAAAACC